>NC_067164.1:16728683-17078683 GCF_903995435.1 Acomys russatus | reverse complement strand
CTGAGCAAATGAAACTACAGCTCACGTAAGGTCATCCGAGTTATAATGTAGAGCTAAGAACCACTTCAATAGTGTCCTCCGCTGGCACCAGACAGGAAACAGAGAGCCATGGATATGAGTGTGTCGTCATAGGCCATAAAGACACTTCCTCCACATGACTCATTTGAAAACTGATGACTACAACTGCCTAGGCCAGCCAAGCACTTTCCCCCATTACAATCTAGGCAAGGCATATGGAGGAATCTGCCCACAACAGGAAGCTGAAGGAGAATGAGTGGCATGGAGAGATTTGTCCTGTTGTCCTCTATCAGTTTGGGAGCCCATGCCTCAGCTTTATAGAGTCTCTATTCAGACTTATTTGATATTAGTCCTGAATTAAAAATATTTTTTGATATTTATTTTTCTTATTATTATTTACGTATTTTATGAATGTGAGTTCTCTGTCTTCATGTACATGAGAATAGGGGCATCAGATCACTGATGATTGTGAGGCAACATGTGGTTGCTGGGAATCGAACTCAGGACCTCCAGAAGAACAGTCAAGTACTCTTGAGCCATCTCTCCAGGCCATTACTCCCCATTCTTTTTCACTTATTTACAGGGATTTGTGACCCCTGCTATAAAAAAGAAAAATCAATGCCTTTCAAGAGTGCTGCTTTCCCATTTTCAAACATATTAAATATGAAAGCAAGATTGAGACTTTCCTAAAGGTAAATGGTATTTAGTGTTTAAATCTAGCTTGAGACCCTAAGGCTGAAGTTAAATGCCAATAGAAATCTTGTTTCCACTAGTCAGGACCAGGACAACAAGGACCGTCTTCAGCTCTCTGTGGAAAAACACTATTCCTGTTTACAGAGTAGGATGCAACTCTTAGGGAAACTAATAAGTGCTACATATCTTTTCCCTTAAAACCGTCCTCCTGTTCATGGTCAAAGCTATCTCAGGCCATTTAAAGGCATTCTTTACTAAAAGCTCACACCCATGGCCAGAGTAAATTCCACTCAAGAGTCAGTGGCTTCATGTTTTCTTTCACTAATGACATCCATCTTTTCCCTATGTAGTTCTTTGCGGCAGATACATTTCCAGACAACTACGTATTTAGCAATTGCAAAGCCCACTCTGTTTTCAGTGTGTCCCATTACTAAACTCAGTGCTAAGCACATGCCTATACCACTCCAATTTCAGCTTGACAGTTGCCTGGGAAGTAGCTGTGTCTATATATTTTTATTGTGAAGAAATAGATTAAGTAACATAAATAAGTTTTTAAAAGCTGTATGAACAGGAAGATACAAAGTTGAAATTTGGACCAACGGGTTTTTTTTTTTTTAATTAGTGAAAGAGTATGCGCATATTCATAGAATAGCTTTGCCATTCTCTGTCATATTTCCTAGGTTGTTAAGACTGAATATGGATTTGCCATTTTGTTCTTTGGCCTCTCACCTCCCAGACTTGCAGTTCCAGGGCTCTTGTAAATAACTGAAGGCGAGGCTGGTTGTAGGCAGTTTCATAAGTTAGGCTAGAGAGTTATGATCTCGCCTTACTTGTTCAGTTACAGCTTGACAGCACTTCATGCATTTTGATACTCATTGTTCAAGGTACGTGTGAAACCGTAGCAACAAGATAAGAGTAGAACTGCAGTGCATCCAAAGCATGGGATCAAAGCATGGGAACTAGTAACTCTGAGGTTGGGAGTTTTCTCTGCCTTCTGTTTTTGCTAATGTTTCACTGTGGTTATTATGGTTCTAAAGAGGGGTGGGGGTAAAGACGTTTCATGGGTCTGCAGAGGATGCTACTGCCCTGCTTTAAGTACCGTACACACGAGTCTAGCCTTCAGCAAGGTTGGCTTGGAAACCAAAGCACACCAACAGACTAAAAGTGGACCTCGTTCTCAGAATCAATTCAGTTGACCTCAAAGAATGCAAATTTATTCCTGCATTTGCTAATGCTAGATTGCAGCTGTTTAAATGTGGCAATGCTTTAGACGATAAGGTATTTCTTTCAATCGAGAAACATTTCCAAGATTGTGTAATTTTTTTTTTTTTTTTTTTTTTTTTGTCTTAAGGGCTTTTGAATTGAGCTGACAATCAGCACCTCAACATTGGGTTAAACACTGGCATTAAAGTCTGAGGTCTAAGGCCATGAAAGACTAGGATCCTCAAGCCAGTTAATTTTTCCTTTCAGAAAGCAATGTATATAAGAAATTAATTTATGATCCCAGTGCTTCTCACAGGCATGAGATCTATTAAAGAGAGCCAAAAGAACAGACCACAGTCTTTCATACGCCCATTTGAATGATCAGAATCTAGATGACCAAGCTGGTTGGAGGTACCTAGTGGCCATAACAGGCTTGGTGATGCCATGGCTTGGTTTCAAGCACCTCCTGGTGTGGCAAGGGCTACAAAGGTATTACAACAACTCCTAGTGTCCTGTGTAACCCACTCCTCGCCAGGTTCTGAACGGGAAGCAGTGAATTATATTTGTGCAACATGTGGGAAAGCAGGAAGAGGAGGTCACCTTAATTTTGTATTGCATGTGTTGTTTTCTGCTGGGAAGTACCTCTATCCCAGGATGCAGTCTTCCACTGTCAGATCTAATTGAAGTACAGTAGATTTTTACCTCTTAAACAAAGTCAAGGCTATGGGTTCTTGAAGGAAAGAATTTCCATAGCATCTTCAGTTTCTGGTACAACATCTTGATTAGCCATTCCCTATGATAACACTTTTGATTTGTGTGTGTGTGTGTGTGTGTGTGTGTGTGTGTGTGTGTGTGTGTGTGTGTGTGTGTCTCCACGGCGCTCTGGCTGGCCTGGAACACAAAAAAGAGTGCCTGCCTTTGCCTCCCAAGTGTTGGGATTAAAGACAGAGGCCATAGCACACTCTTCTATTATGCTCTGTTTTCACCTGTGAAGCGATCTTGTTTTTTTCTCTTGGCAGCACAACCTCAGCAGATTGGTAGTACAGAGAGAGCCTTACACTATTGTAGATGACACAGCTGGAGGAGCTGGGCAGAGCCATGAAGAAAGATGCCTGTTTGTCCATTGTGCCAAGGAATACACAATTTGAAGACCTGGTTTTGCCCCATCTTCTTTATATTCTCAGCACAAGATAATCTCAGAAATGCTGTTTCTAAGTAAGACTGGGATGGGATCACCTCGCTGTTCCGTCCCTTCAAAACCATCAGGTGATCCAAGGAAAAGCCAAGCGTGTGTGTGTGTGTGTGTGTGTGTGTGTGTGTGTGTGTGTGTGTGTGAGACTTAACCCAGCACTCACTATGCAATCTAACATCCATGCTGGGCAATATGTTGATCACGTGACCATTTGCTTTCATATTGGGGATCAAAATCTATTTTATCTTTTTAAAACAGCCGAGTTACACCTATGCCTAGTCTCTCTTATCTTAACTCTGGCTCCTTGTTTTGATCTGCTCACACTGGCAATTATGTTTAATTTACTCTCCGTGTCCACAACACCACTTCTCTCCAGGAAAAGCAACTGGCTCACATGGGCAGACCCAGGGCCTGTCTTATCTAGAAGTATGTTTTTATAAGCAAGTTTCTTGGAAAAGGAGACAGGAGAGTCACATGAGCAGCAGGTCGGTGCTAGTCCTCACTAAGCACTCGCCTATCTTATTTTATTACTTGTACGGTTAGAGAAGCTCCATGGACTTTGTGGCAAGACAGAAGTGTGGACTTGCTGATGTCATGTTGGTAGGACTTGTCCCCAGCTTCCTTTATGACTCACAGGCAGTCCGTGTTGCATCAGTGTCTCTAAACTCCACTTTGACTCCGTTCTGTTCTCACTTTGTGCAATATCTTGTGATGTTTATTAGATGACTTTGTAGTTTCTACGGTTCTAAAGTTCACTCTTTAAAACCTCAAGTGTCCTGATTCACTAAGTAAAGCTATGTTCACTTGTTTAGAAGGACTGGATCATAACTGAAAAAAATCGAAAGAAAATCATTTTAATTCATTCACGGCAAAGTGAAAAGAAATTTTTAATGGAGGGAAACATTCTTTTCTTTTTCTTTCTTTCTTTGTCCATTTTAATCTTTTTCTAATTCACTATGGCTCAGACCGTCGGGCTGCCCTCACTCCACCCCCACCCCCACCATTCTCTGCATTACCGTTGATGGCTAACTTTACCACTGACGTCACAGTCTGTGACGTTAGGCAGAGCAATAGGAGCTGCCATTTTCCATTCATTTGTGGGCTTCTTCCGTATGAAAACTGCTGGCCTCAGAAATCACTGCCGTCATCACTAACAGCTACCACCAAGATTAGGCTGTGTTAGGGGAGGGCAGTAAGGGGAAAATGGGAGAGAAGGAGGAATGGGAGGATACAAGGGATGGGATAACCATTGGGATGTAATATGAATAAATCAATAAACATATTTTTAAAAAAAAACTATTAGTAGATTTTCTGTCTAGACTTTATATTAGTCTCTATGTGTGCACTCCTGAGGATTGAACATATGCTAGGCATGCTGCCTGACATTGAATTATACCCTGAGATGCAATAGTAACACTTTGAAGGATGCCATCTCATTTCTTTTCCATGTTTATGTACCTATCTTCTAAGTGGAATTCTGTGTGCACTGTTTTATTACTCTTTTCCATTAGCAATGTATCTTGTCTATTTCTTGCCTATTTCCATAAAAGTTGATCTAATACATATGTATTTTATCTTTATTGCAGCACATTATCACACTTCATGAATATATGATGCTTTACTCACTTGTTGCTGTTGAAAATTTATATTTATTATCTTGTATACCTACCAATTTTCCTATAATGCGTACTTTCTCTGGTTATTCTGACAACTTCACAAATTTTCAGTTGGCTCCAACAAGAAAGGCAGTTCAGTGCCCTTGCAAGGAAACCGTGCTGCAAGGGCAACACTACACATCTACCTTGAATATTTTCTCTCTGCTCTGTTTCTCCTTCTGGCATTTAAAAAACAGAGAATTCCAGTAAGAACATTTTCCAGGGCTGGGCTTTACATGCCTCCCAAAGGTCTGCATGCTAAAGGTCCCAGCCCGTGCTGCAGCTATGAGTGGTGGAACCTTTAGGCTGTGTGTGTGTGTGTGTGTGTGTGTGTGTGTGTTGTCACCGGTGCTGTGCTGTTGATAGGGGTGCCGGGACCCTGATCTCTTCTAGTGTCCTTGTTCCCTGACTATGATGGTAAAATTAACTCCACTGCCTTGCACTCCCATAGTAACGTAGGGCCTAGTAAGGCCCACAGAAACAGAACCAAGTGACCATGGAGCTCTTGTCACTCTTAGTATTTTGTGTCATCTTCTAGTGGTGGAGTGCAGTGTCATACTCACCACTGTAGCTTTTGTGCCTTGATAGTATTTGTTACGGAACAGCCCTCAGTAACTATTAAGAACTTTGGCACATTAACTTTTGTCGTGTCAGTCATGTCACATTATACCAGTAGGGGACACCAGCAATGCATATTATTAGTGACTGTACCACTGCACTGGGCCCGTGCCTCTATGTCACACCATCACCTGTAGTTCTAGGGTACCTCACAATATTCATTTCTCATTTTATTAGAAACTTATTAGGAATTTGGGGATTCCACAGATGTTTATTTTTATGTTCAAGGAAATTTTAACCTAGTAGTGGGTGTTCTAAGTTCTATATTATAGGTGATGAAAAACTTACATTGAGTTAAAATACTATGCTTTGAATTTTTCAAAGGAGTCTTATTTAACATGCCCTGAAGAAGTCTCATGGTGAAGCAGTGCTTGAAAGAAAATCTACATTTAAGCCATTGTAAGTTCCCAGATTTTCATTCCGTAATAGTAGGCTACTTTTGGCTTCCCCTGGCTCGTGTTTTCTGTTGTTTGATGCGTGCAGGATCAATCCCCTTCCACAGTGGCTCCGTTCCTGTGTAACTGCTCACCTGCCACTGTTCTTACTGTTCTCTTGTTCTCCTCTCACTGCTATCCCCTTAGCAGAGTCTCTTTCTTTATAAGACTCAGTGAAGTAGGTAGGAGGCCCACATTATCCTCAGCTGACAGTTACTGAGTGTGATTTATAATCAGGAGACATCATACTTTACAACTTGTATTTTGTCCTTTTCATAGATACAGCTTAGCCTATGGGAGTTGAGAATACTGGAGGTGGGCGTGGCTAAGCAAGGATGCCCTGTGAGTCAAGTGGAGTCACTGCACTTTCAATGGTTGACGATGTCAACCTACAGCAGGTTTGTTTACCAGAAGCCCAAAGGAAGACTCGCGTGCTTTTGTTTTAATCTCTGCTAACTGGATCCTGCTCTTCATTGTTTCTAAAGGAGACCCTGCTCTCTTGATCAATGATCAGGGACAAATGTGAGAAACACTGTGTGGCATCGGGTGTGAGATGTGGGGTGTGGCACTGGATGTGGGGGTTAGTGTGTGGAGCAGGATGTGCAGGATGTGAGAGCTGGTGTGTGGTGCTGAATCTGAGAGTAGGTGTGTGGTGCTGGGTGTGTGGAAGAGAAGTTCTGGGTCTTAGAACTAAAATCGAAGGAGAAAAAAAAAAAAAAAAACGTCCAATTCTTAATCTTCCCGCCTCTACCTTCCAAGTTCTGGGATAATGGGTGGGCACTGCTGCACTCTGTTCCTTAGCTTGAGCGGGTCAGTCTCCTCCAAGCAAGCCTTGCACTCTGTACTATCGACATGGTAGCCATTAGACTCCCAGTCTTTGTTTTAAAATCAGTTTACTTTCCTACTGGATACTGCTGTCCCATGTCAACAAGGCGATTCCCAAGGGGATGCTTTTCGCCTTGCAGCTTAAGCTTTCCAGGCTGAGTGCTGCCTTCCCTGTTACATCTTTACCCTGGACAAACCCAGAGACGAGCCAGCCAATGAGCAGGAAATGGAAGTTTGATATGTTTTTTATGGAAAACTCAGTCTCTGTTTACTAGGACCACACTCCTATGCCTTAAACAAACAAACAAACAAATTCTAGTTTCATGTCAAAAACCCTGAAGGTCAAATTTTTGAAATACAGACCTACTTTTAAGAATGTAGTCATCAGGGGCCTACCATAGAGATCCTCTGAAAGACTCCACCAAACCGAGGGGTCAAAGCAGATTTTAAGACTCACAGCCAAACTTCTAGGTGGAGTGCAGAGAGTCTTCTGGAAGAGTTGGCAGATAGAAGGACCTGAAGGGGACAGGAGCTCCACAAGGAGACCAATGGAGGCAACAAATCTGGGCTGGGGGACTGGGGATGGGTGCTGCAGAGACTGATGCACCAACCAAGGACCATGCATGCATGCATAGACCCCCTGCTCAGATGTGGTGATAGGCAGCACAGTCTCCTTGTGGGTCCCATAATATGGGGAGTAAGGGCTACCATGGACTCTGGTACCCACTCCTTGATCACTCCTCCCTGGTGGGACTGCCTTGCTGGGTCACAGAGAAAGAGGATGCAGAAATGAGACTTGATAGGCTGGGGTCAGATGATAGGGGAAAAGGGCTCCCCTTTTCTGAGGACAAAGGAAGTGGGGATGAGGGAGGAAGAGTAGGTCCTGGAGGAGATGAGGGAAGGGGCTACAATCAGGATGTAAAGTGAACAAAATTTTTAAAAAAGTAGCCATATAACTGTCTGTTGGCAGGACGGCCTTGTGGGCACACAGGGTTTACAGCCTATCCTGGTAAGACGTGATAAGCTGTGGCCAGATAGTGGAATAGGCGGGCCCCTCCTGACAGATGTCTAGGGGAGGGGAAGAGGGCAGAAGAGGGAGGGAGGGTGGGGGCAGGAAGATAAGAGCAAGGGGATTACAATCAGGACATGATGTGTAAATAAATTATAATAAATAAAAAATATTTTTTAAAAAGGAAAAAAATCCAGAGAAGTCTGAGCCTCTTTTCTTTCACTAGTATTTTTAAATGGGAGACATGCACATAAACATTCCAATATCTAGAAAACAAACAAAAAACTACATGCATTCGCTCAGTTGGGGAATAAGGATGATTCCTATCCCTCAAGGCATGAAGGCTATTTTGCAGCTGCTCTGTTTACGAGCTCTTCCATTTATCTTTTCATTCAGACTTTCCCAAGCCACAGTCATAACAAGTCCATGCTTACATGCTACAATTAATAAACAGAGATGTTACCTCTCCTGTGAGTTCACATTTCCCTGGTAACCTAGTAAGGTCTGGCTGCATTGTTTGAGTCCTTCTGTTTATAGCATCCTCTTCCCTTTTACACTTATTGGTTTGAAACTTTGAAAAGCAGCTAATTCCACCAATAAAAAGTTCAGTGTAAACTGTGATCAGAAATGGAAATTGGAGATTGTGGAGCAGAAATGATGATGAACTGCTGTCTTCCTCAATGAAAGAAAAAAATTAAAAATCATTAATATATAAATGTAACACATCACTAAGAGATATGTTGAAATAGCAAACATTTGTTATTTTTGGTTCAATTATAATAGAAATAATAATAATGATAATAATAACAACAACAATAATAATAATATAACTAACATTTTCAATCATCTTGTATGTATTTCTTCCTTGTAACATCTCACCTGGATAATGTTATCCAGAGTAATTGATAAATGAAGAAACAGGTAGATGACATTGCGGTGGTTAGTATTACTTGTGAACTTTACATGACCTAAAATTACAAACGTAGGGAGTCTCGTTGCAAGACTGTCTCATCATTAGTCTATGGGCCAGTCTGTGAGGGACATTCTTCATTAGATCGTAGTGAGAAGACTTACCCACAGTGAGTGGCACCATTTCCTAGGCAGGGATCTTGGACAGTATAAAAATAGAGAAAGCACCCACGAGCACTCACATGCATGTGTTACTGTTCTTTCCTTCCCTGGGGTTGCAGTGTGACTAGTTGCTGCCACTTTGACCTCCCCTCAGCTATGGCTGTAACTTGGAACCATGAGCCAAAAGAACCCTTTCTCCTTTTAGTCAGCTTTTTCAGGGTGTTTTATCATTGCAACAGGAAAAGGAACTAAGACAGATATAAAGGGTGGCAGTTAGAAACACGAAGTGAGAAAAACAGAGAGCTTTTTAAATGCGGATTTTTCCTTGAGTCGGGGATGAAAAAATATCTTCATAGCAGGCTGGAAAGTTAATACTTCTTTCTGGGGAACTGTATAGTACATGAGTCCTTTAGGGGTTGTTTAACTGAATTTTAATTACTTTCAAAAGAAGTGCATATTTCATGACTGTATTTTAGTACCAGTTCTATGGGAAACATCTTCAGAGATGACATGAATTGAGGTGTGCTCAGAGAAGACAAGGAGCCTTGAAGAACGACCCCTCAGCTGGCTGTCTCTCTTGTCGCTGGCTAGAGTTCAACGGACCAATCAGCAAGGGACTTGTTTACACTTTTAAGAGGGATACTTGTAAGTCAAAAGGTATGGCGCTCCACACAAAGGAATAGAGATGAAGTGCGCGGCTTTAGAAAGGAAATGAATTCTAGGTTTCTTCTTCGGAGGTGTTAATATGATCTCATAGACCACGGCAGGTTGTCTTGAGTAAGAACCCACAAACAAATACTTGTCCGAGTGTTAATAAGCAACAAGTGGCTTCTTGAGAGTAAGAGGGAAGCAACCTAGCCAGGAAAATATTGACACTAGCCTTCAGCTCTTGTGGCCGTACCCAGGATTTCTATGGAAGCAAAAGAGAAAAACAGTGACATAGTCCAGCCCAAGTGCCAAGCTGAGAAAACCTGACACACCCACAAGGCCCACAGGGCGGTCACCCCACCTCTCCTTTCCTGCTAAGTGGCTGTTGAAAGACCAAAACCACAGGGACACTCATCAGCCTCTGAGACAGCGCTCATTAATTAATTCACGCACTTATTTATTCTTTCACTTACTCCTCAAATATTTAAAGAGTCTAGCTACCTAGAAACCTTCTCCTGGGGGCACAGACAGTTCTCAGGTAACTATGATATTTGATCTGGCGTTTTCCAGTAAAAGCCGTCAAAAATGTTTTTTTTTTTTTTAATTGTTTAAACGAAAGAAACCTGCAGAGCTTTGACAAATATCAGCAGTCTCTAGTTAATAAAATCATCCGATTACCTCTAAAGGCACTTCTAAGTCAGCTGTGTCATAAGCATTGCAGCTCAGTGTTGAATCACAGCACTTACGCCTTCAACTCCGGGGTTCTGAAGTTTTTGAAGGTCATATTTTTCTTTACATAATCAAGGCTTTGGGTTTAATCTTTGATGCCAATGATAAAACAGAACTTATATTCCTTGGTGAAGCAGGGACATTTTAGAAAGAATGAATCCTTTCAGTAATCAGTTACATACTAAGTAAGTTATGTGCATTGCCTCTGCAGTTCCTATAGCAAGTGGATTAGTTTGGTAGTCTATTACCCACATTTTCCACATGAGAAACCTGTCCAGCCAGCAGCCTGGTGTCACACAGTCACATACCTTTTCTTGGGCTGGGCAAAACTGGGTTTCCAGTTCACATCTGTCTGGCTCCCACATCATGCTTTTGTTACAGAGCATGCATAGTTTACCTTGATTTCTATCAAACGTATCACTCCTGAGTATGCTATGCTGTGCTATGGTATGCTATGAACTATACCAATGAATATTAACATTAATTCCAGATAGAGGGAATTAATCAAAATGCGTTAGCTCATGGCAAAATGAAGTGGGGAGGGTGGGATGAAGAAAATTAAGATTTGGATAGCCAGAGGAGGCATTGCTGGAAAATAGGGCTCATCAGATATTTGAAAAAGAAACTGGAGTGAGTTAAGTAAATGTCTTTGGGACAAATATTTCCCGCAGAGGGAAAAGTAACTGAAAAGCTCTGAGGAAGGGAGCAGTGTGTTGGCTATGTTTAGACAAGTGTGATGTGGCCATTTGGACAGGCTGGAGGAAACCAAGGATGAGGAGAGTGGCAGGACAAGGACCATGGTTCCTTCTCGGGAGCAGACTGTGTGACGTGGTCTGTATCAGAATAAAGTTACTGAGAAAGGGAGTCTCAGAATAGTATGAGTCGATAAATGGCGTGATTGCCTACGTTTCAAAAGGATCACATGGTATGTATTGGTGGTGGCGTGCTCAGAACCACTGGAGCCCTGAGAATGAGGAGTGAATGCAAAAGTGGCTGTTGAAGGCCACTGAAATTAAGAGGGTCCTTGGGAAGCGACCTCTGTGTAGTCTCCACATTTTTTGTGTGGCTTTTCCGTGTGCCTCAGATTGAATCATCTCTGAAGTCACACCTATTTCAGAGCCTTCTCTGGGCCACTAAAGAATAAGAGAATTAAAGAGAACTAACGGGCTCCCCAAATGACTTGGATTTTCCCCTTTATCCCCTTGCTACAGAAGATATTTGAAGTGGAAAAGGGGGCCTCATCTAGCAGTCACAAAAACCCGGTAGGCCCAAGAAAGCATAGTGCTGGCAGCCTGGGGCTCTCACTGCAGCTGTGCTAGAACCCCATAGAACTTACAGCTTAGCCATAAAGCATGGTAGCTCTGCTCTTTTAACTTCTATTTCTCATAGTCTGTGACACCTCAGAGGCAATGGGTGTTTGCATTGCTGTGTTTCACTATTACTCACGTTCATTAGTCTCAATCTTGACAAATGACCTACGTTTCTCTCCATGAATGAAAAAATCTATAAACAAAAGAACTGCCAGAAGCCCCGGTTATGTGAAAAATAGTGGAATTCCACCCAAACGTCCTGGCGCTTCACTCGTCTCTTCTACTGAAGCCACTCCTTGGGACACGTGTTTGCACGGACACGGCAGTTGGCCTGCAACCAGTGGAGCTATTAATATAAATAATTCATGTCTTGTGCTTTGATAGCCAGATGAATGGTCTCCAAGCTCAGTGGTAAACACTGTGCTCTGGGTAATGAGGTCAAGAATTCCCAAATGCCACTGGAGGCTCCTGAAGGAAAGAACAGGGGTTAAGCTCTCTACACTGTCAGCTCTTCCGGGACGCAACCTGGACTCTCACGCTCAAAAAACCAGCACCAACTATTGAGCTGCCAATTAACCCCAACAGCTTTCTGGTTCTTTGGGGCATCTTATCATCTGTTTCTCCTTAAAAATGTAAAAATTGAACCACATTAGTAGAACTCCAAAGAGATAAGATCTACCCCTAATAATACCCCCTAATAATACTCCCCCAAATTATTTACCACGCCTGCTCTTTGTTATAACAAATATCACAGTTGAGTGACGGCACTAGATTCATGTGTCATGTGTTTTGGTCAGTTTCTATTATCAAATATAATTTTTGATTAGTGATCAGTTTGTTATTTGAACTCCCCACATATTATCGGAATGGTTAATTTTTTTATTTCTCAAAACTCATGCTGTAACTAACAGAAATCTGTCCCAACTATCTTAAAAATAAAAGAGTTCTCTAATGTCCATGTCTGAAAAGTTTGAGGGTAGATTCATACATCCATTCATTCAGAAGCTCAACACATCTCATCCAGAATTTTCCTTTGTCTAAATTCTCTGCTCTACAGGATGTGGAAATGGGGCAGCAGAGACGGATATATTTGACAGACTTTCACTCCGGTGGCACCAGCAATGTCTTCCATACATTTGACAAGAAAAAATAAATAAATAAAAATATTTGAGAGATTATGCTAAGGCAAGGTAACTGCTGCCTGATCAAAGTCAACCTGTAAAGACACAGAATGACTAAAGAAGGGTAGGAAAGGGTTAACTGCTAGGAGCAGAGAGATGGAGGGGTCTTAGGCAATGTGCAATAGGAGTTGAGCTAGAGCTCAGGTGAGACATTCTAGTGTGCCGCTGCACAGTGATAAGAATGCACATTGGCTATGTTTACCCTGACCTCCATATTATGTAATGTAAAAGTTAATCAAAACACCACATAGCATCTCATAAATATGAAAAATTTTATGTTTTTTCCAACATAATATTTTTATTGATTATTTGAGAATTTCATATAATGCACTCCAATCAAACTCACTTCCCCGTCCTCGCTGGTAGGCCCTCACCTTCTTGACCTCCCTTCAAAAACAAACACAAAACTATTTCATGTATCTGCTTAAACAATAAACCATAAGAAAGGAAATATTAAATATTGATTTTATTTCTTATTATAGAATTACATAGGTTGTTCAAATCTAACTTTAATGCCACTGAAAGTACAACTGGTGGCTTCCTTATCACTAGAAGATAAAAAAAAAGACACATGCTACAGTCTGATTAAGTTATTGTCTTTGGACTCAAAGAAAAAAAGAAACCTTTAAAAGTTCATTTCATTTTTATTAACTTTAACTTTGCTTTAGTCTCCTTATTATTAAAATGTGCTTAAGCCTGTTTCCCCCAGCAAGCCACAGGAGTGCTTATTAAACATTATGCTTACCATCTCATTTATCTATCATATTTTACACTCTGTTGTTACATTAGCCACAGAATTTGCTTTCAACAAAAGCAAATATATAGAATGAATTTGTTTGTATGGACCCTGGGACAATGCTGAAACCCAGTAAAACTGTCTTTATTTATTTATTTTTCACTTGGTAGAAAAGAGACTTCAATCACTTCTCTGTGATAGCCAAAGACTTCAAGTGTGAATCTACACATGAACTCAGAATTTACTAGACTCAAGAAACATGATAGTGTGAGAAGGGACTTGTTATGAAATGTAGCCCTACCAACAAATAAGTTTTTTTTTTAAAGTTTGATCTCAATAAAAATTCAACCTATTAAGAATTTTTGTTGATGGCAAAGATCTCTTTCCTTAGACAAAAGTGTTCCTGAGTTTTTATGACATGGGTCTGTCCCCCTCTGCTGTTCCATAGTACAGTTATATTAACCTTTTGTGGGCATCAAGATGTTGTCTATTTAGACAGTGGCAGGGAAAGACACTAGAAAAAAGCAACATGTTTCAACTCATTAGTCACATACATGACTGTATTTTTCTTATTTTGAGTGATCAGTTTTGATGTGCTCTTTGTCATGTCACAGTGCTCTTAAAAACCATATTTGAAGATGACAGGTACATGTTTAATTTCTTTATAATAGAAGAAAACCTTTTCTTCTTGAATCCAAGCTTTGATATTCATTGTAAGACAGTCAATTGGGGATGATAGTGTTTTCTGCTCATGAGGTTAATGAAATGCAGTTAGCCTCCTGTACAAATCCATACAAAGCTACTCTGCTTTGAATTGTGATGAGTAGATTTTCCTTGGATGGAGCTTAAGGGACAGTGCAAAGAGCCAAGGAATTGATAGCAATTGCTGAATGTGTTAAGTGTTGCTCATAAAGATAGCATATGGAGTTGAAATGACGTTATATAGGAACATGTGGAGGTGAGGATTTTGTAGCTATATTGTCAGGTGGGCTTTTTTTCAGGTATGTGTAGCTTACTTCAGTCACATAGCTAGTCATTTCTTTCTCTCTAGTTGACATTCCTTCTTGTGGAGTGGCCATGAGAGAAACAAAGGCATTAAGGTCAAACTCTGCCTCTTCAGTGTAGATTCCTGAAGCTGTCAAGACTTAAAACAAGAAAGGAACAAGGAAACACCTGCTCCAGAGATCAACTCACAGGTCTTCTGTGAGAATATAGAAAGAGACAAGAAATGGTGGATCAACTCTGCGCAAGTCTGTGTGGCCTTAATGGTACAAATGCATGGGTTACACCAATCTTCATTTGTCGTCAAATGTTTATAACTCAGCTCTTAGGTGTCCTGGAAGCACAGCACTTAGAGTGGCATTTATTAAAACAAGATGCGTCTGAGGAGTCAAGGTCTCCACTGAGAAGGAATTGCTCCTATGATGATCCATTTTCTTCCCCAAGTTCAATTGTTTCTCTGTGACACTAGTAAGATGACACTCACGCTAGTGTTTGAAGGGGTGTCATATTTTAGTCTTATCTCTCTGACTTAACAATCACTTTTTAGTCACTATTGTGTTATATAGCTTCTTTTATACCTATGCTCTATGTAACATTATTTATGAGATTTTTACAAGTAACAGTAAACATGAAAATACTGTGCAAAAGGAGAGTTTTTAGCTTTTATTATGTATAATAATCATAAAAATGGAAAAAGATACAATTGTCATACAGTTGTTTATAACATTAAATTCTTGGAGGAAATTACAAAATGGCAAATTATTACATTTGATTTAATTAAAGCTCACCTGAAATGAAAACTTGTATAAAACTAAAAGACAAATAAATTACCATGAAAGATTGTCTAACAAATATGACAGGGAAAAATGTCATATATGTTATATATAAAGAAGTTCCATTAATTATTGAGGTAAACAAGCATGACTGACTGAACAGTAAATTAGGACATCAGGCTATCTACAGACACAAACTAAAACAAACACATTCTTTTTATGTATCTAAACAGCAAATATATTTAATTTATCAGACATCTTAAGATAGTAATCTGAAGTTCAGTCAAATATTTACATATAAATATACATATAAATATGTATAAAAATGTATTTTTATAACACCTTAAGTAACCTAAATATTTAATAGTAGTAAGAAGAATAGTCCTATGAATAACAGTATCCTGGAAAATTATATAGCCACTAAATAGCTAAATGAATATTTGACCAAAAAGAGGGAAGTCTTAGAGTATCATGCAAATTACAACACATAAAATTTAAGACCATATCTCATTTTTGTGCACTTATCAGTGCATGTTTACATAAGAGGTTTGATAGAATAAACACCAGTGTGATGGTTCTGATGACCTCCATGCATTCAGGAAGCTTAAAGATGAGTCTTTAAACTTGGGTAAATCTACTTTTCACATACTCGCAGACCGGTACCATTAAAGGAAAGATGAGAGAGAGAGAGGGAATGTCTCAGACTCATCTACAGAAGAAGAAGATGTAGTAAAACTGTACTTAATCAGAAGTCTAGCCCAGCAGGGGTTTCACTTTGTAGACTCCATCTTGTGACCATGTCTACTGTGTCATTTTGTACAAGCACCAGCTTTTTCTTTGGTCTCTCTTTTCTCGACATGCTATGCACACTTGGGACAATGGACTCAATTTTTGTCCTTGAAGGTGAGCATAAAGTTAACACATTTCATACAAATTTAAACAAGATGACTCCCACGAGTGATGCTTGTACGTCTCATACCACCGTCACCTTTTCATCTGTCTTGCAAACCATTCTTTTATACAACATTTAGAACATAGTTTTATCCTAAAATGTCGACCAAAAGCTCTTCTTATTGAAGAAGGGGTTGGTTTCTACCTTCCTTCCAAAGATTCCTTCCAAACTTGCTTCAAATGCCTTGAGCTCTGGTAAGCTAGCAGCACCCCCTACCACCGCTACCACCCCTAGAAGTAGCTATTAGCTGTTTGTGGAGGTCTCACTAATTTAGCGTGTCCCCGGTCTTCCCTGGTAAAAGACTGCTGCTGGGCCTGGGGCAGAGAACTGTGTTCTCCCAATTAAAGAATAAAAAGACCACATGAGACATAATTCACTCTTTGGTTATTTTTTGAAGGCGTTTGTGAGGTCACTAGCCCACTGTGGATTTGAAGATTAGTTTGATTTAAAAAAAAAAAAAAAAAAAAAAAAAAAAAAAAAAAACAGCTCATTCATTAATCAAACAGTGAGTGTAAGTAATTGCTACAGTCTAATTAAAAAAACAAAAAAACAAATTTCAATGGAACCACCTAGGTATAAATGTCACTGATTCATTCTCACAGATTCTTAGTCATGCATTTATTGTCTATTTCAGTTAGTAAAATAATGACTAATAAACAAATACACTCATTCTTTGAGAGTAAACACCACACGTTCCCAACGGCACCGCTTGGAGAGCTCTTTGAGCCACTTGCTTCTAGGACCTGAGATTAGAATATTTAAGCGTTCTCATTTTCTATTAAGTAGTTTTAAAATAAAGGTTCTGTGACTTATTGTGGGAAATGGGACAGCTACCAAAATGCATAGCTATGTATTTAGTAAGTGCAAGTATTCTAAAGGACAATATGAGGCAACAGGCGACTCAAAACTTCCCCTCTTCTCTCCTTTTCTTAAACTGCTTTGAAGCTGTGTGGATCTTTTGGGTCACATCGTTGGCTGTCTGTCCTATGCTCTTATTTATCTAAGTTCTCCTTGACAGTCACGTTGCCTCTACATTGCTTTGTTAAAACAATGACTTGTAGTAACATAACAACCTAATTCTCATCCTTATGTAGTTAACAACTGAGCTGTTACAAAATACTGCCAACCTCTCCCTGCCAAACTAAGTACAGAAATCAAGGCATACACTATGAATTGGTAAACTCTTTTGCCTTATCTGAATTTTAAAAATACAAACGTATTTGTGATTTTTTTTGTTCATATTTTACACCGTTTTGTGATCAATGTAACTAACATCTGGAGGGGGGAAATCTTTTCATAGATGGCCTAATGTAATGCATTTTCATGCTAGCAGAAACATGCATGTAGTGAGTAAAGCTCTCCATGATGTGCTTCCCTGTCCAGGCCTTAGTCTCTTCCTGCACAAGATTTGATCATCACAAAGTTTCTCATCAGCCTCAAGTCCCTGTGCATCTGTGACTGGCTGTACGAGACCAGCAACAGGAGGGTAAGTGAGACATCTTCCCCCTCCCCTACATGTGGTGTCCATGCCCCCTTATATCTTAGCATTGCTATTTATATATGGCCCATTACCTGGATCACAGTTATTATAATTATTCAGTTTCAAATTATTCTTGCCTTCTTGTTTGTGTGTTTCTTGGCAGAATATAATATTGTTGATCTATATCTCACACCATGAAAAATTTTGGTCCTTACTAGATACGAGGAGTTTGGCTGAAGACTTTAGACCCCTCTAAATCTAAGGTCTACATGAGAATTAATTGTTTTTCCAAAACACAATACTGGAACCTAGAATCACATTGCTAACTAAAGTCTCTCTACAGTCACATCTATGCACAGCTCTTTTAAATTACATAACACTGCACCCTGCTTTTAATTCTACCTCTATGAAGACAAAGGCAGGCAGATTTCTGTCAATTCAAGGCTAGCCAGGTCTATATAGCAAGTTCCAGGACAGTCAGGGCTACATAGATAGACCCTGCCTCAAAAACAAAACAAAACAAAACAAAAATTATCCCACACTATACTACAATTTATCTTTCATACTAGATTCTGAGAACAGCAAGCTTTCTAACAATGTTCCATGATACAGGTCAATGGTTCCATCACACTCTTAACTTGTGTCTTAGGAGAATTTCAATATATATATTTCAAAAGTACATTTTAGTAAAGATTTTAGTAAAAAATTTTGGTAGAATATTTTTAAATGTTAAATCTAAAATACCTCATTAGAAATGTGGATAGTTACAAAACATATATCTTTGTTTGGATATAAATATTTACTCCATAAAACTGTTACAGCCAGGAAAATATATACAGCAACATATTTGAGACCATTCATTCCTTCTGCCCTAACAATCAGAATGAGCCAAGTGCTTTGCTCTGTTTTGTTTTGTCTAAGCTCAGCAGCAAATTGGTGCTGCTCAACCACACGAGACTCAAATCCACAAGCCCCTCTGAGGAGAGACAGGACAGAGACAAGCCCTCTGTCACGCAGCAGAGCACTGAGCAATGGTGGCTGCTGCCGAAGTGGGCGAGAGGGAAAGTTGATGGGTTCTTGAGTTTGATGTCATCCACAGATAAGGTGGAGAACCTTCACCAGCCATCTTTTTCCTTGGCTCTCCATGCTTACAAGGAAAATATGGGAAAAGGCTGTGGTTTGAATGGAAAGAGGCACAAGAAAACCCTCGGGATTTGATTGCTCTACTGTTTGGATGGTTACACAGCTGACAGCTATCATAGTTCATCAGAATGAACAGACGATAATACGGAGTTTATCCTGTGTAAACTCTGTTTCAGTGAAGTTAAGAACTTAAAATGTTGGAAACCAGTCATTTCAAATCTTACTTGCCCAAAATAGAAATATTCACTTATAGTCTCCCCCGTTCTCATCCTCTTAACTCTTATATCAAGCAGGATTGTTACCTGATCTGATTCTTAGGACTGGAAGTTATTTTTGACTTATCTTTTTAATCTCCATTATGGTCCACATCAAAATGCTGCATCTGCTTTAAAGCATGCTTGCTGTCAAATGTCAGATTTCCACAGGGCATTTCTCTCCATAATCTCATTATTTTCAGTGTTGCTTCTCTGGACAAGGCCAACACCATGTGCCGTATGAGTCCTTTCATGGGTCCCATAATTCTTTTTCTACAATTCACGATTAGTACAGCTGTCTGATGATGCCAGTAAGAGATGAGGCAAATCATATCTTCTGTTTCTTAAACACACCCTGTTAGTTACTGTTCTATGGCCATGATTTAAAAACAAAACAAAACAAAACAAAACACCATGACCAATGCAACTTATAGAAGAGAGAGTTTATTTGAGATTATAAGTCCAGAAGGTTAGAATCTATAATGGAGGAACAAAGACAGGGTGACAGGAGGTGGACGCTGAGGGTTCCCATGTAAACATGAAGCATGGAACAGACAGAAGGAAGAGAAATGGTGTGTGACTGTGAAATCTCAGTGGTGCAATTTCCTCCAACAGAGAGAAAGACACAGGATTGAGGCTGATGAAAAACTTTGTGATCAGCAAGTCTTAGTTCTGCTTGTATAGGAGACAATTAAGGCCTGAATAGTATGGCACAATATCGAACATTTGGCTTGCCACACATATATATATTTTATAAATTAAAAATGTATTACTTTGGACAATTTTATGCCTCCTGAAGGTACCTAAGCAGCGCCACCAGATGGAAAGAAGTATACGAAAGCCAGAGACCAGGGGAGTCACTCTCATTCAAACAATTACACCCCCAACAGTTTCAGAATGACTTGAAGAATGAATGATCCATAACTTGGCCATGAGCTCTAGTCATTTCAGGCAATGATAGCAATATGCCTTATGTTTGATGGATAACATATGTTCACTGATTTCCTTGTAATTCTGGAAGCTGGCAGTCCACTGTTAGGGTTCTAGCCATTCGTATTTTACTTACGTGGCTTATTCTTTTGTTTTATTCAGATATATGTTCAATAACTTCTCTTGTCTATGCCTTACCACCAAAGGGCACTAGGTTCTGGTCTACAGCTAATGCTGAATTTCTTGGTTTTAGGGAGAGAATGTATTCACCATAGGGAGTCAGGTAATATAGCAGTTTGGGGATGGGAGGACCTCATCACAGGCTCAGGTTTGTGCTAAATAATTTTGGAAGTGATTCAGTGAAGCCTAGTTTTACTTCTAGATTGTAGGTTGTCACTTAGCAAGGGCAGGTATATTAGCTAAATATGTAAGTGACAAAAAAATATTGCAAATCACCTGTTGTTATATTAGCTGCATGGAAGGCATCCTCGGGCATTTTTGTAATTTCTACAGTTTCTTTTTACTGGACTTAATAAGATTATTATTTGGCTTCATTTTTGTCTTGCTCTGGTCATGCCAGTAAGTTTTTCTGATTTAGTTTTTTGTAAAATCTTTCATGCTTGGAAGCAGGAGGATGCAGTGGCCATCTCTCAGCTTATGGCAGCTGGAAGCTTCTATGTTTATAATTCTTGTAAAATATATCCTTAAATGTTTCTCTCCCCACATGTGGCATTACTTTTGTCACCTTACTTCATAGGACATGTCATTGTAATGACCCAAGAAACATGGCTATTGTTTATTAGCCAATTGTTTGTGTTTTGTTATGTGTAAATTTCAGGAGAATTGCAGTCAGGATTTGAGGATCCTGTGTTCATTATGTGCTTCTGATATATAATAAGTAGATATGGAATAGGTCTTATTAATGAACTTGTTAAATTACTATTTTTCTCTGAAAAAAAAATAAATCAGGTTATAAAGTTCCCAAGGATGAGCAAACAGCTTCATAGTTCATAAACTGAAATAGAATTAGGGAAAAATTTATGATAGAACCAGCAAATAGCCACCCAGCAGGACTGCCATGTTACTATATATAATGGTACAGACAGCTTTAGATCAGTATTCAAGTTTTGGACTGCCATTTACACAAAGGGTAGCTACTTTTTCCTCACTGATAGAAAAATAGTAACTGATTCAATAAAGTTGTGCTAGTTGATTTTTTTTTTTTTTTTTTTGTCAACTTGACAGAAGCTAGAATAATTGAGGAACAGAAACCTCAGTTGGGAAAAATGTCCCACAGAACTTCCTGCAAGTGATCTCAGTGATTGGAGGCCATACCATCACTGGCGAGTAAGAAATCAGGCTTAGCAAGCCATGGGAAGCGAGCCAGGAAGCAGTGTTTCTTCATGGTCTCTGCTTCCGTTCCTGCCTCCAGGTTCCTGCTTGATTTCCTGTCCTGACTTCCTTCAATGTGGGATGTGGTGTGGAGGTGTGAGCTAAGTAAATATGCCTCCCTCAAGGTTGTTTTGGTCATGGTATATATCATAACAATAGAAAGCAAACTAGGATGAAAGAAAAGCTTTTACATTAGTTAAAATGTTAAAGGAAGAGTAATTACACGTTGCATTATACGCTTTTGGAGGAATCAAAAGTGATTGTCTGGCAATACACATTCATGCACTTACAGAGCTTACAAGCAGCACACTTTGAGTAGTTTTTAAAAATAGTTTATTTGATTTTAATTTGTGTATGTTGGTGTAGGGGTGTCAGATCTTGGAGTTATGGACAGTTGTAAGCTGCCATGTGCGAGCTGGGAATTGAACCCAGGTCCTTTGGAAGAACAGGCAATGCTCTTAACCACTGAGTCATCTGAGTAGTTTTTAAAAGTAAGTATAGAGAAAAAACTTACTTTGGGGAATTACACACAAGGCCACTGCTCACAGTATCTTTTGACATATTCTTCTTTGAAGTTACTTGTGTACGTATCAAACCACTTTGTGTATTTAAGGATTTCACTCGCCAGTGAAATGACTGTCAGTGCAGCAAACTGAGCTGCCGTACCATATCTGTCCATCACTCCAGATGGCGAAGGCCCAGGGGTACCTGACAGCGTCTGGGTCACCGTGCCCTCAGTATTGAAATGAGCTCTGTTTAAAATTCCTGAAGTTAGACCTCCTTAAACTTTATTTTTGTTTTTTAACTATTTCCTTCTCTGTGTTTTTCTTTTAAAAGAAATAGGTCATATTGCTCTGTCATAGAAATGGGAAACAGAGGATGTTAGATTTTCTTTTTTAGCAAACGAAGAACTAAAATTTCTATGAGTTTTGTAATATACTCCTAGGAGCTCTGTGATACACAGAAGACCATCTGTCATATTCTCTAGACACAAGGACACAGCAATATGCGTTGGCAATCATATCATATGACTTTGTGTGCCAGCAAACACATTGGATGCTGTACAATCACAATGCAGACCCATGACGATCCTATTCTAAAGACTACAACACATACACAAAAGATACTGACTCTTCCTTTATAATTGACAAAGTAAGCATATAAACTGTGGTGGACACAGCGACACCTGTGTCCAAGTCTGGGAGCCTATGGCTATGTTATTTTAGATGGAAGAAAGAGCAGACAATTTAAGGTGGAAGAAGAAACAATTAAACTGGATGGTCTGGGTTGAGCCAGTGTATCACAGCGCTCCTCACAAATGGACAGAGAGTGACCATGATGCCAGCGACAAGGGTGAGTGATGGCTGTGGACATGAAGGATGTGTCATGATGGAAAAGTGCACATGGCCTGGAGAGGCAGGGAGGGCATGGGGCATTCTCCCCGAGAGCCTCTAGAGGGAAGGCACAGGATTTTTAACCCTTGGGATATATTTTATATTTACCGCCTCCGGAACTTTATTATTATTCTCGTGCTGTTTTAAGTCACTAGCTTTGAGGTAATTTGTTACAGCAGCAGTGGAAGCATGGCTAATATGTTAAACAAGATAGCTCTCAGTTGTATCATATGACAACTTGGATGGTTTAACCGACTCCTGACTTTGTTAGGGGGAATCAGGCTGAAGGAAGGCAACGGGCTCCACCTAAGTAACGTTGACCATGTTAGCTCTGCACATTTGAAAACCACTTCATGAGATGTGATTTCCGTTCCACTCTGTGAAGGAGATGTATTCTCTTGAGTTGGCCTGGGTGAAGTAATTTCCTTTGTCTGTCTAAAACAGTTTATTTCATGATGAATAACATACAGCTTTCATATCGTATCAACGACGTGTACTTACCGCATGACTACTCAGTCTGCCAGTTTTAACATGCATATCGATTTTTGTGCTCCAATCCATTTGTATTTATGTGTATGTTTTGAAGTACCATGGCACAAACACAGCTAGAACTAATGTATTGTCAAAGCAGAGTTACAAACCAGGGCAATTACAGGCGTCTTTATTAGCACTCTTGATTCTGCCCAGGGCTTATTATAGGATTAGAGTGTTTTGTCAGATACCAGTCACTCTGGTAGGGTTATCTGAGGTACATCTTCAGGATTAATGGAGATCATCACAGTGTGTTATTACTTCTTCCATTTTAAGGTCTATCGTTGGATAGAGATAGAGACAATGATATTAGTAAACTCTCATTTCACTTAACCAGATTTGATTGTCTCCTATGTGTTGGAGAAGTGGTGGTTAGAGGAAGAGCCGAGCTTGCTTTTAAGTGCAAGGGATTTAAATGAAGGAGTAAAATTGAAAATAAATGTGCTTATGTGACTACCATTTGGTTTCAAAATGCAAAATAGAACAAAAATCGAGAAAGAACTATCTTAGCACTAACTCGTTTCATTACGGATGGTAGTGAAAAGTTTGTATTTTTCTAGAGAGAGAAAAAGAAGAAAGTGCAATAGTGACAGGTATTGAATACTGGCCCATCTGTTCACTGCAAGTCTTCTGCATCAATGAAAGGATAACACGGGTCAATAAGGGGAAGACAGAACCTCTACAAAGCACCACAATTGTGTGTTGTAACTTACAAAAAGGTTTGTATCTTTTAGTCTATGAAGAGGTTCTGAACCTTCCTAAGGCTGCAACCCTGTAGTACAGTTCTTCGTGTTGTAGTGACTCAACCACAAAATTATTTCATTGCTGCTTCATAGCTGTAGTTTTGCTACTATTAAGAAACATAATATAAATATCTGGTATGAAGGATATCTGATATGTGACCCCCCCAGAGGGGTCACAACCTACAGGCTGAGAACCACTGGTCTATGGGATACAAATTGCCATTGACTGCTGTCATTGAATGTGTTTTGTCCACACCTAAGCACCATTGGGTCAGAAGATGGCTTCAGCCATTTTCTCATTGGCATTATTTCCCAGGGCATCATTATGGTTCAAGGGGAAGCCTATTTGGTAGATACAGCCTCAACTCTGAAACGGTCTGTTCTTCAGTTTAAAAGCATTTCAGTGGAGATCTGAAAAGGATGCTCACCTTTCTAAACTGTGGAGAGAAAGGAGCCACCACATACTGTTAGTGAGAATGTAAACTGACCCATTAATTATGAAAGTTTTTATGCTGTTTCCTTAGAGTCCTAAAACAGTAATGACTTGTGTGTGTGTGTGTGTGTCTGTGTGTGTGTGTGTGTGTGTGTGTGTGTGTGTGTGTGTGTGTGTGTGTGTGTGTGTAGCAATAATAGTCAAAGAAAGAGTTGATATCAATTTGAGACTAGTGGGTTACGGAGGGTGCCTAGAACAGGGTTCAGGGAGAAAAAGGAAGTGGGAAAGTGACATAACTTTATTCTAACTTAAGATATAATTTTTAAAAATGTATCAGTGAAAACAGTTTCATATTTACACAGTTCCTGGGGCTTATTCATACATGCCTTTAATAAAATGGATGTGAATATGGTAAATAATTCCTGGGGTTTTAAGGTTGAATAAGATTGATATTTAAAATATTTTTCCTGCAGGTATTATATACTGAGAAGGCTCAGTACTTTTATCCAGTTCAGTAAAAGGTGCATTGCCAAGAACAATTACTGTTAAACATTTTTCCAAGTACTATTTGTAAGGCTGACAATGTCAAAAAAGAGAGACATGTAGAAATATATAAATAAAGTCTGCTGGGTTTGTTTTGTTGTCAGTGTGTGTGTGTGGCATCAGGGCTGACTACTTTGTACTGGACACTTATAAGGGGACTCACTGGGAGAAGCTAATTTTCCCTCTCCCAGCATTCATTAGTTGCCTGTAATCATTTGTCTAGGGGTCTCATGAATTTTCCCCACTTACACATCAGCATATTTATTGCCATTGCCGTTGTTCCAGTCTTGTCTATGAAGCCATTTCTAGGTGAGACTGGTTCACAGCAGACTTCTTGGTACTCTGGATCCTACACTCTTTCCACACCTCCTCCATGATGCTCTCTGAGCTGTAGATGCAGGATCTGTGATGTAGATGTAGCCACTGGGGCCAGGCTCCCCATTATCTGTTCATTTCTACTTTGTGTCCAGCTGTGGTTTTCTGTGACGGTCTCCATATACTGTAAGAAAAGGACACTTGATGATGGGTAACAGCTATCCTTGTCTATAGATAGATGGATAAGATTTAGTATATAGTAAGGACTCACGCTGACCTAGCAAAGTGGCAGTAGAAATTCTAAGGTCCATGACCTCACTAGGCCTGGGAAATTGGCTAGGTTTCTAGTAGCAGGCAGTTTCCCCTCCTGCAGGTGGGCCTTAAGTCTGATTGGACAGCTGTTAGTTGCCACCATTATGCGAGTGCCACCTTTTGCACCTTGCCACGCTGACCATTGTGGGGTATAAGTGTTGCTGGTGGGTGGGACTATTAATGGCTTCCTTCCCTTGAACACTTGCCAAGGATTTCCTGGTACAATGGAAGCTAGACCACAGGAAGGAGCCTTTCAGATCAGACCCAGCTCTCATCATCTGCGTCTTACATCCTAAGTTGCACTGAGATTTTTTACGAGCTAGTTATGCATGAAAGAATGTTAACTTCTTATGATGGATAACTTCTATGTGAAAAGCAGGGTGTTTGGATTTTTAATTTCCTCTGTAAAAATTAATCTTAAAGAACATTTTGAACTGGCAGCATTGCCTCTGGGGGATTAAAACTGAGGCTCATCTCAAGGAATTCAGCTTTTATGATTAGCCTCCGTCTAAGTCAATACAAATGCTCATTTTCCTCACCATTAATGTAGAAAAATGCAAATTATTGCCTTCAACATCTTGGAAAATTAGACAAGATAACATCTGTAGTAAGGATATGCAGTATCCACCAAAATTTCATGTGTGAAAGGCAAATTTCTACATTAGTAGTGTTGAGAGATTGTAAACTCTTTAACAGGCAGACCATAGTAAAGGATCTACATGTCACTTGGGAGAGTGCCCCAGAAGGTGGGGGGAGCCCCAGGTCCTTTCCTCTTCTTCTCTTTTTCACTTTGCAGCCATGAGATGAGTGATTCCGCTGTACCTGTGTTCACCACCAGGATATGCTTCCTGACCCCTGGGCCAAATCACCATGTACTGAAACCTTTACATCTAGGAGCTGAAATATCCCTTGTTTCTTATAGGTTGGTTATTTCCAATATTTTTATAGTGATAAGAAGCTCACTAATAGTGAGCTTATTCCGTCTCAGTTTCCCAAGTGATGGTGACAGATGCACCAAGAGTCACTGATGATGGGGTTTGCATTTATAATGTTTTAAATGTTGTGTGTCCACAGTTTAAATTCTAGCCAACACCACATACCACATTATGTACAAAGAATGTAGGTTTCTCCCAAACTTGCTGTACTTTCAAATGACTTAGGCAGAGCATACTTTGTTCTCTTGTCCTCTCTCTCTCTCTCTCTCTCTCTCTCTCTCTCTCTCTCTCTCTCACACACACACACACACAAACACACACACACACACATATTGAAGCAAAGAACTAAATATAGATGATATTAATGAATCATTAGGTTTTAACCCTTTGTCTGTCTGGTCTAATGAAGGCAGAAAATTCAACAATTTTATAATTTTCTTTGTCTCCATCACCTTGAGACAGAATCGTCTCAATTATCTTATTGATGAGAAAACGATACACAAAATATAGTGTAATCAAGATATACAACTTGATGAATTAGGTACTTGTGAAACTTTTCAAGCATATCAAGAACTCTCCCTTTCTTTATTAATTCTAGGTATTACTATTTTGTCATAAGAACTCACAGTACACCCTGGTACTGATCTGAGAACCTCTTCTCTACTGGTTAGCTGTCACAGTGCTAGAAGGGACTGTATATGCTACTAGAAGAGAAAAGTAATCATCTGTCTAGCTCAGCTGTGAATTCTCCGTGATATACAGTAATATCTGGCCTGTCAATACAAGCCCACTCGTACAATGGTGGCATGAGTGTCATGGGAGTAGCCATCACTTTCTGGTTAAACTTAAGTCCTACTCCACAAAGATCAAAGCAATAGTTGTCACCATTACTGGGCTGAGAACTTACAGCTAGAGAGTTCATGGTCTCAGTGGAGGAACTACTGCCATTATTTTGCTAAAAGTTACTAATATTGAACTGGCTCTTAATGAGTTATTATAACCACAGATTAATGCATGTCTCACCCCTCATCAGAGAACCTTCTGTTTGTAGTATATACCGATTAACACAGAGATCAACACTGACAAGGCACAGAGAATCAGAAAGTGCAGAGTTATCTGCCCTAGATGCAACCTATATGTTCTACCTCCTCCTCCCAAAGCTCAGGGATCATTGTGAAAGAGGAGGTTAAAGAGTGCATGAGTCAGAGGTGGTTGGTGTCTGCAAGCAAGCAGTGTCTTCTGGACTCTGTAAGTGCAGCTGTAGATATGTCCTCAAAGCAGTAATGGCAGCAAGCATAAAACTTGTACACATTCAAGCCAGACCAAATCCCAGCAAGTAGAGTGGGAAAAGATATGTAACCCCACCTTTAACTGTGAAGCGATTGGTAATTGTTAGCGGCTTGGAAAGAGAAGCCATGCAGTCAAGAATATTTGAGTGGCACAAATTGGTCTTGTTTGGTAGAAAAGAAAGTTCACAAAATTGGATGGATGGGTATGGATAAGTGTCTGGGAAAAGTTAGGGGTAAAGGTGGTGAATGTATTCAGAATACATTGTGTGAAATTGTCAAAGAATTTTTAGTCAAAAGTGAACATCTGGTGATGGGCAGATTGCGTCAGAACATGGAGCATCCTCCTAGGCCCATCCTTTTTAGTCACGTGCATCAAATATCACAAAGCTATGAGACCTGGCTTGCAGAAAAGCAATGTGCCTAATTTAAAGTCTATAAGAAATACACCCAGTAGTGATACAATGCAGTTGGCATCCTGACTAAATGGGGTGGCACGAGTAATCAAGTCACAACTTGGCACATAGCCTTCCTGCTTTTCCTTTGAGGTGAAAACTTGTTCTAGACATACATACTTGTAAGTTTCTAAAATTTGTAGAATCACAAAGCCAGTGCTTAACACAGCCATGAGCTCAATATCATTTGTCTTAGTGGAATATTCCATCTCTTAGTAGCACATGTGCTTCCAGAATAACATGAAAACTAACCACTTCACAGAGGAAAAAATCTGAATAACAAAAAAACACATGTTGAAATTTTTAAAAAATTGATGCAACCTAGAACTTGAGGATCTTCAAAAGTTGTGAAAATTCTTAGCACAAAATATATTTCTGCTCTAGAGTTTATATTTTCTAAAATCGTCAGATTTACTTTGAAGTAAAACTAAAATGTCTTTATCATCACAACTGATTGGATATACATATATTTGGTTAAAATATATATTAAAATATATAATATATAAAGTATATATTAAATATATATATGTTTTACCTAAGAAAATGTTATTTTTATGATGTTGATGTTACAGGAGTGAGCAATTATCAGATAGACAAAAATATAAGTGCAAGATTATATATCAGGAGGAAATGTCAGTTTGCTTGCCAGCTAAGTGAACAGGAAGTCTAATAAGCAGAGTTTGATAAGGACTTCATTTTCCACAGAGGGAAGATACTGTGATGTGAAAATCGCCACCTAGTAAGATGATTGATTGTCTGTCTGTCTGTCTGTTTAACCTATAATCTATTTGTCAATCTATCATCTACCTATCATTCTTTCTATGCAATTTCATATTAAAATTAAAGACAGTAGTGGGAGCATGAAAGATAAAAACTACTTCCCTGATTGTTTAATTGATTGAGTCAAAATAAAATTCGCCCTACCAACCTTAAAATTTGTTTCAGGGTCATCTGACAACTATTTATTCTACCTTAAAATGATCTAGCTGCTAGTTGCCTTGTGTATCCACAAACACAGAACTAGACTCCCTTCAGAGGGTTGCCCTCATTACCAGGAAAGGACATAACTACTCTACCAGAACGTACAGTGCCTTGGTAATATGACGAGCCCAATTGCTTGTTCAAATAATATTGTCTGTGGTTTGTTTGATGTCTTTTCCAGTGACTACCTGTTCTCACAGGACAGAGGGAGGTTGGTATGGAGTGATTTTTGTCTTTACAATAGTTTGATTCAGCTCCAAATTATTCAGCATTTCAATGAGGAAGACTAATAGAGCTATTGACAATAACGTTTAAAGTGCCATTGTTAAAAATATGTACTAGTGGTGAAAATGTAACGGTTCAGAATGCAAAATTTCTTATAACTGTACTCCTCCATTTCCACAACCTGAGAGATAAATTCTTCTACAATACTTGTAAGCAATTTCCACAATAATTAATAACTAGTTACTGTAGAGCAATTTAGAGTTTTGGAATTCTTTGGGCTTAATCACAGGGTTACAGAAATCATGGACACAACAAGGATTATGGGGCTGGAAAGCACCACTGTAAACTTGGTGCCTTGTTTGCTATCTTACTTCAAGCCAGTTGCCACAATTTCCTGATCTGCAAATGGAGTGATAGAAAAGTCCACTTACTTCAGCGGTTGTTGTGTGACTAAGCTCGTTAATAGGTCTAGTGTATATGAAACAGATCCCGTCACAGTCTCACCACTACACTTCAGTGCCTCTTACCAGCATTGCTATGGGTCAATGGCCTCCCACTACTCTAAAACGCAAACCTGGAAATTTACTCTGTATGCTCACCACGCCTACCTACCTGACCAAATGACAGACTGAGATCTGGTGACCTCAAAGCTCTAAGGATTGGATTGATTTCTTTATCCCTCTTCCTTTGATCATTGTGTGTCTGGTATCCTGGACTAGTCTCTCTGCTATTCTACAATCTCCCCTTTACTTCCATCTCCCTTTATCAAAGTGACCACTACATGTATTTTCTCATCCAAACTTGGGCAGGACAGCAATAATAAACCAAAGTTGTCCTAGGCTAACTGGGATGTATTTTCTGCTTATAGTGCATTGCTCTTCTGATGTATTTTCGCCTATAAATCAATTGCAGTTATATAGAACTGATTATGCACTAATTTGTTAATATTTCTGTTGTGCTCCATTGTAAACTCAGTATGTCCTATTTATCACTGTGTTTCTAGCACTTAGCAGAATATCGAGCATATAACGGGGGTCTAATAAACATTGCTGAGTAGATGGGTCGGTAATAGTCCTTATTTTGCAGGAACCTGACATTTCACTCTAAGTAATGACTAATGCAGTGCCTTTCTTCCTGGATGACTTAGGTATTGGCCTAATATCTGCTTTGACAAGCTAGCCAATATAACACTGTGTACTTCCAGCATGAGTGTTAAATTCTGGCCACTCTGTGGAGACTCTAGATATTGTCCTATACTTTGGCTTTACAAGGGTGTTAGTGTACATAGTTTTGAGGCAACACATTTAGAGTAGCCATTATAATCTGTTTAATTTGAAGGATCTTGTGTGTTGGGGGGGGGACTGTTAGAGTTAGGGACCATATATACCAATTAGTGGTTTAAACAACACACCTTTTTATATGTAAATAAGTACAACATAGAAATTGGAGTTATTTCAAATGGAACCAACATTGCCATAATCTTTAGTTGGCATAATCTTTATATGGTAGGAGTAATTCTTACATGGTCACTATACTTTGGATAAATGTTCCTCCACATCCCAAATGTTGGTGGGTTTGTATCCAGCCAGTAGCACTCACTATACATACGTAGGTGGCAGAACCTTTAGTGCCCAAAGGAGGAATTTAGGTCACTGTATGTATGCCTCTGAAGAGAATACCAAGACCCTGTTCTCTCTTGTCTCTCTGTGTTTCTTGATCGTAGTGAGGTGAGCGGTTTACTCCACTACCTCCTCCCACCATGATAAGCTGCTTTACCACTCCCTAAAGGCAGTGAGGTCAACCAGCTTCTGAAACTGTGAACCAAAACACCACTTTTCTTAACTCAAGTGGTTTTGTAGAATAACAAAGAACTGATTAATGCAATTATTATGATTTGAATATGTAATCCTTCACAGCTAACGTATGTGAACACTTCATCACCAATTGGTGATATTGTTTGGGGAAGTTGTGGAAAACTTAGGACCATGGCCCAGCATGCAGAAGAGGCTCTCTATGGAGATATATCTTTTGTATTCCAAATTCAAGTGCTTGGCTTCTAATCCAAGCCCCATGAAAGGTTGCTTCTGTCAGTTTCCACCCACATGAGCCAAGCTGTTCCAGCTGCCATGTCTTTTTTCCAATGTGATGGACTGAATTCTTCCAACTGTGAGCACAAATAAATCCTCCCTCTATTTAGTTTTTTCTTTCAGATATTCCTTTCAAATATTCTCTTTCCTAATGGACATTTGAAGCATATTTAGGACTTTTAATAAGTGAGGACTTATCCTCAATCCCCATTTCTATTGTCCCAGGGCAAAATGCGAGCAATGGGAAAAGTAACTTATACCTAAATTGGTACTGATACATCTTATCACGTGGTTTATAGGTCCTAGTTAACAAGATGGACATGAAGATAAGGCTGGGGAATACCTAGATGACTATAAGTGAGCTTAATGATTCTTCTTGTGGGCATGCAAAAACACAGAATACCAACAGAGATGCAGACAGTGAAGGCAATACCATGATGTTTCAGAGAGAAACATGAACTCTACCAGAGACTGAGATAGAGGCCGTTCACATTACGTTATGAACAGTGATCTTGCTATATTCTGAGCAAGTTCCTCAGTTGAGTGACACCGAATTCAGAAGCAATTCCAAAACAGCACACTATTCACTGTGGTAGCATACATTCAAAAGCAATTTCAAAATGAGATGGCATTTAGACATGGTTATAGATAGCAATGTTTAATGAGATTGATGGTGAGAATTTGGGGCCAATGTTGGAGCAGAAATGACGTGAAGAACTGAAAATAGCATGTAGTTTGACCTAGAAAGGAGCATGAATATGTTCAAAATTCCAGTCAGAGAAAGTACAGAAGGGTATAGGGCTCGGCCTACCTGAGACCACTGGAGCACAGGTAATTCAACCATGTGTGTCATATGCTGGACATGGAGCTTTAGTGTTGCTCCAACTGTTTCTCCTACTGAACTTCAGACTATTTTTGTCTAGTTTTTCCTTTCTAGGCCACCATTCCTCCCTTTGGGAAATGGGGTATTTCTTCTGTGCCATTACATGTTAGACGTATACAATTTGCTTTTGCCATTATGAAGCCTTTCATAAGAGCTTACCTTGAATTTTATAGTAGTCTTACACTGTTAGACTGTTGAACAGTGCTGAAACTGTTCTGACAATGAACTGGGTATAGTTTTCATTAGGAGACAACCCGGAGACTGCCAGGAATAGTGGGAGAATGTTATGACTTGAATGTAAAATGGCCTCGTTGCTCATGTGTTTGAACACTTGGTCACTATCTGACGTTGGTGCTTTGGGAGTTTGATGGACCCTAAAAATTGTGGCCTTGCTTGCAAAAGTGAGTCCCTGGAGGTGAGCCTTGAAGGGGATAACCATGGCTAGCCCTGATTCAAGCTTTCTTCTTTGTTAGTGTCATATGCAAAGCCTTGGCTGAAAATTTTTACTGCTGTAAGGTGAACTGTTATACCCACCTTGTGTTCCCACCACCGTGGACAATACCTTGCAAACTGTGAGCCAAAACAAGTCCTGCCTCCCTTAAGTTGCCTCTGTCATGTATTTGCTCACAGAAATGGAAATGTAACTAACACAATCATCAGATTCACTTGACAATAGCCTAAAGATTGTATCATGTTTCAGAACTGCAAATAAAGATCATCAATGAACATCTTCCAAGATTCATAAGATATATGAATTTACTTGATTCCTCTGCATCACCACAGGTGGCACATTTAAATAGGTCATCTTTCATCAATGGCAGTTTCGTGGTTGGGTTCTGCACAGATGCAATGTCTGACTCACTTGTTGAGAAGGATTAGTGCATAGTCTCTCCCTGGATCACATTCCTTGGGTTATAGCAAGGCACACATTCCACTGAACAGAAAATTAGATTAGTAAGTGGGAACCAGTTGTAGGATGGTGTGTGCATGTCCTATCTTTAGCCATAGGATCTGCTCAAGCTCTGAAACTCAATGGCTCAACTAATTTTGTTATCTTTGATGAGATCAGATTAAAATGCTATTTGCATTGTACTACGAAATTCTAATTTTGTTATCTATTATCCTTATTTGTAATCAAATATAAAATATCCCACACAACTGTAAATTGGCAAATAATTACAATAATTGTTTTTTAAAGTTCCCCTTTGGCACCAAGAAGAGACTTTATACCCTATCATCATATACAGGGGGAGGAGGTGCCCCGCAGTCACAGTCATAGGGGAGGGGAATAGGGTGAAAGTGGGAGGGAGGGAGGAATGGGAGGATAGAAGGGATGGGATAACAAATGAGATGTAATATGAATTAATTAATAAATAAATACATTTTAAGAAAACAAAAAAAGAAAAAGTTCCCCTTTGACACTTTGAAAGGATGGCACACATAATAATAAATGATGGTGATGAAAGGTTTTCATCTTTTTATTTAAAATTACTTTGATGACAATAAATCACTTGGAATAATTTCATCCTTGAGTGTATCACCATAGTAACAAAAAGCAACCAATCAAGTTGCTCTAGGTTCCAGCTTCTCTGATGTGGTTTTAAAAATGTTTCTATTTATCATGGGGCAGCGCTGGCTCCTCTTCCAGAGGACTCAGTTCAATTCTCAGCACTCACACAACATCCCACCACTGTCCGTAACTCCAGTTTCAGAGTATCTGACACCTTCTTCAGGCTCTCGTGGAGCACTGTACACACGTGGTACATATATGTACATGCAAGTAGAACGCACACACACACACAAAATAAATACAAATAAAAATTCTAAGAGTCTCAATATGAAGAACATAAGAAGAACATATCTTCATAATTTTTTTTTTTTGCTTCCACTTATAATTAAAGATGAGAAGGAATGAAGATGGAGATGGACCGGAAAGAAAAGGAAAATGAAAGAAAAAAGAAAGAAAGAAAGAAAACTAAAACAGGTTTTCTCTAACTATTTGCTTGAATGTGTTACATTTTAAATTCTTTAGCGCGGTATCTCTAGTCTCTTTATTTGATAGATTTTACTGAAAAGCAGTCAAGAGTTGAATTTGGTTTTTAAAAATCTCATTTCAGCTGAAATGTGTATAGCCAGAAGAGTATTTATTTTCTTCCAATTAGATGGACTTATTAACCCAATAATTTTCATGAAATTGCATATTTATATATATATATATGTGCATGGTTATGAATGTCTTTAATTATTTTCATTCAAATACAAGGTTTATACTTAAATATAAGGACATTTTAATATGTCACCACCAGCCATTCTACTTTTAAATAATGACATACTTCTAAGAAATACATGTATGAAATATATTTTCTACTCTTTCTCCATGTAAGTAAGCTTTATGTAACCACACTGAGATCTTTGAGTTAACTAATATAGTTAAAGAAAAGTTTTATTTAGCTCAAAATTTGGCAGGTTCATAGTCCTAGAGAGAGTAGCCCTATTGGTTTAATCTCTGGTGGGGAGAATGGACAATGCTACCAAATGCTGGAGTGCGTATAAGAAGGAACAGTCACATTTCAAGCTGAAGCAAGTGTCAGCACATTCTTGCAGTTCTCTTTGAGGGCACATCCCCAGTAAATTAAAACTCCCAACCAAGCCCTGCCCTTAAAGGTTCTCAACACTCCCATATGTACATCTATAGACTACAATTCTACATGTAGGGCATTCAACACCCAAACCTTTGCATTCTTCCAAACACTCCTTAAAATAGGCTGAGTTAGCTTTCCATTACTATAACAAGTATCTGAGCTACACACTTACAAAGGAAAAAAGATTATTTCAGCTCTCAGCTTTGGAGGCTTCGGTTCCTCAATGTTTATATCCTTTCATTTTGAGCCTGAAATGAGACGGGACCACATGGGACCAGACAAGGGAAGAAACCCATTACCTTCTGTCCATAAATAAAAGAGAAAGAAGAAGAGACCAATGTTCCATGATCCCTTTTGAGGGCATTTCCTCGGTGACCGGAAAGCTCCTAGCTTCCTTAAACACCACCTCCTCTAAATACTGTCACAGGCTGAGGACTAAGTCTTTAGCAAATATGGGTCTTTGGAGGACATTGCACACGCAAGCTTTATCATTGGTCATATTCCTTCTTCTGTGGTTTGACCCTTCTCAAGGCTCTGATGGTTAGAAAAGTTAGTGTGGCATTAGATCCATAAGGGACATCCTTCAACAGAGTCATGAGGGCAGGGTGAAGGGCGAGAGGGACCTTGATTCATTACTGGACAGCTGACTCATCTTGCTTCGGAACCACCCAACTCTGCTGGTCTGCTTATTTAAAATAAGAACTGCCTTTCATTATTCATATCATTAGGAGTTAGACCTGACTCTAGCTCTAGTAGCTAGAATCATTTCAACTGATACAAAGAGTTAACCTCCATACAACTGTTTTGAAAATTAAATAGTACATGAAGTATGTTTAGTATGGTGTCGTGTATGCCCTCAAAAATTGTGAACATTTTTTAATAGTGTAAGGTGTAAAAGCTCCTACATTTACAATGAGCTTCCTACCATTTTTTTTCAGTGTTGGCTTTAGGGAAAATTATGTCTTATTATAGAAAAATTATGAAAAAGTAGGACGCAAATGTACTGTCTACAGTCCATTTCCTCCTTCAAAACATCGTTCATTTAGTTCTTTCTTCAGCAACTCTCAAAACTCTAGGAGATTAATTTGCTATCAGTTGTCACAAAGGAGAATAAGATATCAATAAGGCAAATTTTAAATCCAAAACAATGACATCCACATGTCAGACTTTCAAACAGCATGTGGAATAAGAAGGAACTTCCCATATCTGTCACCACACAGGCTTCCACATACAATAAATGCCGCATCAACCTAGTCTTTCTTTCAAGTGGTCGTGGTCGCGCTCATGTGAGTATATTAACTCACGCCTTCCTTGATTTCTCTGCTCTGTCATCTACCTTCTGAGGTTAGTTGACAAGCTCATGAACTTGATCACTGGGAGAGCTGACTGAGAATACTAAGTTACCCTTAGTTAGAGTAACTAAGTACTCCAAAATGTTGTCCTTTGAGTCTCACAGCTGATGTCCAAAAAATGGCTAAGTACCTGCGGGACTTTCACATGCACACTTCCAGAAATGGGCTGGGTGAAGATTTAACCAGTGCCTAAGAGGGAATAGCACCAACTCTTCTACTACTAAACTAGGCATCTTATTTCCCTGTGCTTAGAATCTCTGCTCATTTTTGCAATTGGAAAGAAGGGAACATTTGTTGTTGTTGTTGTTGTTGTTGTGTTGTTTGCATATAGCCCTTCAGCAGTCTGCAGTTTGCCTACTGGGATCAACGAACGCATGGTTTTTGGAGTCCTTTCTCTTAAGTGAACATAAAGAAGCCAGAAGAGATGAAATGATTATGGCGCCTTGGGTCAGGCAATTAACCAGAATAACGATGATTCCATGTTCCCAGGAACCAGGGGCCTTGTCTCACTGAACAAATGTTTGCTCTTCCTGAGGAGTAAGAATGTGCCTTCTACTACATGGTCGCATTGATTGTGTTGATCTCTGCCCGCTTCAGTATGCAATTAGTGTTTTAACTCTCAGCTGAAGCCATGTAATTAGTAATTACTTTAATCCCTGCATAAATCTGTAGATCAGGCCCAGTCTGACTTGCCGTCATCATCAGGAAGCTATCTGAAATTTTAGGTTTTGTGTATTACACATGAAACATGAGGTCATCCAGAAGCCATAACTAGCAGTTATCGATGTGCACAGCTCCTGCTGTAGGAGATGGCACCAGATCTCACAGTTCTGGGGTGATAGGCTGGTAATAGGACATGGAGACTCACATAGGTCTTTCCTGTGAAGCCTCGGCTGTAGACACCCGCCCCCGACACTATAGGAAAAGAGATTAGTAAACATGTGACCAACACACACACACACACAGACACACACACACACACACACACACACACACACACACACACACACACACACGCACCCTCGAAAACCTATAAAGAACAATCAATACAGTCAAAGAAAGATGCAAAGCTTATTTTCTTCCTTTCCAGTTCAAAATCCTGCTGTAGAAAGTTCAGAGAACTTGAGCTCTGCTACGTTTAAAATCCACGCACAACAGATGGACAAGAAGTGGTGGGGGTGTGTTCTGAAGCTTTGTGGGATCTATATGTGACGTCCTTTGGCGTGACAAAGAGCTCCTTTGTTTAGAGCTACCAGTGTACACACCACATGCTGAGGAGCTAGTGGCTTCGGATGAACGGCTGTAAGGCTGGAGGTGCTTCAGGAGTCAGACGAGAGCACCAATAGGTGGAATTCACATTTGTGTGCAGAAGAGCAAGTTGGTTCTGGAAACCGTCAAACACGGGCATCAGGCTGGCTATAGATATTTGCCCAAGTTATCCCCTAGATCTGGACTCTGACTTTTAAAATAAGGTTTATAAGATCACTGCTCCCACAATGGATTGAAGTCACACAATGCAGTCCTAAAAATTCCAGCTCTGGCTTCATATCTCCAGCTATGGAGACATGGACAGGTTGCAGAATGTCCGTGAGCCTTCTCTTACCTGGGCAACGTAGATTATGGCACCTGCTTCTCATAAGTGTTTTTGATGTTCAAGCACATATTAATAAATACATGTTAGTCATTACTTATATTCAAAAAGGGAAGTATTGATGGGGCTGGAGAGGTGGCTCTGTGGGTAAGAAATCTACTGTGCAATCATGAAGGCCTGAAGGCAAGCCCCCAGCATCCACACACAAAAATGCCATGTTCACTGGTAACCCCAGCACTGTGGAAGGGGAGCTGGAGATCACTGGAGCTTTCTGCTCGGCAGCAGACCTCCAGGTTCAGTGAGAGACCCTGTCTCAAGGGAATCTATAAAGCAGTACATGCGTCATCTTCATCTGGCCTCCACATAAACACAGGTGTGTGCACTGCATAAACATGAGTACATATGCAGTCTCCAAAGACTGCATGGCCTTCATTTATAGAGCATGTCCCCAACTATTGAATACACCTGAGAAACGGCTAATGAGTACCAGGGAAGGCAAGCCTTATGGTCATCCCTAAGATTTGGTTAAGCTTTAAATATCCGAGTTTTGTTATTATCTTTCCATTTTAATTGCTCAGGTTTTTTTTTTTTCTCTACTCTAAAATCCTTTATGTGCCACTAGCCTACTAACTGACTGTTTTCTTGGCTGGCACTACTAAGATGCAGAGAGTGGAATGCGAATTATTGCCTTGTCTTGCCAAAAGACCACTAGGAGAGACAAATGAGTCAGTATACTCTTTTCTCTGTGCTGTCGCCCTTTAAGGTGGCAGTGACAAGGTTAGCTGAAGGAGAAGACAAATGGTCGCAGAAATCTGCATAGAAAGGAACCTGAGTTGGGGAATGAAGCAGTTTTCTTTCCCAATGTCCAAAGCAGTGGAGTGTAAACTGGAGTAGCTATGGGCATAGGGAGTCCAGGACCTTGGGCAACTATAAATAATATTTGAGATGTTCATGGATTTGGACTGGAAAGAAACCAGAGCTTTTGCTGGATTTTAGAGAAATCTGTTGCCCAAATGATTAAAACCTAATGGGAACTGTGCTAAAGAGAGAAAGCATGGAGTTTGGAATGACTTCAAGGACAAATTCTATATTTATAAAATGTTATTGTAAAATATGAAAAAATGAGTCAGAAGTAAACACTCAAGGTACCTTGTTTACAAAGAGATCTAAAAGCACACACATACACATAACACCGTAAAGAGAGAATTCGTGGCCTAGGGTCCGGATGCACCATCTCTGGCGGATGCGTGAACCTCAGCTAATTAGGGTCCAGAGGGATTTTTTCAGAGATCACAAATGTGCATCACAGGAATACATCCTCACGCACAGCTTCCGCCTAGATACCCACAACAAATCAGTTTGCTTGAACGCCGAAACTAAAATGGTACACTTGAAAGGCAGTGGCAACAAAGGTCAAGCTGATACAGCTCCTGCGCAGACCATTTCCTTAAATAATACTGGTTGTGCTTCCAAACTATGTCCACATCCGTGGCGCATAAACAAATTCCTGTGACAAAGGTGTATGAGCATTGGATGAGAATAAATGCCAGTAAACACCCCTGAAATTTCAGAGGCATTTTGCAAGGGCGGGCATTAGGGAGGCTCTGCTGGACTTAGGATGGATTGGAATCTCAGAACATTCTCCCTATTGTTAATGAGGGAATGAATCAGCCATTTAATGTCTAGTCTTTCAGAAACCCGGGGAATTCCCAAGAAAAGATTTCTTCACACTGTTTTAAGCAACCGGCTGCATGCTAAACTCTACTCCATTTCACAATTTGCTTAAAACAAAGCAAAAAAAAAAAAACAAAAAAAAAAAAAAAAAAAAAAAAAAAACAAAAAACTTGGTGTGAGAATGATGAGAAATGGGGATGGAGATTGGTTACTGGACATGTTATGGCCCAGGCACTTCTTTCCATGAGTGGTTTGATGGATCGTTTTTTAAAGTAGATGCAGTAGAATGGTCATTTATGCCTTAAACTGGCAATCTGGAGGCTCAGGCAGGAGAATAGAGAATTCAAGGTGGTTTGGGTACGTAGTGGGTGGGTCCTTGCATGTAAAATGAAGTCATAAAACCTTCGACCCTAAATTTGTCTCATCTACAAGAAATGTGGGCATAGATAGAGATGCAGTGGAGACTGAGGGAATGGCAAACCAGTGACTGGTCCAACTTGAGACCCACCCCATAGGAGAGAGCCAACCTCTGACACTATTAATGATACTCTGCTATGCTTGCAGAGAGGAGCATAGCATAGCTATCTTCTGAGAGGCTTCATCTAGTGGCCAATGGAGGAAGATGCAGAGACTCACAGCCAAACAATGGGCTGAGCTCAGGGAGTTCTGTAGAAGAGTGGGAGGAAGGACAGAGAGAGTCCGAGGAGTCAAGGACACCACAAGAAGACCTGAAGAGTAAACTAGTCTGGGTCCATGGGGGCTTACAGAGGCTGCTCCACCAACCAAAGATCATGCAAAGGCTGGACCTAGACTCCCTGCACATATGTAGCAGATGTGCAGCTTGGTCAACATGTGGGTCCCCTAATGATGGGAGTGGACTGCCACTGTTGCCTGGCTCTGCATCCCTCTCCCCTAGCTGGGCTTGGTGGTAGAGGATGTGCTTGGTTCTGCTGTGACTTGAGATGCCAGGGTGGGTTGATACCCATGGGGTTCTCCTTCTCTGGGAGGACTGGGATGGAGGATGAGGGATGGGGTTGGGGGCTGGAGGAGGAGGAGAAGGGGGCTGGGATCTGGCTTTAAAGTGACTAAACACATAAGAAAAGAAAGAATAAAATGAAGTCTGTAAAACATAATACTTTATTTTAGCAATCCTTTGTGCTTTTCTTTAAGGACATCTGGGGCTGACATCTTGGTTTCTGACTCCTAAGCATCCATTTCTCTTTTAGATGCACCTCAGACCTTTATTGCTGAATTGTCCCCACATAGCTCATCATCTATCAGGTTGTGGTAGAATTTGCACTCCATCTCACAACTATCTCTTGGCACTAGGGCCTCATGAGACAAGAAAGGGGGGAGTGTTTCTTTCTCTTGGCCACAGGGGTTTCTTTTTTCTTTTCTTTTCTTTTCCTTTTTTTTCCCCCATCACAGACAAGCTTGTCTAAAGTTAGGCAAATGAGACTCAATTGGGGTACACTTGACAGAATTGTGAAGAACTGCTGTGTTGACAGGACAGGGATTTTGGAGAGTCTGCACCTCATTCCCATGTGTGCTAGAGGAAGTCATCAGGGAGGAACAGTGGATGATTCAGATATTTGCCCCCAATCACATCTGAATGTGAAGGAAACCTTTTCAGTACTCAGACTCACAAGCCCCAGTGGGGACAAAAAGTGGTTTCCAAATCTAGTGCTAAGTAGGCTTCTCCAGAGCATCCATACTGGAGCACATTACATTCTTTCGACCTGGAAAATCTTCCTTTCTTCCCCTCTCACACCTGTGCTTACTTTCTAGCCCAACTCTAACCCCACCCCTTCCAGGAAGTCTTCTTCAAACAACCCAGCCTAATGAGCTCACCTGCCTTGAATTCTTACAGAACCTGGTGTTCCTGATCCTTGTCCGCCAGGGATTGTTGACTTTGACTTGCTTGTCTAATTTCTTTCTTTCTTTCTTTTTTTCTTTCTTTTTTTCTTTCTTTTTTTCTTTCTTTCTTTCTTTCTTTCTTTCTCTTTCTCTCCTTCTTCTTCTTCTTCTTCTTCTTCTTCTTCTTCTTCTTCTTCTTCTTCTTCTTCTTCTTCTTCTTCTCAGGGGGCACAAGTGATAGCGTAATTTCTAAAGCATATAGTCACTTAAAAATAACTTTATGGTCCCCAGCTCCTGTCCTAGGAGGGTAAACATAGTTAATTAACAATATATTGATAGTTTTAAATAATGGGATGAAATTAGGTACTCTTTTAAAAAATTTTTTTGCTAGTTAGTATAGGTGGAAACCTTTTATGAAAACCATGATTGCCTGGTCATAAGGAAGACAGACATCAAGAATTTCAGCCTTCAGGGTGGTGCGATCCAGAATAAAATGAGTAGCAAGTAAAAGGGCTCAGAAAGTTAAACTCATACATACATGGATTGAGTGTTCTTTAAGAAATAGATATAATTATTTCATTTTAAGTGTATAAGTAGTTAACCTGAACAGATGCCTGTGCACCATGTGCATACTAGGTACATGCAGAGGTCACAAGAGGGCATTGGATGTCCTGGATCTGGACTTACAGATAATTGTGAGCCACCATGTGGTTGCTGGTAATTGAACCCCGGTACTCAGAAAGAGCAGCAAGCGCTATTGACCTCTGACCCATTTCTCCAGCTACCAATATTCTTCATTGTTAGTGGAAAAGAAGCTCAGTATTAATTTCTTTAAAATCATATATAACCACAATTTAAAATCTTATTCTCAATGTCACAAACCTTAGTTACAAATAACAAAATGTGTTTTAATGGAGCACCAAGAAGAAATGTGTTATGTGAGATACATTACAGTTATTAAACACCTAACTTCTTCATACTTCGTGTGACACTGCCAGCTTTACACATAAAACTATGGCTGCCCAGAGCTTGCCTGGGCGAATGAGTACCTGGGCTGTGGCAGTCTACTTCCCTTGTTCAGTACCTTGTATTTCATCCTACTGTCTTCCTCCTATTGGTTTATAAAGTGCATACAAATTGAGAAAACAGCGATTGTGAGGAGCAAATCTTCCAGGATGTCCCCACAAGATTGATACTCTTTGTAAAAATTTAGTATGAACGTACATAGTACACGCAATGTCTAGAAGAAATGCTGCAGGCTATGGACACATGCTTTAATCATCAAAGAAAATGAATGAGTGCCAATATTTATAACAAGAGTAGGCCAAGTGAGTTTCTACCCACCTAACGGGGATATCCATCCATTCCCAGGGAGGACCTCTACTCCCCACCCGCAAGGTGCCTCCTTTCCTCCCACTTTTAGGAATCTGAGTCCTCATGAGTGTCTTTAATCTTAGCACTCTGGAGGCAGAGGCAGGTGGATCTCTGTGAGTTCAAGGCTAGCCTGGTCTACAAAGTGAGTCTAGGACAGCCAGGGATGTTATATAGAGAAACCCTGTCTTGAAACAGCAGAGAGAGGGGGGGGGGCGGAGGGGAGAGACTGAGTCCTTTGCAGAGCTGATCACATCTAACAAAGAACCTGAATGTGGTTATTAAAGGCAACAGCAATTTTCTCAGTCACATGGTAAGTTAGAATCCAGAGTAAGTCATATGTCGCTCTGCCTTCAGATTCAGCCAGTGCCCTGAACAAATTACACTGTTCACTAGGTGTGTAGAATTGCTTTTCTGATGACCTTTTTTTTTTCTTTTTTTTTTCAAATAAATTCAGTTAGAGAAGACTTTAGTGCTCCAGATTCAGTCTGCTTCCGTTTTGCCTCACAGCCCGGCTCACATAGAATAAACTCACTATTTGTCCCTCGTCATGTGGTCACATTCTCACTGGGAACCGGTGGTGCTTTCTGGATGAAGGTGTTTTTCTTAGTCACTAGCATTTGACTAACGCCAGAAATTACAGTGCTAATATCACACTGCTTGCCCTGTTGCCTGAGAGATTTAAGTTTGCTGCATGAAAATAGCAATTTGAAGAGATGAAAGTCTAACAAGGGCTATAAATAGCATGCAACACTCTTGTCATTATAGTTAACTGCAGGGCCACACCCACTTCCCTTTCTATTGTCTGTCATTAACTGTTATATCTGCAGCGAAACTTGTTTCCAGCACAAAGGGAACAGTGAAACTATGGAACCATCAAAAGATCAGCGAAAGAACGCATTCTCTTTCACACACTGAGAATAAACCTGACTTTCAGCGGTTCCTACTCACCCAGGCTCCCAGGAGCTCTCATATATCCTCTTCCATCTCCCATGAGATATTAATCATATAACTTGTATCATATATAGCAGATATGTGTATATATGATCTCATGAACAGGATAGTCACGGAAAGGCACCGCTTCCTTCGGTTTATGAATGAGTAGTTTTTTCCATATTTGTTCTAAAACTAACTTCTGTGGCTATCCAGACAGCCCACCTCATCCATTTCTAAGCTTCTTTCCTAAGCTTGGGAGCGAAGTGTGCTTATAGAGGTATTCATCTCCTGCAGGTGTGTGCCCACAAGGTTGAATATTTTTAGAGTTGGCATCTTTCTGTAAGAAGTCAGTGATTATTCCCTATAGCAGAAGCCATCATCAATAAGTTCTGGCAGCGATAGAGAATTGACTCACCATGCTTCTGAAATACGTGGGTATTTATTTTCACATACATTTTACTGCAACACAACTTAATACAGAAAAATACGGACAACAATGTAATAAACACTCACAAGCCATGGCGAGAACTAACCATGCTCACAACTGAAAACACTGCCATATTTACTTCTAATCCTTTTCTTCTGCTTAAAGTTTTTTTTTTTAGCATTAAAAACAAAAAACAAAACAAAACAAAAAAACTAAAAAACAAACAAACAAACAAACAAACAAACACAGAACCAGCACCGCTGTTAGCTTTGGCCTTGAACCTACATTTTGTTGTTGTTGTTGTTAATATTCTTATTTATATGTTGGCCATCTTGTCTCTCTGGGAAATGTTTTGAGAGTAACTGTTCTATGGCCTTTTTTCCTATCTTCATGGTTGGCATCACGTTCAGGATATGGTAGGTATTCAGTAAGTGTTGAATAAAGGAATGACGAAAACCCTTTCTGCCGCAATCTTCCCTCTATGCCTTGACTTCTTGTTGGAGTCTAAGTGACTAGCAAAGGGCTACTTGGTTTGGGTTTCTCCTTTTCGTTTTTCCTACAAGGTAGACAGATGTCCTGATTATTATTCATCACTGTTCAGGAGTTCTTGGGTGCTGGCCTCTGTTTCTGACTCTTCCTATACCCTGGGCGTGGACGCATGCGCACATCTCCCACTGTTGGCAGCCATGATTGTTCATTTTGCGCAGAAGTCTCAGCTTCTTACCCCCTTTTCCCAACTCATTACCCTCTGCTTCTCACACTTCTGTGTCCTTCTCGGTCCCAGACTAGAGTTACGGCTTTTGGAGAGCTGATTTTCTGGCAAGCATACAAAGAGGCTGAAGAGCTCTTACCCATGTGTTTTCTCTAAAGCAAACATTCCTTAAGAGAAATGTCACACTCAGAAGGAGTCAAAGGAAAAGAAATTTTTCCCCGTTTTGACAACTACTTCAAATAAGGCCATTGCTTTCCACACACTGCCCTAGCAACTTGTGTTTATGCCGAACTTAACACAATACTCATGAGAGCTGAATATTTGCCTCACTCTCAAACTACAGGGTGTTGTGCCAACAGGCCCTATAGTTCTCACCTTATTACCCAGCTTCTAGAATATTTTAAGACACCAATCATTGAGCATGGACTGTGAAGAAAATAGAGAGAGCAAGGACTTCTTCATCATTTTAATATGTTTTGAATAGTACCCATAAGGGCAAAGTAATTTTTCAATATGAGAATAACCTGAGCATTCCCCCAGCTCATTAGTAATAACTTTTATTACATGTAGCCTAACACTCAAGAGCTAGCCAATGTAAGCTGATGGCAGAAATCTAAGACTATATGATGTCCAGTAATAGACAACATTTTTGTGATTGAAATATAAAGATGTATACCTCTTATACTTACATGTTTACATCCATTCCAATCCTATTGGTGGGTGTCTTATAGGTCCACTGAGAGTTACAATGATTAAGTACGATTGCATTTCAGGAGATAGTGCGCTGTTATAGCCCAGATATGCACATAGCTTTCCTGTAAAAAAAAAATGAAGACTGTTCCTAAACCAAGAACGTCTCAGACTCCCAGTCAGTTGGATAGCCAAATTAACACAATCATGTCTGAATTTGTGTCTATCCTTCCCTGGTTTGCCGCCTTAAGACTTATAGCTTTAAAGCTACCTTAAGGCTTAGGACTTTCCCTGTAATGAGTGTAACCTCCAACAAAGTCACAATGATTTCATGAAGGCTGGCTTGTGGGTTCCTCAGCTCTCCTTCTTAGGTTTGCTTTGAGTTTACAGGAGAAACCTGTGTGCCTGAAGCCTAATGGTTTTGAGCCCAAAGGCTCCAAGAAGACTTTGAAAGTTACTGAAACTGCTTGAGCCTAAGTATATAATGGGGTAAAAAAAAAAAAAAAAAAAAAAAAAAAAAAAAAAATATATATATATATATATATATATATATATATATATATATATATAATAAAAAATAATAATAAACTCAGACTAAACTACCTCATAGTATTGCTAAGAAGATCAAATGAGGTGATACATCCAGAGTAGTTGGAGAGCGTTTGGCACCAAAGTGTTTGCTGTTGCCAGCTCTCTGGCTATTGCGTCACTATAACATTCCAGTCCTCTTACGTTATGGTTAACCTGGCTTGTGGTAGTGAGTGGAACAGTGAAGGGAAAGAGCCTGCACAGAAATGGTGCTGCCTTGTCCCCTAGAGCCTTGGCGGAAGTGATTTAAGCAGCTCTCCCTGCTCAAGCAGCTCTTCCTGGAGGCTGGAGTGACCGGAAGCACAGGTGCAGCACCCCATCTCAGCTGATGTGGTCCCTAGTCTCCAAGCTGATCACAGAAAAGGAGGGAAAGTGTGTCTAACCCTAGCATAACCAGCAAAATGTAACATTTTCTAAGTGCTTGGTAGTCTATGGACTCACCAGTAGGATTACAACTCCAGCCTTTGCCTGGGAGTCTGAAAGAACAACTTCCAGCTTCTGGCTCATGGAAAGAGAGATCTATTTGACAACAGGTCCCCTCTAAAACTGCTTAGCACACTGAGCTCACAAAATCTACATGACCTTCCCAGAGTTCATCTTACTAGCCTTTTGTGAAACATTTGCTTTGAAATATTTTCCTCTCTTCATTTCTACAACGTCTATTTTTCACTTACTTCTCTGGTCAATCCCCTTGCTTAACAGCCTTTCTGATAGCTTCCACACCTCTAGTTGCTGGAATTCTTCAGGACTTTGTTCTCTCTCTCTCTCTCTCTCTCTCTCTCTCTCTCTCTCTCTCTCTCTCCTCTTTCTTTCTCTCTCTCTGTGTTTCTCTCTGTCTCTTTATCACTCTGTCTGTTTCTCTCTCTCCATTTATTTGTACCAAAGCAACTTAACCCATTCTTAAGATTGTAAATACTGTCTGTAAATGACAGGTCTTACAAAAGTCCTCATCTGTATTTTTTAATTTGTTTATTTTTTTTATTTATCTACTTTATGTCCCAACTGTAGCCCCATCTTTCGTCTCCTCCCAATCTTTCCCCTCCTCCCCCCCCATCTGTATTTTTACCATAGAGTCAATTTACTTCCGACTTGACTACCATGTTTGGATCTTTCTAACACAGCAAGTGCACAAGCAGGCTTTTAAAATCTCTCTGTTGACCAGACGTGGTGATGCACACCTTTAATCCCAGAGGGGCAGAAGCAGGCAGATCTCCATGAGTTCAAGGCTAGCTTGGTCTACATAGTAAATTTCAGGACAGCTGGAGCCCAATCAATCAATTAATCAGTCAATCAATATCTCCCTATTTATTCCTCATGTCATTTGAATCCTTAAAAAAAAATCAAGAGAAACCTGGAAATTCGCTTTAATTAGTTTCGCCACTAGGCTCTGTTTTTCAGAACTCTCTAGAATATATATTGCTACCATTATAACCTGAGCCACCAACTATCTGCATTTCAAAAACTGGCAGCTTCATTGTCTTTCTCTGTTCTGGGTAATATTTCCTCCTATGGGAAGATGTTAAGTACTTAGCGCTATATATTGACTGGAGAAATATGTATATGAATGAAGAGAAAAAAAACCCTACAATTTAATTGGGCCCACCAAAGTAAAGAAATGGAGTGCTTCACAAACAGCTCTCTCTCTCTCTCTCTCTCTCTCTCTCTCTCTCTCTCTCTCTCTCTGCCTCTTGGTTTCAGTGTAGACGATGCCTTATAAATGTATACTTTAATTCAAAGTAGTGGCTTGACTCTGAAACAGAATTCTCAGAGAGGCTGCTGTTTGCTTTTGTGTTTGCGTTTCAGTCCCCGTTCAAATGCTTAAATAGTTTGCTTTCGATGCTGCCTACCCTTCTGAGTGCTCAATTTCTCTTCATTCTCTCGTATAGAATCTTTGTGCTCTCGGTGCTCTCAGTGTGCTCTCTCCTCTCGTCTCTCTCTCTCTCTCTCTCTCTCTCTCTCTCTCTCTCTCTCTCTCTCTCTCTCTCTCTCTCTTTCTCTCTCTCTTTCTCTCTCTCTCTCCCTGTCGCATCAGTCACCCACTCATATCCACCTAACATTGACTTCACCATCTCTCAACGCTGTCCCACCCACAGCGTTTCGACACGGAATTCCTCTCGCTGCCTGTAATCTTCTCCCCTCCCACCTCTTCCAGTGCCTGATACCTATGCTGCCTGCTCTCTAGCTTCATCAAGGCTTCCAGTCACCAGTCTCCTCTTCAGATGGAATTCCATTACTCCTTTTCTGGAAGCAATAAGCTCTGTGCAGCCAAGGGTTCACCTCGAGGTGGAGGCCATGGTTTCTTATGCCTCACGACAGTCAAACATACCAATGTTACATGTGGCAGAGCGGGGATAAAGTCACACTGTCAACTTCAGTGTTCCTGCCTGCTTCAGCTGAATTTTCCTTTGGTTCATCTGTCTTTTTTCATTAATTAAATATTTCAGCCTATGGCTCAACACACTCATGCTGAACAGAGGGCCTTTTCAATCTTTTACTTGTATAGGTAATTTGGATCAACCATATAGAGTGCTAGGGAGGGTTTTTAAAAAATGTATTAAATTTCATGTAAAACATCTTTGCCATGACAATAATATGACTAAACACTGGTGCAGTTAAATTCTAGAGAAAGAGTACATGCTAGGAACAAAACTTCTTTCAAACTATCAGCTTAGTCCTTTTCACAAGCCAGTTAGAAATACACCATTGTAGTCTTCATTCTCCAGAAGGAGGTCCAGGCGGGGTTTCCTGACTGAGTTTCACAATTTGAGATGCAGCTGAGGGCCGGTGGAATGGTTTGTGGGTAAAGGCACTTGCTGTGCCAAGATTGATGCCAGGGTTCAATCTCGGGATCCCAGGGTGAAAGGACAGAAGGACAGAACTAAGTTGTGATATTTTGCTCTCTAGCTTCCACATGCGCCATAGTGCACACTCATGCCCACACTAACACACACACATAGTAATAATAACTTTGTGTTATTAATTTAAATACATTTAATAATTTAAATAAAATAATACTTTCAAATCAACAATCATCTGGTTATTTTAAAATAAGGGACAGAGTAAAATTTAAATACCAGCCTCCTGAAGCCAATGTCAATATTAAATAAATATGCACATTAACTACATATAACTATGCCTATACATGCTTTTTCTGATATTTAAAATTGCTCTTTTTACATTTTAAATGCATTTTATTAGTTCCTCGTGTGCACGTGTTTGCACACATTGCAAGTGCACACAGACGTGGATGTCAGAGAGCAACATGGAGGAGTTAATTCTTTCCTTTCATCCTGAAGGCCCCTGGTTATCAGACTTGGCTTCAAGTACCGTTATCCACTGTGCCATCTTGTTGGCTCGAGTGTAGGATTTTAACATACGTATCTACACCAATGTTTAACGTATGTATTTATACACACAATCCAATCCATGGAATTACTGATTTTAGCTCTTAATTTTAAATTGATTTAACACAAATGAAGGTTTTTTTTTTTTTCCACCAAAGTAGTAGTGCAAGCCACTCTCTTTCTACTGTTCAGCACTGTGAGTTGCTGGACTTGGTGTCTGATGATTAAGTTCAAGGCTTGGTTTGACTTTTTACCAGATGTCTGGCTTTGGCAGGCTGCAGAAGGACCATGAGTCTCATTTCTCTCACATGCAAAGGGAAGATAACGATGCCTCCCCTGCCAGCTCCACAGGGCAAGAGGCAGGAGAAGGGTCACGCAAGATAAGGAGTAGAAAACTGCTTCCCAGACCTCAAAGCACAGTGAGGGATTAGTCACCCACCACTTGACAGCTCACGTAAAGGAAATACTCTCCCCGCCCCCACCAAGGGACAAAGGTGTAAAGCTCAGAAGGTGTTCCTTAAACAATGTAAAAACAAAGCCTATTCAGAAGCCTCTATAATACAAACACAAAAGTTTGAAATATTGCTAGTTTTGGTTTTAATTGGTCTATCAAAAGGAAGGAGTTTTCCCCTTCCAGTTTTAACCTTGGTAAAATAGAGTTGGTCCAATAAGAAAAGAAAGCTCAAGGCTCATGATTAACTTGTTCATTGAGAGTTTTTTATCTACCATACAGCTATAACAGAGGCATAAAAAAATATTTTCCTTTGCCTATAAGAGGATGTGTTCTTGTGTGGTTGCTAAGTGACATAAGTTCTAGCAGCAGTTAGATGCCTTTTAATGAGATTTTACTTTCTTTTTTTTTTTTTTTTTCAACATATGCAAACAAAAACTTGGAAAATCCAATACGCATTTTTATTTATTTATTTATTTTTAATTAATTCATTCTTGTTACATCTCAATGTTTATCCCATCCCCTGTATCCTCCCATTCCTCCCCCGCCCCCATTTTCCCATTATTCCCCTCCCCTATGACTGTTCCTGAGGGGGATTACGTCCCCCTATATATTCTCATAGGGTATCAAGTCTCCTCTTGGCTACCTGCTGTCCTTCCTCTGAGTGCCACCAGGTCTCCCCCTCCAGGGCACATGGTCAAATGTGAGGCACCAGAGTACGTGAGAAAGTCGCATCACACTCTCCACTCAACTGTGGAGAATATTCTGACCATTGGCTAGATCTGGGAAGGGGTTCAAAGTTTACCTCCTGCATTGTCCTTGGCTCGTGCCCTAGTTTGAGCGGGCACCAGCCAAGGAGATTTTACTTTCTTAAGGGAGGTTTTTCATGGTTCTTCTTAGGCAATAGGAGCTGTCAGACCTGGTGAGGGTTGAGGTGTCATCCACGACGGGAAAAGCAGACCAGCTGCTATGCTCATTCTGTGGTCAACTCGCCCAGTCATAGCGGATAAAAGCCATGAACCAGGAGGCATGGGAGCATCTGCATAAAACACATTGTATTTCTTACTCTTGGAACAATCAACTTTCTAGCAAAAATAAAACACCCCCCCCCAAAAAAGAAACTCAAACAAACAAAATCGGGATAAAATACCAGACAAATGCTACTTATACAATCAGAAAAGTGAACTCAGCCTTAAAATTGGGCTAGTTTGACAACTGTCCACACCACAGTGACTTATGGGACAGCAGCACTGAGAGCAGAACTAATTCTTTCTGAGTAAATATTTATCCCATAATTTTCATTAGGAGTTTAAGAAAAAGAAATGCAATGCAATCCCTTGTTCTAGAGCTATGCCGCAGTGAGAATCTGAGCTTACTCCAGCTGCCACTGCCGTCATCCTCTTTGACATGGAGCTAATTATTACCGGCCATGCTTGTGGGAATCAAGCAAAAGGCCTCTCATTTGCCAGAAATCAGAAACCTCTGTTCAGGAAAGTGATCTAGATACTTAGCAGATTCAGGAGTGAAAATAGCTGCAAGTATTGAGAGTGATAGAAGTTTAAGTTATTTGATGTAGGATTTTTTTATTAAATTAAAGAACGATTACATCCTTTTCCCCGTTGGTCTACTTCATCTCGCAGCTCACATGTCCTCTTCTGCATGAAAGGGCTGCTCTCAGTGTTAACATGGGATCAGATGTAAGAGACGAGGCCCCAGCCTGGACAGGAAGACTGAGTTGCTCTTGTGACTTTCATGGAGTACCACTTCCTTGTGTTTAGTTCAGGGAGCTTCTGCCAGTGGAAAGCCTGGTTGCCTACGTGATGCTTTGGGGTTCTTAATTTTAATTTTATTAATGTATTCAGATTGCAACTCAATTGTTATCCCATCACTTGTATCCTCCCACTCCTCCCTCCCTCTCGCTTTCACCCTATTCCCCTCCCCTAGGTCTAAGACCAAGGGGGACCTCCTCCCCCACTATATGATCATGGGATATCAAGCCTCATCTTGGTAGCCTGCTTATTCTTTCTCTGAGTGCCATCAGGCCTCCCGACCAAGGGGAGGTGATCAAATATGGGCCACCAGAGTTCATGTCAGTGTCAGTCCCCGCTTTCCACCTAACTGTGGAGAATGTCTCATCCATTGGGTAGATCAGAGTAGAGGTTCGATGTTTACTATTGTGTTGTCCTTGGTTAGTGCAACAGTTTGAGCAGACCCCCCTGGGCCCTGATCCACCTGTCATGATTGATGCTTTGGTGTAATGCACAGGTAGGTGCTAGAAAAGAAAGAATTTCCAAGCTCTTCTCTTCCTCTGCTTGCTATGCTTCTCCCCGTCAAAAGATGGCAGTGTGCTAGAGAGTGTGGGCTTGCTTTCTAGGTCTGAACAGCAAAGATTCAGGGGCCTGTGTTAACAATAACACATGTTGGCTTTGCAAACACCTTCGATGTCAGAAACTTCCAGGTAGCAGCCCAGCTCCCAAGAAAAACGCATAAGCCTACTGGCTTCTTAGCTTTTCTTTGTTCAGTGGCTCTAGACAGCATATGACCAGGTAAACATTTCATCTGCAAGTGAACACACTTATCGTTTCACTCCAGAACTAAAAATGCAGCTGGCTTCAAATTCCAAATGCAATCCACAGTCTGTTCTTTCATAGAGAGCCATTGCCTTCTCTCACTGACAAGCCAGAAAAAAAAAAAATGCTTCCAGAAACATCTTTATTTTATGAGTACTTATGATGGAGAAACTTGTCTTCATCACAAATTTCTTGTGGGGGAGAGTGTGTGTGTTGCTGTGGGTAATAGGTGTGTGGCTATGTGTGCCAATTCATGCATTTGAAGGTGTACATAAGTCTAGGTTCATACAGAGGACAGAGGTCAGGCTCATTTGTATTCCCTCAGAAGCTACCTATCTGGTTTCCTGAGACAGGGACTCTCACTAAGACCTGGCCCTCGCTGACATTGGCTGGGCTGGCTGACCAGTGAGCTCCTAGAATCTGTCTGAATCTGTCTCCTAAATGAACATGCTATTCCATCCTACTTCTTAGATGGGTTATTAGAATCAAACTCATAGCCTGAAGCTGTGTGGTAGCAAGCCCTTTATCAAGTGAGCTATCTCCCCTCTTCACAGGCTTCTTTTTTTTTTTTTTTTAATTTGAACAAAGACATCCATAAGAAATGCAAAGCTTTGGCATCTGCGTAAAGCAGGTGGGGCACCTTGTTTGGGTTGCAGACTCCTTCCTCATAGAGCTGAAGTTCTTACTCCCAAGACCCCAAACCTAGGTGCCAAGCATTGCATGGAGATCACACACAGACGAAATCTCAGACAGCTACCAAGTCCTTTGGCCCATCCTCCCCTAAGACATTCTAGTGCTGTTCTCCAAGGCTGCCTCTTTGTTGGAAGCATCTAACCAGTGCATGCATAAATCACAACTGGAGGAGAGGTGCGCTCTGTTGCCCCTCCTCGACTCATTCATGCATGGAGTTCCTTCCATGCATCTGTCGCTGCCATTCCAGAACCTTCAATGTGGAAGCATCCTTCAAGGTCAAGGTTGGGGGAGAGAGACCAACTACAGCCACAATAATGCTTCAGGCATATGAGCGTCGAGGATCACACAGAGCAGAGCCAAGAGTGCATCCTCTGCCTTGGCTCATGGTCCCATGCCTGGATATGGTAGACATATGGAGGAGATGTTTTGGGCCTAAGACTTAACTCTCTCTCTCTCTGTCATACACACACACACACACACACACACACACACACACACACACACACACAGGGCAGGGGATATGTATTACAGCATATATGTGGAGACCAGACTACAACCTGTAAGAGTTAGTTCTTTCCTTCTAGCACATGGGTTCCTGGGATGGAAACTTGCCTGGTTGTCAGACTTGGTGACAAGTGCCTTTACCCACTGAGCCATCTGGCCAGCTCCATTGCCTAAGTTCGTACTCATGAGACTGTCAGAAATGCTGCTGGGGACCCTTTCCTTGTCACCTTCCCATGAAGGATTCTGAGCCTCCTGTGGGCTGCCTGCTCCCCTAGGACCAATACAAAAGTGGTACCTTCGCTTATCCTCTTCCCTTACTGCAGGGTCTGGGGAAGGGAAGGGAGAAGGTTTGTCAGAGAATAGAGAAATAAAAAATGGGTATTGCAATAAGGGCTTCCCAAAGCTCGGTGCTTCTCATCCTAAGAAAAAGTCACTGGTGAGGTGTGGTCAGTGCCAGGGATACTGGGCACTTGTGCCCAGTTGGGAACAGGCTTGGTTTGTTTGGTTTCAGTAATAAATGTGACTAGGGTGGGCACACAGCAAGCTTGCTTGTTTCCTTTAAAATGTACTCTGTTGTTCTTTGATGTGCTTCTGTGGTGGTGTGTACCTCTTCAAAGCACCCCGACAAGCAAGCGCAGGTAGACTTCTCATAAGCTCTGCCTTCATCGCTAAGAGGCCCACCTCTTCAGAGACTGCTTTCCATACACTGTAGCAGCTTTACACTCAGCAAGCCAAAGATCCTGCCAGCTTCTCTGCATTCTATTAGTGTCTTGTGATCCCTTTGGGGGAGGTTGCTTGACTTCCCTGAGAGAGTCTCTCTTCTGAGGATACAAGTAGTGTCTTAGCAAAAAGTTTCCTTCCGTCTGCTAGTTTTGAATTCAGATGCATCAAGTGCACCAGGAAATAACTCGGTGTAACCAAGGAGGAAAATCACCCAAGGGACGGCTGTCATCACCGTGACTTCATGCCTGTAAACCGAGGCCTAGCCAGTTGATCCAGCATTACGGGTGTGTGCCAGTTGGAGTTCCCAAGGAACAATGCCCTTCACTGTGCTGGGTGCACATGGGAAACCGGCTTGTTTTTGTTTTCTTTTATGTCATTCCGGGGTATAAAACATGATGCTCTGTTCTTTATCTGAATGCCACGGGACAGCAAAGAACTCTCCTTGGTCACAACTATATACCTATTATTTCCAAAGCTATGCAAAAATCCAATTACGTTCTTGAACCTCTATCCCGCAGTCATTGTGCTGATGGCCTTTTCTTTCATAGGCAAGAAAAGCAGGTTTTCTCTGTGAAGAGGAGGTAGACTTCAGGAAGTTCCCAGAGCCATTTGACAGTTGCTGGAATGGAGAGGAAGAGGAGATAAGAAAGGGTGTATTGGGTGAAACACAGAATAAGATGCATACACACCCTGGGTGTGTGAAAAAAAATGAAAAGAACCAGTGTCAGTCCAAAGGCTCTGCAGGTCTACCTGCACGAATCAAAGGCACACAGGTCATAAAAAACTTTCTGTGCTCAACTCACCATTGTGTTAGAATTTCTCCAGTCTACTTAACACCATGAAAGTGTCTAGGGCTAAGGAAAATATTTTCATTTGAGTTAACTGCAAATGGCTTCAATTGCTGGAATTTGGTGGCTGTGGAGAAAATAGCTACATTTTACAAAATCTGATTTAAATCGCCTGTTCTATCAATTCCATAACTACACTCCCATAATCCTTGACCAATTATGGGAGGAAAACTTTGGCCTATTTAGGGCATGGTGAGAGTTTAATGAAAAACAGTGAAAGATTAACCTGATCTAGAACTTGACTATAGCATAGGCTACATTTGCTCAACAGACTCATTTTTTAAGGGTTTCTAGCTATTACTTTTTAGTCTTGTTCCTGTGTGTCAGAACCATATTGGCAGTGAGAATTTAAACATTTCCTGGATCTTACATAAGTACTTTGGCATGAGGTGGAGGCATAGGAAGGGCAGATACTTTTTCAAATACTGTGCCAGTTCATTTCTTCATACAGACACCATGGTGGTCCTGTCTCTTGAGGACACACGTGTCTCCTGGTGGGTTTTGACACACTCATTGTTTAATAAAAATGAACCTGACTGCTCAGTGCAAGAGAGAGGAGCTAAGTGTGGTATGTTTTCTATTTGTTGTCATGACACACCAACCACAGACACAGGTAACACCTAGCCCTACCCTTCCATGCATGAGAGGTCACAAAAGGCATCCCTACTGAGATTGCAATTATCCCAAGTCACAGGAGCCCAGAAAATTATTAAACGTAATTGGTAGCATAGCTCTTTAAAGATGTTGACATAAGGGCCGGTGTCCAGTGGAAAAGAAAGGGTTAAGTGCTGTGGCAGAGACTTGGGAGCATACTCATCACCACTGTAAGAATTCTGTGTTCCCCTCCCACGTTTTCTCTGTTCCCTGGAGTTAAGTGTGTGTGCTGCTGTCCCCCTGTATTTGGTTTGGTTGATTTGTGAGGCTAGCTCTCAAAGGAGCCAGCCAGGAACTCACTATGTGAACCAGTCTAGCCAGCAACTTGAAGCAACTCTCTACCTCTGCCTTCTGAATACGAGTTACAGGTAGACAGTGCCACACCTGTCTGCTAGTCTATATTCTTAACATCTTACATTCTCTCTTCCTTCTGTTGTTGGCAGTGAGGAAAAACTGTATGAGTGGAGTGACCTGGATGTCTCAGACAGCAAGTACGTGAAGAATTGTTCAGGAGAGTGGCCCAGCCCTTCCTTGTTAGGCTGTGAAGGTAGGGTTAAATACATAATGCTGTATTAAAACAGTAAGATTGAGAATTAGGAGGTGGGGTTACTTTTGACTCGGTTTTAGAAAGCCATCTCTGGCACTCTTTGTATAATAATACATTTAAAAAAAATAATGTGGGTGGCATGGCAATTTGGTGTTTTAGAGACATCTCAGGGTTAGTACAGTACAATCAGCCCTGCTATTAATAATACAATTTTAATGGATTATGATATTAAACTTAGAAATGCTGGTGTATTTAAGTGTGTGAGAGGTTTCCCCAGGGCTCGTGATTGAACTCAGGTTTCAAGGGAATGCCTGTTATACAGAAAAATTATTTGACCATAGATAGAATGTTTAACTAAATCTTCAGTTTGATAATAAAAGAAAAGGAAGCTGTATAACTGAAAAAAGCAATGGCTTAATGTACTCTGAAGCTATGGCCACAGGAACCATATAGAAGAACAACCTCACACCTAAAAACAGGCATAAGTGCTGCATAGGAAAATGTTTGCTTGTAGAAGAGTAGCAAAGAAAAATCAAGAAATGGTCTTCATCCTAAATAGAAAGGCCTCAACATTTGCCTGGGAGGGTTTCAGAACTGCCATGGGCCAGTGATTGAAGCGAGCTTCCCCATTGTTGTTTCTGGATGAGTTTATTGCAAATATTCTGTCCCTTTTAGACAATAAATAGAGTGTGCATGTTCTGCAAAAGAGACAGATAACTTCAGCGGCTTATGAACCTGTGAGGAGCCATGTTTGTAACTTACTGAGAGTCAACTAGCAGACGTCACCGTGGAGTTGTTGTTCAAGGTGAACACTGCCGGGACCTTGAGAGGGAATGAATACATTGATATCCACAATGACAGGTGACAACCAAGGTCGTTTGTGCTCAGCAAGTAGTTTACATGTTCTTTATTTCCCAACTTCCACTGAAATTGGCCTGCGGAGATGTAGCTAGTTCTGGCCAGTCGAGTATGAGTGGACGTGAAATATGTGAGTTTGGGTTCAAAGCAGTTAAGAACGTTCTATACCTGCATATAAAGAACCACAAAATGACAGAGAAGTAAAATAGGAGCCCTGAGGCAGGTACAAGAGCTACACACTAATATTTGATTGGCTTGAGCTGTGACAGGGGCAAGAAATAAATACATTGTTTGTTATATTAAACCTCTGAGCTCTTAAAGCATGGCTTTAAGAAGTTGTTTTTAATAGTCTTACTAATAAATACAATATTACCGTCTCTACTGATACCCTGGCTCAAGGAAAATGTTCATTTTATTTCCACAGAAATTTCTATATCATTCAGGCTCCTAACCACATACTTCTGGAGCCATAGTCTATGACATGCAAAGATGATCAGGGAATGTTCTTTTCCCCTCCTCTCTAAAATTTCACAGTCCTGTTCTCTCGTCTGCTTCCCTATGTGACAGCAGATGATGACACCACTGTTCAGGCCTTCTGAGGTTGCACCCAACTAGTGTCTAGGAAAGCTTTGGGTGTCTGAGTAATGAAGTGCCGTGCACCCTCCTGTTTTGCATTGGGACTTTTGAAAAGATCACTGATAAGCACAGTTTAACTGAGCAACAAGAAGCTACCTGTTCAACCAGAGCTTCAAAACGTCTCTCTCCTTGGTGATGAGATCTGTCTTCCTTAATATACTGTTCTACCATGGCTGAATCCAATGGATAAAAACTAGTTTGTTGTTGTTGTTATTCTAATCTTTCTTGGCCTCTATGTAGCAACTGAATAGTTGTCTTTTAAGACTCTACTTCTATCTCTCTGTCTCTCATTCATTTTTATGATCTTCCACTCTCCATTTCACTAAGAGGTAGGGATAGACTAAACTAAATCCCACTGAAGACCAAATCAATGCCTCTAAAATTTACTGTCACAACCTCTGTAGTCTTATTTTTTATTCAGTGCTGCTTAGAATAAAGCACTCATAACTATCTGTCTCTCTGCTCTAACTTATTAAAATTATTTTGATAAGTTAAGTTAATGAGGTTAGTTTTGAATATCTTGATAAAAACTGCCAACCAAGTTTGATGCATATAAGGACATACCACATACGTATAAAGTAGATAACTGGGTGAATTGATGCAAATCCAAAGGGGATCATTTGAGATGTAGACACAGAGAACTGGAGGGAGGGGATGCTAAGATGCTCTTCAAGTCCACGAATGAACATGAGCTCAGCTACAAAAAGCAGATGGGTCAAGAAGGAAAGTGGTCTAGGAGTAGATCACCAATATTTATGAAATGGAGGGGAATTATTGCCAAGACTTTTGAAGCTGATGTTCAGAAAAATGAAAGGAACATTACAAGAGTAGAAGTTCATGCTGCATAGAAGCCAAGTAAAAGAAGAACAAAAACTGGTTTTGTCCATTGCTTTTAGCATGGAAGATGCCACTGATGCACTGATGAATGTTAGAATAGTCTCAGTAAGGCCATATGTCTGAGTCTCTAAAGGGTAAGAAGTGAGGGATGGGAGTAGACAACAGTATTCCAGAAATGTGATAGCAAAAGAAAGAGAGACAGAGAGACAGAGATGAAGAGGGAGAGAGAGAGAGAGAGAGAGAGAGAGAGAGAGAGAGAGAGAGAGAGAGAGAGAGCTAAAAATCCTTCTTCTACTTCACCATCTATCTAGCTTGTATTATAAATCTTCATATCTGTATTTGTGCCTCCACTGACTATACAGCCTCTCTTAGTTAGGGCTACTATTGCTGTGATGAAACACCGAGATCAAAGAAATTCATGGAGGTAAGGGTTTATGTGACTTACACTTCTCCATCACAATCCATCACTGAAGGAAGTCAGGACAGGAACTCAAACAGGGCAGGAACCTGGAGGCAAGAGCTGATGATGTAGAGGCCAGGGCACAGTTCTTCCTAGTGGCTTGCTACTTCTAGCTTGCTCAGCCTTCTTTCTTCTAGAACCTTGGACCAGCTTCGCAGAGATGGCTCTACTGACAATGGGATGGACCCTCCCCCATCAATCACAAATTAGGAAAATGTTCTACAGGCTTGTCTACAGCCTGATCTTGTGGTGGCTTCTTCTCAGCAGAAGCTCCCTCTTCTCTGCTGACTCTAGCCTGAGTCAAGTTGACATAAAACTAGACAGGACACATAACCTGCTACAATCAACTTGCTATTTGTCTTTTACATAAAGTCAATAGCTCTGTGCTTTTTGGACACTGCTCACTTCCCTTATAATCTACTGAACTAGTTTTTAAAATGTCTTGGCTGGGAATTTTCCCATTCACATAATCATGAATTGATCAATAAAATGTAAGTAAGTTAAAGAGAACCTTTCAAAGTTCATCCAGGGCACCGAGTTAAGACTCCATATATAAGATGATATACTTTATACAATATGGATTATGTTTGATACATACGGTGCTCAACACAGCATCTATTGCTGTGTACTCGTTACATGTTTGATGAAGAGTTAACTATCAACACACAAAGACTATTGAGAATATGGACCAATGAACATAGGACACTACCTGAGTAGGAAAAAATTAAGACAGAAATTCCTAGGAGGAAGCCCACAAGTCCATATGACAATAAGTCGTTTAATTCAGATGGAGTGTCATGCTCATTTGTGGAATATCAAAAAGCAAGAGAAGCAGCCAATACATCCAAGGGATCCCAGAACAAGGCAATAAAAAAAGTGATAACTTCCTTTAAAAGTATTTTCTATAAAGTGGTATCTCTGTACCTGCTCCACACCAATCTCCTTTGTGTTTTATTTAGCTTATCATCCTGAGTAAATATATTTGTACAGGTGAGGTTTCAAAAATAAAACAGAAGGCAGCAAAATAAGGTAAACTTACAGCAGTTAACACATTATTTTCTGTATATTGCTTTTCATTTCAATTGCTAGCCATGCCAAAAAAAAAAAAAAAAAAAATAGAAATGCATAGTCAAAGATGAACATTTAGAGCAAGGAATTCAAACTTTTAAAATGTTCCAGTCTCTGTGTGATAGAAGTGCTGGTTGTTCTTTGCCTGGTGATGTGAACATTGTTCCAGGATATTAACTTACCTTCAAGATTTTTAATTTTTTAAAAGATACATTTATTTTTAATTTTATGTGTGTGAGTGTTTTGTCTGCATGAAAGTCTATGTACCACGCACATGTCTTGTGCACTCAGAGGCCAGAAGAAAGTGTAAGATCCCCTGAAATTGGCATCACAGAGGGCTAGGAACCACTATGTGGGTGCTGTGTGGTGAACCCATATTCTCTGTGAGAACAGCAAGTGCTTGTAATCAGTGAATGAGCTGTCCCTATAGCTCCATGTTGAAGACTTAAACTCATGAATAATGTTGAGAGAAAGCAATTTTAAATATACTTCTTGGACATTTCTGAAAGACAAACAGTTTCAGTGATGACTAGGAACATACTTCTTGGTCTGTTTTAAGGGAGACATGTAAAAGAATGGTGGGGGAGGGGAGGGGCTTGTTACCTAGAACCTTTTACCAGAAAAAAAAATCCCAGGACTCGAAACTCACTTAGAAATTTCAGATCTTAAATACAATTAGAAATTTATCCAACTAAGGCAGCATGATAATATTCTTTTTAACTATCTTAATGTTTAGAGTGCTTCTCTGCCTCTTTTCCATCTGTCCCATCTTTTGTCTTCAGACCCACAGCTGCTGTAGCCGCAAAGCTCTCTGCAGTATTCCCTGCTCAAGACAATAAAGCCAGGAAAGGGAAGAATGGAACTCTCTAGATGTGTGTGACAAATTCAGTTATAATTCCAGCACGCTTTCCAAGGAAGAAATTTCTCTCTGGTCTTGGTAGCATGGCCCACTGGCAATTTAAATGGATGAGATCAACTATCATAAAACCTTTATGCAGCTCATCAAAGACACTAAAACAGATTGCTGTGTGTTTGGCATATATACTGAATGCACGCTGATAGTACAGCCTAAGTTCTGGGATAAAAGAACTACAGCAGTATTTTTACATTTAAAATCTCTTAACTTAATATTCACATTTATTAAAACAACATGTGTTAATATTATAGTAAAATAATATAAAATAATAATCTATTTTACATAAAATATTTTGTCCTTTGTCTATCCCTACTTATGCATTACTTCCATATTCAAGGCAAATATTTTCATGTTTGATTTTTTTACTGGAGGAATAGTCTTGATTTCAGTCACTTATATGTAAGGCCTTTTAGTTGATTTTATAGCAAGCATAACCATGGTCTTTCTGAAATTTCATCAGAAATTCCATTATGATATTCTCAAGTTGAATATGGGGGGGGGGCGGGTGAACAAAATCATTCTTTGTCACTTTGGTTTGCTAGAACAGTTTGGATGAGGACAAAGATGTGGGTAAGTTAATCAAGTAAAATCCAGTCTGACTCATCTCCACAATTAATGGTAAGCAGTCACATCATCCTTTCAGAGAGCACAGCATGACTTCTATTTCCCAGAAGGCCACTGCCAACATTCCAGGATTCAGCAGTGCATACTGTAGCTTTTTTGAAACAAATATTTAAATGATCAAGGTTGGGAGTTGAGTGGCTACAAATGATCAAGGATGAAGTAGAGGTTTATGATTTTCCTGCAATGATATAGTTTCAAAGGTTTGTATTTCTTTCTTTTTTTTTTATTTATGTTATTACCTATACAGTGTTCTGCCTGCATGTACACCTGCACACCAGAAGGAGGCACCAAATCTCATGATAGATGGTTATGAGCCACTATGTGGCTGCTGGGAATTGAACTCAGGACCTCTGGAAGAACAAATGGTGCTCTTAACTGCTGAGCCATCTCTCCAGCACCAGGTTTGCATTTCTATAGCTACCTCAGCACCAGAATTTATCTATTAAACACAAACAGGTTATTCAAGTGAGTAAAGAGGGCTTCTACCATCTCTGTGCTGAATTCTTAGCTAAATAGAGTAACTAAGACAGCACCATAAGAGTTAACAACACCGTCCACAGTTCATCATGTGGAATTGCATGACTACGATTCTAATGCAATTCCCACAGGTGACACTTCATAGATGTGGTGCCTGGCTCCATCTATTCGATAGTATACCCATAGCATATACATCTGCATATAAGTTGATCTATCAACAACTATTAAATTTGTTTTAAAGTTTTATAAATGTGTTGAACAGGCCAACCTCATAACAACAAAACACATGCATTTAAAATACCAAATTACTAACCCAAGAATGTCATCAGTGCCGTAAGCTAAAATGATAATTTTGAAAAGTGTTAAGAGTTGGAATTATGTTGACTATTGGCTGTAGAAAGCCTTATTTGAATCGCCCATGTATGTAGCACTTCACTCTCTTTTGTAAATAAGAAAGTATATAAACAATGTGTAGCACAGGACATGAGAATTATTAACAAGGGACATGCACCATTTATCCGTTCATCACATTTCCAAACAGTTTACGTCAGTAGAGTCTGATTCCAAGGGATAATTTATTCACAAAGCTTGTTCTCTTAATTCATTTTTATTATACTGTATTTAAAACCTTGGACATCTGAATTTTGATTGACATAAATGTTTATGATTACAAATGGCACAATATCCAAATGATGCTGTAGGACATTGAGGATCAGTCCAGACAGACAGACAGATAATAGTTCATAGATATTTTAAAAATAAAAGATTTATATGCATACAAAATTTGAAATATTTGTATATATGAAGTTTTTAAGACCCTAAGAGTTCGGATAATGGGCTAGTGCACTAGAACTGTGTACTGTTATTCTTTAGTAGCAATATGTGATTTTAATTTTTTTCAATATGTGATTTTATAAGTTTCCACCAAAACTAGGATGAAATGAACAGTAAGACAAGAAGTCAGACACACTAAGGACATTTTAAAAAGTAGTCAGGACCACAACAATTTAGGATGCTGTGAATGCTCAAGTATTTAGAGGCTAGTCTCTGGCAGCGTGAGGTGAGTTATGAGATAGGTCTATGACATAACAAGATTGCCTCACATGTGACAGAAACTTCAGCAAAACATGATAAGTGGGAGCAAGAATGAAGTCTTTCCCTACTATACAGACAAAGAGCTGGGCATCTTTTTTTTTTTTTTTTTTTTTTAATCTAAACAAGTACTGGATCTAAGGAAACAAGATGTGGGCCACAGACATATAAAGGAAATGCCTGTGAATGTTTGGGAAAATCCACTGAACCCTTATATATTTGTTAAAGTAAGAATTGCACAAAGTGTGCTCTGAATAATGTCTCTTTCACTAGAACACAACAGAATATTGTTGACAAAACTTATAGACCATTGAAAGATAGAAAATAGATGGTTGTAAGGTAATCCAACTCCCCTTACTATAAAAATAAAATGAAGGTTTAAATTCCAGGAATACTATAGAATTTTCAAAACTACATATCAGGGTTTATACCAGATTTCAATCGAATTGGATCCTCAGTCATCTTTTCATTCCTTGGATGACCACTGAGTGAAGGTACTTCAGGCAGAGTCAACTTTATATATACTTCAAAGGTGCCCAAATTGCTTAACTACTGAAGGATTGCTATGGTTTATATGTGTCAAATTAACATGTTGAAATCCAAATCCTCAAGGCGATGGTTTTAGGCAGTAGAGCTTTTGAGAGATGAGAAGTTCATGAGGGTGAAGCTCTCACAAAGCCAATAGATACTTGGTTTAATCAGACTTTGAGCCACTGAGACAAATGCCTGAGAAAAACAACTTTTAAGAAAGGACTATGTATTTTTGCCTCATGGCTTCAGAGATTACCAATCTGTAGCCCTCAGTTCCACTGGTTTAGAGACAGGGATGAGACAGAACCTCACAGTGGCAGAAGCCTGTGGCAGAGGTCAGTCATCTCATAGACACTAGCTAACATGAAAGGGAGAGAATGTTGTCATTAAGAAATTTGCCACAACATATTTAATGTTAGGAAAGTTTGTTAGAAAGGGAGGAGGGTAAACAGAGATGGGGCACCCCAGAAAAGAGAGAAACTGAGAGAGTCAGAGAGAAAGAGCCAGAGAGAGAGAGAGAGAGAGAGAGAGAGAGAGAGAGAGAGAGAGAGAGAGAGAGAGAGAGAGAGAGAGAGAGAGAGAATAGTGGTTGGTCCTTTTATTCTTTTATTTCTGGGGCACAGCTGAAATGTGTCTGGCACACACCTGATGGCAAATGATGATGTCAGAGGTTGGTAAGCAGCCTAAAGGCAGGCTAATGGATCTGCTTTTGAACTAACACAGTAGATGGGAAGGAATAGGCTATAATCAAGGACTCATCCCTAGTGACTTCATTGTACCTAATTCCTCCAGCTAGCCCAGCCTTCTAAAGTTTCCATCACCTTTCAAAATAGATCCACCTTCCAGGTGTTCAGGTACCTGAAACTTTAGGAGACATTTCATATTTAAACCACAACAATGTCTTTAGAAAAGAGACCCCACAAACATCCCTTATGTCTTTCTTCCATGTGAAGTGAGAAGGAGGGGGAGTAGATTATAGTCTATTAGGAAGCCAGACTATCATGAAACATGGATTCTGATAATGCCCTATTCTTAGACCTGCCATCCTTCAGAGCAATGGCAAATAAATTTCTGTTGTTTATAAGGCTGCCTACTCTGTGATATTTTCTTATAGCATCCTGCAAGGCTAAAATAAGGGTTGAGATAAGAACTGACTGACTCATCAAAAGCTGCAGAGCCTCAAGCAGTTTCCAAGGAATCTAAAGCAGGTTCCATAAACATTTTGTATAACCCAGTGTGGTCCCCAGTTTTCAGTTTTACCGTCTCGATCTCCCAAGTGCTAGCATCATTAGTGCGTACCATCATGTCTGACTCACGCCACTACTACTTTCTGAGCTTAATTTATCTAGAGTCTGCTTTTTTCCCCCCAGTCTATAGAGGGAAGTATGGAGACATGAGGATTCAATGTCATCATAAGTGAGGAACCAGAATACATAGTGAAATACTAACTTCTCTTTCTCTCTGTGGTGCATTCCACATAGTGTCTTAAGAAGCCATGGGGAAATGGAGCCTCAGTTGCTTACAATGAAAGCCTGATCATTAGTGTACAATCTATTACAGCCTTTCCTCCCTTTCCTATTCACATACATGTGTGTTCTGTGATCACATGACAGGTAGTAAACCATTTACTCAAAGTCTCTGTCTGCACTGTAGACCACCCAAGCTAATATGCAACAAATAAAGGCTAGCCGCTCCCCCCCCAAAAAGAAAAAGCCGTTTCTTTTCTCCTTTTTCTCTTCTCCCACCTCTGCCTCAGGAAGATGTACCTTGTATAAGTCATTTCATAGCTATTGACTTTGAACTTTGATTTTAAAAGAACTTATTACCTGCATTTTACAGACAGGAAGAAACAGATGTCTGTGGATTGTCTCTGTGATGTTTTAGGACAACTGCTTCTCCCCAGATACAAAAAGGCTACACAGTGGGAAAGAATACACCTTTAGCATTTCCCCCAGGTGCTATGGGAAACTCTGGTGCCAAGTATTGACCTTGTATTATGTAATATTTAAGAAAACAAGCATGAGAGACCAGAATGCAAATATACTTATAATATAAACTATGTTTTCAATGAGGCTAAATTTGTCATCTGGGCAACTTTTATACCTAAATTAAAGTATGCGGATATGTTTGGTGAGCTGTGAGTAGCTCATGACTGTACACCTAAGCACCTAAGGTGTACAGTCATCTGGGCGTGTAACCTAGATATTTGCTGAGATGCTCTGCTGTTGTAGTGCAACCAGACATTATTAATCATAGCTGAGTGACAGGGAGACTGTACCATATAAGACCACCCTCAGTGAAGCCATAATAACCCTGAGGACTAGCCTGGTTTACAACTGCTCTGTTGCAATTAATCATTACATTGTGCGCAGTGTACAATCTTCCACAGCTCTGTCTGATATTGTCCAATTTACTAACATGACTTAGGGACCCTGGGACATAAATTATATTTGTTGTTCTTAGATAACTAGGAAAAAAAATAAGGAAATGTGTCACCCAGGTTCATAGGAACTATAGGTAAATATATATATTTGTTGTCAGCTAGCTACAGAAGGAATATAGTATTGAGAGTTCAGAGGCTTCATAGATTCTAAGCCTTCTGGGTCTCTAGAACTCTGTTGAACATTATATAGTCCATAGAGTACAGCAGCTGTCAGCCTGGGCTCCATAGAGAGGGTCAGTAAAAGAAGAAAAAAAAGAAAAAAAAAAAAAGAAAAGAAAAGAAAAATAAAGCAAACATGCAAATGAAACCAATAGTTATACATCCTTGGACTATTTAGTTTCTGATAAACAGTAACGCTGAGAAAAATAAGTTATGAAGAGTAAAAGATGTGGTAATTACCACTTCATAATTAAAACAATACAAAGTATGTTCTCTAACAAAACAATCTTCACGGTCACGTGAATCCCGTCACATAGATGCTGAGAATATATCTAAGTCATACGTTTAGGAGAACTGCATAAAAACCAAGAATCACCGAATCACCAGAAATATTTGCTTGGGAAACTGAGTAATATTGGAAGTTAGACGCAAGGCATTCAAGTCAGGATCCAGACCTAGAGATGGCTGTTTGAACACAGGCTGGCCAGACATGATTTAGGTCAGCAGTTCTCGACCTGTGGGTCTCGACCCCTTTGAGGTCGAAAGACTCTTTTACAAGTGTCACGTGTAAGACGTCCTGCATATCAGATAATGGCCTTACAATTCATAACAGCAGCAAAATTACAGTTATGAAGCAGCAATGAAAATAATTTTATGGTTGCGTCACCACAACATGAGGAACTGGATTGGCGGAATGCAGCATCAAGAAGGTTGAGAGCCACTGGTTTAGGTGATTCTGCGTATGTGGTGTTCCATGTAATTTTTCCAATAAATATTTCGCTGTATTTTCAAGCTAGTAATTGAAACCTGGTATGCCAAAGGCATTGAACCTGCCTAGTGTTTAAACATTTAAAAGGATAAAATAGAGGGCTGTGTTGCTATTTTTACTGTTGTTGAAACTCTGGCATGAAAAGACGATGGTGGCTCTGTGCTCCACATCACAAAGAGAGGTGCACTGTATCAGCCATAAAGGGTAGAAACTCTGAACTTCGTTTTTGTATTTAACTCAGAGAGATAATGCCACTTGGATTCTAGATTTCAGTCATTTAAACTTGAATTCTACAAAAGTTTCCTTTTTTAAACTTTGACTTCTTGGGAGTTTGAGAAAGGAAGGAGAGTTATATGCAAATTCTGCACTTTTACATTTCCTTGACATCTTACTGCTAGTATATATGTAACTTGTTTTTATGAGCCTCATTAAAAATGTGGGCATTCCCAACTTGGAACAGTTGGAGGAGAGGGTGAAGATGCTGCCTTGAGTACAGCCTCTGAGTTAATTTAGTTCAATTAGTGGCTGCTCTGAACCAGTTGATGTTTGACTATTGGAAGTTTCGTGGACATAAAGAGATTACTGGGTGGTACAATCGCCCCCTTATGTGAGGTGGACACATTTCAAGACAGTGGATGTTTGCAGTCATGGAGAGTACAAAGCCTTGGGTAAACATTTTTACAATTCGTACATAGCTAACATAAATTTTAATTAGTGATTAGACTCAGTATAGATTTAAGAAGAATTATTATTACAAAGTGCCTTAATAAAAGATTTTCAAAATAGTTTTAATATAGGAATTATTTCTCAAATGTGCGCACGCATGTGTGTGTGTGTGTGTGTATGGTACACATGTATGTTCATGTTGTGGCAAGCATGCATGTGAGTATATAAACAGACCTATCAGCCCAGATTTTCTTTTCTTTCCTTTCCTTCTTTTTTCTTTCTTTCTTTTTTTTTTTTAGGCAGGTGGTAGGGATCTAACTCAAGTCCTTATACTCGCATGGCAGGTACTCTGACAAGTGAGCCATCTCCTCAGCTTCTATGTCTATCTTTTCAGACCACATTGGGTGACAGGTGACTGAAAGTATACAAATGAGCTGCAGCTTGGGAGGGAGTTCTGTGCTGTGGAAATGGACCACGCCGATCAGGGGACTTTCCTCACACACCGCTCACCTTCGTGTCTAGTAGAACAGCTCCCATCTAGATATGCTGTGAGGAATGCACAGCGATTCTCTCCAGTTTCCTTTCCAACAGACTTGCTTTTATGCAGCGGGCCGGGCACCACACCCTTATTTCTTCCCAAGAAGGTTGAACAGTTCTACCGCTGGGCCACATTGTTCAGTATCTTTCTTTCTTTTTTATATTTTATTAATTTATTCATATCACATCTCAGTTGTTATCCCATCCCTTGTATCCTCCCACCATTCCTCTCTCCCTCCCATTTTTCCCCTTACTCCCCTCCTCCTGTATATGCTTATAGGATATCAAGTCTCTTCTTGGTAGCCTGCTATCCTTCCTCTGAGTGCCACCAGGTCTCCCCATCCAGGGGATGTGCTCAAATATGGGGCACCAGAGTTCGTGTGAAAGTCAAACCCCACTCTCCACTCAACTGTGGAGAATGTCTTGTCCATCAGCTAGATCTGGGTAGGGGTTTAAAGTTTAATGCATGTATTGTCCTTGGCTAGTGCCATAGTTTGAGCAGGACTCCTGGGCCCAGATCTGCCTATCATAATGTTCTTCTTGTAGATTTCTAGGACCCTCTGGATCCTTCTATTTCCCCATTCTCCCATGTTTCTCTCACCTAGAGTCCCAATAGGATGTCCTCCCCTCTGTCCCACTTTCTTGATAAGTGAAGACTTTCATGGGACATATCCCTTGGGCTAGTGTCCAGATATACGTGAGTATATACCATTTGCCTCTTTCTGCTTCTGGGTTAACTCACTCATTATGATCATTTCTAGTTCAATCCATGTGTCCACAAATTTTTGGAATTCCTTGTTTATAATAGCTGAGTAGTATTCCATAGTGTGAATGTACCACAGTTTCTTTATCCATTCTTCTACTGAGGGACATTTAGGCTGTTTTCAGGTTCTGGCTATTATTATGAGTAAGGCTGCTATGAACATGGTTGAGCAAATTTTCTTGTTGTGTGCTGGAGCATCTTCTGGGTATATTCTAAGGAGTGGAATAGCTGGGTCTTGAGGAAGCCTATTCCCAGTTCTCTGATATAGCGCCAGATAGATTTCCAAAGTGGCTGTACTAGTTTGCATTCCCACCAGCAATGAAAGAGTGTTCCTCTCTCTCCATATCCTTGCCAGCATGTGGTGTCACTTGAATTTTTTATCTTAGCCATTCTGATAGGTGTAAGATGGAATCTCAGAGTTGTTTTGATTTGCATTTCTCTGATGAGAAAGAACATTGAACATTTCTTAAAGTGTTTCTCAGCCATTCGATATTCCTCTGTTGAGAATTCTCTGCTTAGTTCTGAGCCCCATTTCTCAATTGGGTTATTTGGTTTGGTGGTGTTTAATTTCTTGAGTTCTTTATATATTTTGGATATTAGACCTTTGTCAGATGTAGAATTGGTGAAGATCTTTTCCCAGTCTGTAGGCTGTCGCTTTGTTCTCTTGACAGTGTCTCCTGCCTTACAGAAGCTTCTCAGCCTCATGAGGTCCCATTTATTAATTGCTGACCTTAAGGCCTAGACGGTTGGTGTTCTGTTCAGGAAATTGTCTCCTGTGCCAATGTGTTCCAGACTCTTCCCCACTTTTTCTTCTAACTGACTTAGTGTCTCTGGTTTTAAGTTGAGGTCTTTGATCCACTTGGATTTGAGTTTTGTGCATGGTGACAAATATGGATCCAATTGCATTTTTTACACGTAGACGTCCAGTTAGACCAGCACCATTTGCTGAAGATGTTATCCTTTTTCCATTGAATAGATTTGGCCTCTTTGTCAAAAATCAAGTGACCATATGTGTGTGGATTCATATCTGGGTCTTCAATTCGATTCCATTAATCAACCAGTCTATTGCTGTGCCAGTACCATGCTGTTTTAATTACTGTTGCACTATAGTACAGCTTGAGATCAGGTATGGCGATTCCTCCGGAGCACCTTTTATTGTACAAGATTGTGTTAGTCTTAACAGCACACCAACCTTTCCTGTGGTAACAAACAATGCTAATGAATCAATGGCTATGATTATGGACAGGGACTTTGCCAAGCCAGTCTGAACTGGGCAATTCCCCAGTGGATCTCCTTCGCCCCAGGTGACTCTTGTATCAGGTTGGTAACAGAAACTAGAATACTGCAGTTGTGAAAGTAACCTACTGCTCTTTTTTAAAAGTTGCTTCTTTTGTTTTCAGATGGTTGTTTTGAATATTCACTCATTTCTTTTGTGGGATGCAGTGACACGGGCATGCATATTTATCAGTGCGAATGAACATGTGCCCTGGTGCATGTGCAGAGATGAGACACTATCTTCCGGGAGTCAGTTCTCTTTCCACCATGTGGACCCCAGGGATCGGAACTCCGGCTAACTTTACCTGTGAAGCCATCTCTCCTGCCCAGGCTACTTTGTTTGATTCATTTGAATTTAAAATCACTGTGTCTAAGTCTATTAGTCTGATTTCTGTTGCTGAGATAGAATACCATGCTCCCCCCCCCCCCCCCCCCCGCCACACACACAAATAACATAGAGAAGAAAGGGCTTATTTTGGCTTTCAGTTCCAAAATGATACAGTCCATAATAATAAGCAAAGCATGATAACAAAAGCATGAGGCCCGCCTGACAATCAGGAAGCCGAAAAAGATGATGCTTCAGAACAAGAAGTGGAGATGAGATTTAAATTCTCAGAATCCAACGCCCAGTGACATACTTCCTCCAGGAAGCCCTGACCTCCTGTAGGTTCTAGAACTTTCCCAAACAGCACCACCAGCTGGGTATTATTCTATTATTTGTTTCTATGGGGGCATTTCTCACTGAAATCATCACATTCTGCTCCTGCTCCCATTGGCTCCTGGCCATCTCATGATGCAAAACACATTCAGCCCAACTTCTAAAGGACCTATCATATGTTCACATTCTCAATGCCTTCCACAAGTCTGAAGTCCAGTGTCTCTTCTGAGACTCAAACCAGTCTCTAGGCTATGATGCCCTCCATGTTTGATATCTGGGGTTCAGGCTCAGTGGGACTAAATGACTCTGCCCCTTCTTGCTTTGTTCTCTGCAACATCCATGATGTCTCTCAGGCTGGTTCTTCTCCGTGTGTGCAGTTCTTCTTGGCAAATGTCCACCATTCTGGTATCTACAACATCTTGGGGTCTCCCCTAAACCCCAGGCTTCCTGTAGTGGACTCTCAGGACTTGCTCACAGGGACTTTGACCCAGTGCCTGGTCTCAGTAGCTCTCTGGAACCACAAAGGAAAAACCCATGATCTCCACTGCCATGCCTCTTTCTTGTCTCCAAATCCAATGCCAAATTAGCAGGGTCCAGAGTTTAGAGCAGCTTGGGCGAGAATGACTTCTCTGAAGAACCATCATTTAAGGTAAAGATTGGACACTGAGTAAGAACTAGAGAAGAAGCCACATCACATGGTCCACGCAACAGCAGCACCCGGAAGGTAGCAATGGGAGAATAACCGTGGGTTTGAGTCTAGCCTGTTCAAAGTTCCAGGGTGTTCGGGATTTAGACCCAGGTCCTCAGGCTGGTTCTGTAAGCACACCTCCAGCAGCACCATTTCTCTATCCACATGTTTAACTTGAGGGATAATAAATCAATTGTAAATGCTTCACTATTTAGGGAAAAAAATGGATCAGAGATGAGCCAGTCACTTCTCTTATTGCTATGGCAAAATGACTGGCAGAACAACAGAAGGGTGGTTTATTTTGGCCCAGTTTACAGGAATTTTAGCCCATCAGGCCAGGGAAGGCAACAGAAAGTTAATGCCCAATAAAACACACACACACACGTGCATTAAGAATGCTATTTACAGGCTCTTGTCACTATGGAGGGTCTAAATAGTTTATTATGTCTGCAAAGGTTTGGGGCACAGCATAAAGTAAAGGTTTAAAAGAGTTGATTTTGATAGCTCAATATTTTTCCATTTTGTGTTTGTAATAAAGCCATGAAAACAGACAATACACGAACTTACTGCAACACAATAAGAGTAAACTATAAAAAAAACTTGCCTATTCGTGTTAACAATGAACACAAATTGGAACTGGGCCATCTTTTTATAATCTTTTGTTGGTTTAGGCACAGAAGCTGGAATTTATCAACATTCTTGTTGACAATGAATGCTTGTCATTTATATTACCATAACGACAACAAAGCCATTATAGAACATTATCAAACATATACAGAAAAGAAAAAAATATTAATGTCACATCAATGAATACATGTGATGCTTGAGTCTTGCATAAGATGTGTGAATACTGCAGCAAATAATTAATCTTCACATAAATTCTTCCTTAAGTTTACATTCCCTAAAACTCACACATATTTCCCTCTGCTTGGCATTAGCTATATTATATATGAATCCTGAGCAAACACCATCCCATCAATTTTTTTTGTATAATATTCTTCTTTTAATATTTCACATCTCATTTCCTTCTTAGTAGATAAAAATATTTGAGCAGAAAAACACAAATTAACATGTGTTTAGAATACTTGATTATAAACTTTTCTCAACATTGCCTGTTAAACTGTGAAAAGAGTTGCCAAAGAAAGAAAGGAAGAAGGGAAGGAAGGAAAGAAAAAGGAAAGGACAAAAGGAAGAAAGGAAGGAAGGAAGGAAGGAAGGAAGGAAGGAACTATCTGGGGAGATGGCCCAGTTGATGAAGAGCTTGCAAGGAGGATCTGAGCTCAGTTCCCAGAATCCATAGGAACACAGGTTAGGGGTATCCGCTCCCAGCACTGGGGACCCAGAGACAGGCAGATCCCTGGGACTACTGATTGGTCCCACATCTAACTTCCAGGCCAATGAGAAACACTGTCTCAAAAACAAATCAACAGAGAGGGTGGCTAGGACTGGAAGGATGATAGCCAGGGTTGTCCTCTGGCCTACACACATACTTGCATGAAGACGAAAGAAAGTCTCTCCAAAAAGGTTAATTAACAAGTACATTGGTTTGAGTTAATCATGACCTCCAAACTCCTGAGGCCAGATTCAGTGTCAGGAGTTTCTAGGTTTTAAGCCACTTAGTCCCCTTCTTGTTATAAGTCCAATTTAGTCCCCTTCCTAAACTAGTATATGTACTATCTCTATAAAGACATCCCTGGCACATAGTAGGTCTTTAGTCAGTGTTGGCTCTACTGTGGACATCAACTTTTATTTTTATTAAAACAGACAAAAATACAGAGAAAACAAATGCAGGCATGCACTATTGTGGTTTTAAAAGCAGAAAGAAAAATGTATGAGAGACTTTATTTTTATTGCCTTAAGCAGGAACATTATAGGGTTTTTTATTTCATGCTATGCCTTTCCTGAATGGGAATCAAGCACTGTGTTGCATAGGTGCTAGCATTTACCCATGTTAGTAATCACCAAAGAGGCCAGACAATGTATTTCAGCTGGGTTATCTTGCATTAGAGAGCTGCAGGTGTGGGGCCTAAACTGCCCTGAGAAGGAAATGGCATTTCCACTTAACTCTAGGTCTCGTGGGTCTAATCCCTTGGGGATTACAGTGCTTCTCTCTGGACCCAGCACCGCAAACACCTTTTTGCTTTGTGTTTATGGCTAATGGCTAACAACATCCAAACGGAACTCAGTCAGGTACAGTATCCTGACTGTGTTGTGTGCCAGACTACCACTGGAATTCTTCATCTCTGTCCTTATAGCTTAGAGCAGTTAGTCTGCACTGGTAATGAGGTCTGTCGCCAAAACGGCCTGACGTCTAGGTAGGCACAAGAGCAGAAGGGACCATCCACTGGAACAGCTAAAGCATTTACGACACAGCTACAGAAGCTAGAAGCTGCCTCTTCTGAAAGGGAAGTAAACCTTCAAATGAGGACTGCTCCTTACCTCGGACCTCATAGCACACAAAAGCTGTTATTAATTACTCCATTGTATTGTAATGATTTGAATTCCTAAGTCCCCTGCTAGACCTTGTACCATAAACATTGCATCTTTCTATCCCGAGCATTCAGGATTGTGCATGGAATCTCTTTAAAATGGTTGAAGGCTGCGCCCCCAGCCCTCATATCAGCAAATACATTTGAATTCTTCAGGCCTAAGTTTTCCATGGGTAAGCAACTGAATGCAAACCCCTGAGATGTACTTACTCTTAAATTCCCAGAGCAACAGGTTATAATTTGCATGCAGGTATGGGCGGGTGGAGGAAAGAGAATGTTTTGTTTTGATACCTTTGCAAGATAAAGAAATTGTCTAGACTTAATTTGAATATTCTTTTAGTTGCTTTTTAGAGAGTTCATATATCTGCAAAATTGCACACAAAGGTAGACTTAAGAGAAACACAGGTTTCCTTCTTTCCTTTTTTTTTTTTTTTTTTAATTTATTAGATTTACATCCCACTCTTAGCCCCTTTCCTCCCAGCCTCACTCTTCCTCCCTCCTGCCCCCTCTTCCTCTCCTGTAGTTCTCACTAGTGTTTTAGAATCAGGCATGTCCAAACTAGAAAAGAACCTGGTCTCTACTTTTTATGTACTTCGAGAATCCAGATGAGAGAAAAATAAAGTTGTAAAGTAGAAACAAACACATTGAAGTTCTTGTCATACAAGTTGTTCACTTGCTAGAGTTACACCAAGATATTTTATATTATTTGTGCCTATTGTGAAGGGTGATTTTCCCGTAATTTCTTTCTCAGCCTGTTTATCTCTTGTATAAAGGAGGGCTACTGATTTTTTTTTTAAAGTTAATTTTGTATCCAGCCACATTGCTGAAGATGTGTATGAGCCGTGAGAGTTCTCTGGTATAATTTTGGGGGTCGCTTGTGTATACTACCACATACACCATCTGAGAATAGAGATATTTTGACTTCTTCCTTTCCAATTAGTATCCTCTTGGTCTCCTTTAGTTGTCTTATTGCATTGCTTAGAACTTCAAGTACTAAACTGAATAGATACGGAGATAGTGAGCAGCCTTGTCTTGTTCCTGACTTTAGTTGACTCGCTTTAAGTTTTTCTTTATTTAATTTGATGTTGGCTATTGGCTTGCTGTATATTGCCTTTGTTGTGTTTGGATATGTGCCTTGTATCCCTGATCTCTCTAAGACCTTTAACATGAAGGAGTGTTGGATTTTGTCAAAGGCATCTTTAGCATCTAATGAAATGATAAGTGTGTGTGTGTGTGTGTGTGTGTGTGTGTGTGTGTGTGTGTGTGTTTTCTTTCAGTTTGTTTGTATGGTAGAAAAGGAAATAAAATAGACACCTGAAGTAAATGGAGAAAGAAAACTGGGCTGGGAGAGGGGGCGGGGAGGGTAGCAAGGATGGGGATCAGGTGTGTGGTGGGGACCAGGAGAGAGAACAGAAATTGGTATGGGCATCTCAGGGTAGCTCCTAGACAGGGGAGTCCTAGATGAGACTCCTTGCAACAGAGGTTAAAGAGCCTGAAGTTGCCACTTCCTGTAGCCAGGTGAGACTTCCAGAGTAGAGAATGGGACATCAACCCACCCATAAAAATCTTCAACCACAAATTTGTCTTGCCTAAAAAAAAGTTTAAGGATAAAGATGGAACCAAGATTAAGGGAATGACAAATCAATGACTGGCCTAACTTGAGACCCACCATATGGGAGAGAGTCAACCCTTGTCACTATTAATGATACTTTGCTATGCTTGTAGACAGGAGCCTAGCGTAACTGTCTTCTGAGAGGCTTCAACCAGGAGATGATGGAAACAGATGCAGAGACCCACAACCAAACAATAGGCCAAGCTTGAGAAGTTTTGTGGAAGAGTGAGAGAAAGGATAGAGGGAGCCAGAGAGGTCAAGGAAACCACAAGAAGGCTTACAAAGTAAACTAACCTAGGCCCATGGAGGCCCACAGAGACTGAACCACCAACCAAAGAGCATACGCAGACTGGACTAGACTCCCTACATATATGTAGCACATATGTAGTTTGTTCTTCCTGTGGCTCCCCTAACAATGGGAGTAAGGGCTGTCTCTGCCTCTGTTGCCTGCTGCTGGATCCCTTTCCTAGCTGGGCTGCCTTGTCAGGCCTCAGTGAGAGAGGAAACACTTAGTCCTGTTGTGACTTGAGGTGCCAGGGTGGGTTGGTTCCCCTTGAGGGCCTCCCTTTCTCTGAGAAAAAGGAGAGGGAGAAATGGGAGGAAGTGGACATGAGGGTGGGACTTGGAGGAGAGGTGGGAGGGGGCTAGAATCAGGCTGTAAAGTGATTAAATAAATAAATAAACAAATAATAGGGAAAAACACACATTGACCATTGCAGTGAATCTTCTGCCACTCGGGGAATCCTGACCCGGTTCCTATTGTTGCTATTGTTTTTAATTGACTCATTCCTACATTTCTGATACTACATTTTGCTAGATCCAAGAGGGGTTTTGGCTTTCCAGTTTGCCTCCTCTCTGAGGCTGCAGCAGAATTGCCTGTTCCTTTCAGCCTAGATCCTTATCCCTAACTCCTAGTCTCTCGTGTGGACATTCCTGACTTCAGAGATGACTTTGGATAAAAAGAGATATAGTTTGGGGGATAAAGAAAAGTGAAGTTGATTCATTTGCTGTAGAATTTTCTTACTTTTTTCTACTACTACTACTAATAATAATACTAATCATAATCATAATTCTTTTCTGTTTTCACAGTGGGCTTATTACCATTTCATCATACTATCAAAGTCATCTTTTTCTGCCCTCATTAAGGAGGGCACTTTTCCCAACTCAGTAAAAGAATGTTCTCTTAGGTTTTTTTTTTTTCCTCTCTCTGCTATGTTTAATTCCTACCTAAATAAATAATAGGAACCACAAGGTCAGTCCTTGAGTGCCTGGGATCGAGCAGGTGACTTCTAACAGCAGTGAACCCAACGACTAAGTTGGGAAGCTGGAAACAGAGAGGACAATCCTGTTCTGTGCTCTGATGTGTACAAGGGGTTACCGTGATGTCGTTCTCTGCTGCTACTGATTTTATATAGATATCATTCGAACAAAAGCGCAATGAATAGTTTCTCTATGACTCAGTCCACTTGCACATTCATCTTTGTGTACAACCATAGCTAGTTGATGATGTCTGCATCACTTTAGGGTAATGTTAGTTCTCTAGCTCAATGGGTCATGGTTACGTACAGCTCAGGTGATAACTCCTTTGCACACAGACATTCCAGTAGCTTCAGTGCAGTCTCTAATTTTGTAAATAGTTATGGAAACTGTTGATGAATCTCACAAAAGATGTCACTTTATTTGATCAAATTTCCCCAAATTTCATTTTCTCTTTTTCCAATCTCCGATTGCTGCAATTGATGTCTTCCAAGGACACTGTTCTAAAACACAGTTTGGGAGCTTCTCGGTGTTTAGGTAGGCTCCGCACTATCCTGAATGAGGTTGGTTGTCACACCCCTTTGAAACGGGACGTGCAAGTATTTGGCAAGGATCACGTCTACTTGGTAGAAAATACCTTGCCCACATCAGGGCTGCCTCCAGACTCCCACAGCCCATTCTACTGCCTCACTGTTTTCTCACCAGGTTAGGTCTACGAGAAATGAGAATTTATACATATAGGACAAGTGAAAAGTGACAATTATAAACTGACCAAATCGATGTCGATCAGTGAGTGCCTGGGAGAATATGGTCTGGGCTTTGAAGAAAAAAAATCTTGCCATCACCCTCCTGTCTGAGGCAGCTCTTGTGCTGTGGTCCCTATCAGAGTGTATCCAATACATATTACCTTATAGTAAAACCATCCTAAGCCACGTAGAGCTTGTTCTGGCCTCTGGATAAGGTACATATGCTATCAATAAAGGTGGATAACATATATCCACTAGCAAGCATTGCTGAGAGAAAACCTAAGTAGCATCAGTGGGACCTTTCAGTGTGGAAATCCACCATCCTTAATAAAAATGGTGTGATTCTTATTTCCAAATCTCTCATTTTCATATTATGTTCGGTACCTAGAAACTCTGCACACCATCCTGTTTATCGTGGTCAGACCTCACAATGTATCAAGGTATGCTATGACAAACCAATAATTCCTTCTATATTAAGGGTCATGCTTTAGTGTTGGAGGAGTAATTTTACAGTATATGTTAATATGGACGAAGTATATCTCCTGGATATGGCTCAGGGAATGTCCTTAAGTAGCAGGGTGCTAGAGCCCACTCACCATGGTACCATCCTATATACATCTTGAGTCATGTCTGGGTACATAACAGATGAAGTCTTGACAGTATATGAAGATGCATATGATAGCAGTTAGCAGTGTGTGTGTGTGTGTGTGTGTGTGTGTGTGCCTGTGTGTGTGGTTATTGCTTTAAGCTTATAGTATTTCCACTTCAAAAGATGTAAAGAGCTCATGAGTTCGCTCCCTTTATCCTTGTCACAAGTTCAATATGCAGATTATGAGAGTGAGGTTAGGCAAGCCTAAGTAATTACTAAAGGCCCGCAGATGGGCTGTGGCTAGCCAGCACTGCAATGTAAGTAGCCCACCTCCCAAGGAACCAGGCATCTTCAAGTGTAGCCATCTACCGCTTCTTGCCTTAGTTTTTTTTCTCTCTGCATATTTATAGTAAGACAAGAGCCAGGCAGGCAGATATGAGAACTGTGGCCAGAGTTAGTTCTGGCCAGATGTTTCTCAAAATCATGCTTTCTGCTAACTGGCTAACCTGGCTTTATGAAAGACAGGAGCTAAGAAATGACCTGAGACAGGGGTGTTGACACAGTCGAGAGAGGCTGGCTTGCTGGCGCTGCTTGTCCTTACTTCTTCTGAACTCTGTGCTGACTGACCTCATGCTGGTAGTTTCAAATCAACTGTAATGGGAGTATGTGCAAGAGAAATCAGAAAATGCTGCAAGGTAGGCTTCCTCCCGACAGATGTTTAAGGCTTATCTGCCCAACCTGCTCTTGGGTCCTTCCTACCATTAAGATGGAAACTTGACACCTGTCCAAGGGTTTCCAGACCACACTACCTCCCTAAGCAAACTTTAGAAGGTTTGGTCCCTACTCTGTCATCCATAAAAGAAGAGAGAGGAACACGGGGATGTTCTCCAGGATGCTCAGAAGTACCTTCAGAACATTTAGCCTAATTCTTACTTCGTAGTCACTCCAGCATGCAAAGAGAAGAAACGATGCATCCTTTCGCTTTGCACAGTAAGTGAGGCTGAGGGAGAAGAGACTGCTGTGGGCAAGTCTCCAGCACTCGTCCTTGTATGGCTGAGACCTTTTCCCTTGTAGACGAACCCCCAAGGCAGTACGACCACCACCACCACCCACCCCCAGCATCTCATTCTAGCTGGTTCAGCATTCGCTTAAAAAGGCCTGGCTGGGTTCTCTTACGAGGGAACCTGTCTTCATCCTGGTTTTGGTTTGTCTTTCTGGTTGTTCCTAGGGCAAGCCATAAGGCAGCAACAGCAGCCACAAACTCCTTATTGTGTATATTCAACAAGAAGTAAACAACTTGAAAACCAGTAGTGACAGCCACCATGCCAGTGGCTCTTCTGGCCAAACCTGTCTGGGAACAGAGCCTGGGGGTTTTCTAGCCTCAACCCTCCTCCACCCAGCACAAGGCCCTCAACTACCAGCCAGTGCTCAACATCCTTGGCTTTATGGTTTGTCTATAGTACATTTCAGGCCCAAGCTATCTTTTAAGTATTTTACATATAAGTACCACACATTTGTCTTCTTTTCTGCTTTCAGATCATCAAAGCAGAGAAAGCTAGTGATATTATTATTATTATTATTATTATTATTATTATTATTATTATTATTATTATTAAAACTGACCTTAAATAACCTTGCCAGGCATGCTATTTTACAGATAAATGTGCTGACACAGAGATGTGAGGTGATTAATCTAAGATCTCAGAGTGAGGGAACAGAGTCACAGCCAGGATCCAGGACATCCTCACTAAAAACCTATGCCGAGCACAAATGAAGCCTGGCCTCCTCATCGTCTCTCAAACCCACCTAGAAAGGCTTCCCTCTTCGTTCCTTAGGACCAATGTACCACCATCAAATCTTGTGTATCATTAGTGCATTCTGTCTTTCACTACAATTGCCTTTAAAAAAAAAAAAACTATTTTTTCTTCCCACTATAATAAATATCTCTTGAACTGGACACACACCTTTCCTCTTCCCCCAGCAGCTGCTATCTTAGGGCCTTGAACTTGAGGCGTGCTTAGTAATTATTTACTAAATGGAATTGGATCGACTTGAGCTTTGAGTGTACTGTGGTGTTGGTGGCTCTTAGCTGCGTGTGGGTCAGAAGAAGCTAGAATGTTTACTGGAATACAGATGCAAGAATTCTAGAGAGGGTAAAAGGACATGCATTCTCACCAAGCCAATCAGTCCTGAAGTGCCGGTGAATTCGGGCTCTTTCCCATCTCTAGTCTGATGAACAAAGATTCGGGGTGTCTTCAAGTTTTGAAAACTGCACAAAGTTCCCAGTCCACCCCAGGAATCATTAACAAAGCCTTAGCTTCGTTAGTAGAAGTATCCAACTCAAAAGTACTCAAATTAACCATCGGGGAAAGAATCAAATTCTTCAGGTCAGTGCGGTTCTCCTTAAAACTCTGCATCTCCAACTGAGGTCATACTCTGCAGGAGGGCAGAAGACAAGCAGTAACCATGAATCAGTTGGATTCCATAGGCATGCAGACAGGCATTTTAGAAGGAAGTAAAGCGTTTGGAGACTTCCTTACCACAGACTATCTTTTTTTTTTTTTTTTTTTCATTTAATCCAAGTTTGCACATAAGCAGCAGAGTCATTTCAGATTGTATCTACCCAAGGCTCCCCTTTCAGGGGCTCAAAGTGACGCACAGGCAGGGGACCCAATTCTTGGCTCACTAGTTTAGAGGAGTGTTCAGATTAGCTGGGGGAGTGTTAGAGCTGTAGTAAAGGAGGGTTCTGAGGGGCTGGTATTTTGATAGTTCTGGGTAGGGAAAGATTATAGACACTTGTCTGGTTCCGGGATGCATGGCCGATCCACTGTGCTAACCTACCATCTGTCTACAGTGCTGTCTGCAGTGTGTGCATTTGTTTATGTCTGTCTCTTGTACGAGACTGTAAATCCTTCAGCAGAAGATGAGTCTTTTAGCCTTGTATTATCTGGCCCTTTGCCAGCTCTCAAGTCTGCATCCAGGCAGCTTTCTCTCTCCCTCCCCAGCCTCCTGCCAAACTGCTCTTTCTTTTACTAAGGTGCACCACATACCAAGTTTATTCTGTCCTCTAGGCCTTCTGTGTGTAGGCATCACAGGGCTGCCATATTTTCACTGTTCAAATTTCATATCTGCTATCATCTCAAGTGACTCTGACCACTTTTACCTAAATGTGACATTTCCTGGTCACTCTTTCCCTACTTCTTCATTTGTTTATTTTATCCAATAGGCTTCTTTTTGAAATATATTTTTATTAATTCTTTGAGAACTTTATACCATGGATTTTGATCACATTTGCTCCTCTCTCCTCTCTTTCTCCCTAACTCCTTTCAGACTCATCCCACACGTCAACACCAGCCCCAACTTCATGTCCTCTTTGCTAAAAATAGCCCTTTGATTCTAACTTGTGCTTCCCATATATTCATGGGTGTGGATCTGTTGGTACCTGGTGGACCCAGTAGGGACCACATCCTTAAAGAACATTGATTGTCTCTTCCCCAGAAGGCAAATGTCAGGATATCCTCAGGTAAGGGTGAGGACACAGAGAACCCCTCCCCTCTCTGTGCTAGAGTACTGGCTGCTTTGTGCAGGTCTTTTTCAGGCCATCACAGCTGCTTGAGATTCTGAGTACATCATTCCTGGCCCGACCAGAATACATTGCTCTACTTTGGCCCTCCCAGACCTCTGGCTCTTACGGTCTTTCTGCACACTCTTCTGAAATGGTCGTTGAGCTTGGGGGTAGGAGGGTGGTATGATGCAGTTGTCCTACTTGCGTGCTAGTGCAACACTGACACTCATCTCTGCGCTTGCGAGTTTCCACGTTAAGCAGCACCCACTGCACAGATAAACTTCTCTGAGGTCTGGAAGCTGGACTAACCTGTCGGTACATATGCAAGTGTGATGCTACATTCATTTAGCACAGTAATGGTAGTAGGTTCACCCCTGGGGCTTATGAGCTCCATTCCCAATCATGAGTTCTTGGTTAGACTTACAGTAGCAAACATGCATTTTCTTCGTTGGAACAGAAATCAGAAATCAGTTGGTTACTTCCCACCCATAGCATTCACGCCACCATTTTATCCATGAACCTTCTATCACTGTGACAGCTGACTGGGCAGGGAGGAAGTGTCCTGTTCTGTAGCAATTTGACCTCTACACTTCCTACGGCCAATGTGTGTAGTATCTTATAGAATGGGATCGTATCACTGAGTTCTGGTGAACGGAAAAGGGCAGTGGCAGTTGCCTATGTTATTTGGGGGACAGTGTCTCTCGGATGTCCCTGACCATCAAGTCAGGGGAAGTATGCCACACCCCGAGTCATTCTGAATCACTCTGCAGTAGGATTGCCTGTGCATGAGTACAAGAGCTATGGATTTAGCTAACTAAAGTTGTACAAGGAGATATATATCTTGTCCACTAAACCATTGCAGAATTTTTCAAAATTCATTTATTTTTACTTATGTCTTACCATTTGAATGGAATGGTGATATTCATTTTCTTTCTTTCTTATTTATTTCTAGTTACTCCTTCACAGCCTATAATGAGCTTCTTAAGGGTAGGTAATGTATCTTCTGTATTTACCACCCTAACTCTAGTGACTGGAAGATTATAAGTGTTCAATAAAAAAAAAATCACTAACAAAATTACTAGTTACTCCAGTGTCTCATACAATGTTTAATAAGTACTTATAAAATGAAGGAATGCTCAAACAGCTGTAGGATGTAACAGCACACGCTGATGCTTCTGGAAAAATTGTTAGAGAGAGAGAGAGAGAGAGAGAGAGAGAGAGAGAGAGAGAGAGAGAATGTGGACTTATATGAGCTGTGGCACATGTGTGAGGGTCAGGAGAACATTACATTTGAGTTAGTTATTTTTACTGAACTCAGGTTATCAGCCTTGGTTGCAAGCTCCTTTACTCACTGAACCATCTCATCAGCCCCACTCAAGAGGAATTCTTTACTCCACTAAATTTTTGGTTGGTCCTTCATTCAAAAACCATGATAATTTAGATTAACGCACTTCAATAATGATGTACATATGTTTTTGTTCTACTTACAATTGACAAAACACAGTCAGAAGCATTATCTAGTTAAATAGTTCAATAAGGCATTTGCATATAAAAATTAATAACTCAAATGACCCTAATAAAGACAGAGAATAAAAAGAAAAACATGAAGCACTCTCAATAGAACTCTGAATTTTTTAAAGGCAAGAGCTGGCTAACAGTGGCTCAGACTGACAGTTACCGTGAGCAAATGAAATTTTGTGTTATCTGCATATTCTATTTAAAGAGAATAGCCAAATGCTTCTATTTTACAATTAGTTTTTAAATATTGATAAGTAACCCTCTAGCCAACTTCTAAAACAAAAGTAGACCAGGTTCAGCTAGCTGCAATGACTTTGCAGTTTCTGGCATAAACCACCAATCTTGCACTCCTTACTATCTGTTAGCCTATAGTAGCAGTCCTCTTCAGGCATTCTCATTTTTCTTTTGTATTTTTTTCTTGTTTATTTCTCTTTCTTTTACCCCAGAGGAAACAAATCTATTCTATATTTTAGCTCCACAATAAACACTCTTTTCTGCTTCTTGAACAAGTACCACAATATCTTCATGAATCCCACCAAATTACACAACCACCCCTGAGCATATTTCTACTCATGTAACTTCATGGGGCTTCCCGCTGTGGTTACATCTATATCTTGTGTTATTCTTCCTGTGACGTTAACTCAGAGGACCACGGAAGGGTTTATTTGAAAGGTTACCTTTTAGAGCTGCTTATCAACATGATGTTGGCTCGGATACAAAAAGGATTTCAGATGAGGTTTTCTATTTTATGCTGTTTAGAAAAAATGATTTTCATTATTTCTTTTTCTTTTCCTCGGTATCAGATTAGTGTAAAATGTTCATCATGTTGATCTCAAGTTTATCGTAGAAAATACTTCTGCATTTTACTAACAAAGCTCAAAGCACCATAATAAATGGACCTGGAGTTGGAAGGCTCTTGACAGTGTCACCATGGCTATTCTAATATGCTCACTATAAAAACCACAGCTCCCATACCTTCCTGTCTCTAATCTGATTTTTCTCTCTTCTCTAACACTCCCTTATGACTTTCACTGGGTTTACAAGTGACACACCTTCCGTCTGTGCCAGCCTTCCCTCACTGTACCCATGTACAAAAGCAGGGCCCCTTTGATGCTGTCTATTGTATTATTCCAAGACTGTGAACTTGATACACTCACCAAAGGCCACACCTTCCCTGGCAAAGCTAAGGTCCTAGGCTGTGAGCAAAGACTGGAGTGGAAGCTGCTTAGATGAGAGCATGCCAGCCTGTCTTAACAGCCTGTTAACAGGGTAAGGGAAACTGCAGAACACTTTAGTTGGTGAAGTAAAGAGACCAACCTAAGCTGCCAAGTTGCCCACATTAGAAGAGGTGTGTGTGTGTGTGTGTGTGTGTGTGTGTGTGTGTGTGTGTGTGTGTAAAGATTCTTCTCCCCACCTGTACTTCCCCCCATCCTGACCCCTAAAGGGGGAAAAAACCCCAAATCTCCTCTCACAACTGATCAGTTTTCTATTATCCATATAGTTAATGCTAAAAATCAATACTCAGAAATGTGACTGCACAGACAGGGCTCCATCCTGAGAGTAGTCGCTAGGTAATTTATTTATTTATTTTTAATTTTAAAAAGGTGTTCGTTTCCTTTCCTGGGAGTGTGTAAGAACGTTAGCAGGGTGAGCAAATGTCACCGTTATGGCATTCTCTAGAAAGGCACAAAGGTGCCTAGAACGCTTTGAGGCCTCTTATTTAAACAACGGTCATGGCGAGACATTTTTAAAGGTTCCTCAATAAACAGGCTAGAAACAATTTCTCACATTTGTTCTGTGTCACTGCTCAAGCCCCAGCTTTTCTAGATAGATGGGTAGGCTAAGGCTAATTTTTCAAAATAATGCACCATCCTTGTTCCAGCCTAAGTTCTTCAGACAAAGCCTTCCTCTAAAAATGAAACTTCCTTCTGGGTCACCAAGTGCTGTGCAAAGAACAGTATTAAACCTCTAGGAGGCAAGCTATCCTAAATACATGGAGGAAACCAAGAACAGGAAACTTTGCCCACATGTATAAAATGACACGGCCTCCCTGCTGTGCAGAGGTTGGTGTGTGGTAAAAGAAATTATAAAGGGAAGCGATCTCATGCACAGGGAAAGAAAAGTGTGTAGACCTGAGGGACCCTATCCACGGGGAAGGAAAAGGACATAGAATTGAGGAACCACATTTACAGCAAAAGAAGAGAGTATAAGAGGTGAGGCATCTTGTTCACAGGGAAGGAAAAGAGTTAGAGGTGAGGACCCTAATCCATAGGGAGGAAGACAGTGTAGAGGTGAGGGATATCACCCACAGGGAGAGAAGCGGGTGCGTCCAAAAAGTGATTTTAGTCTGTACTCCCAGAATTATCTGTTTTCACTTTCAATTCCAAGAAAGACTATGAGTGATAGGACTCCACAGTCACTTAGTAAATATCAGAAAACAGGGATCTTGGTTATTTGAGCAAAGAAATCATATGATCATTGCTTTAATATAAGAATAGTCACCATTCCTCTAAAGAAAATAATGAGAAAATTTATGCCAAAAAGCCCATGTATCTACACACTCGAAATATGTATGTGATTGTGGTTTTTCTCATTAGTATGTTGTGCATGACCAATGAACATACTTGTCAATTCTCAACTAAGTAACGTATTTACCTACAGTCTACCAAGTTACCTTTGTTGTATGCAGTTCTTTGTAGCAGCTCCCATTGCCCCTTACTCAGTTATCTACCTGGGCAGTGTTTCTCAGATAACAAGTGAGCTGGAATCCCCTGAGGATCTGACTGAAATGTGGGTTCAGACTGAGTAGGCCTTGCTTGGGTGGGGCCTGAGAATCTATGTTCCTAACTCCCAGGTGTCATAACCGCAGGTTGAGTAACAAACACTGTAGTTAGCTTACACCTTGTGTTTGGTTCAAGTTGTCAGGTTTTCTTTAACCATCCTTTCTAGTCTGCCCATTTGCTCCCACTTCTTTCTGGCCTATTCCGGAGAGCACCTCTTTTCTAGAGAGATGCCTTGCTCTGCCCAGGTTTCTACTTCTATCGTTTTTGTCAAATCCTTTGGCTTCACTCCTGTATTTTGTTACCCACTAAACCTTGGGTGTGCCCCTATGCCACAGGCAATGTCTGTATCTAATTAGGAAGCTTTCCAGTCTTCCAGAGCTCTTTCATTGCATGTGCTACAGGTATCTAACTCATTAGCATGTCCCTTCCTGAGCAAGTTCAAGCGGTTCATTTCCCTAAGACATTTTCCTGGATCCCTTGTCTTCCTCCTACAACTATCCCTCTCCCTTGGAAGTGCACTGATTGTCAACCACAGTTCTCTGACCTTTCCAAAAGGGGTCATGCCTCCTGGAGCATCATTCCTAAGAACAGACCATTTCCTTCCTAACGGGGAAGGCAGCTCGGAGTCACATTTCTATTCACTATGTATGGAGAGCAATGTATCTCATAAAGCTCAACTATGCTTCCTCTTTCAAGTAATGTTGATAGTATTTACTAATTGGGTCTTTTCCTTCCCAAATGAAGACAATTGGCTGGTTAGTCATAGCAACCAATTGCTATGTCATTGACTTTTATTTATGTGAATTATAAACTCACCAAGATAGGAAAAGAAAAATTTCAAGGTTGGCAAATACAAATAGGCAAAAGGCTATGACTGTAACATTTATATAATTACTAATTATTTCATGGTCCTTCTTACTCTATGTAATAATATAAATGTATGTGTAAAATTTAAAAAAATTTAAATTCTTCTTACGGGAAATAGGGATGTGTACATCATTTACAGTAGAATCTTTATGTTTATCTTGGATAATGCCAAAACGATCTTTGAGTACTGATATAAAACTCCTTGGGAGAAAGTACCAACCAAGGACAATGCATGCAGCAAACCTAGACCCCCTATTCAGATCTAGCCAATGGACAGCACATTCTCCACAGTTGTGTGGAGAGTGGGGACTGCCTTTGACATGAACTCTAGTTCCCCCTATTTGACCACTTCCCCTTGGTGGGGAGACCTGGTGGCACACAGAAGAAGGGGAAGAAGACTATCCGGATGAGACCTGATAGGCAGTGATCATATGGTGGGGAAGGAGGTCCCCTCTGTCACTGGCTTAGGGGAAGGGAATAGAGTGAAAGAGGGAGGGGGGGACAGGAAGATACAAGTGAGGGGATAACAATCGGGATATAATTTGAATAAATTATTTAAAAAATAAAAAAATTTTAGAAATAAATAAAATAAAGGGAAAAATAATGGGAACTATGTTACATGCCCTTTTCCATCTTACTGCATCTGTGTCATACACTTAGCAGCTGCCAATGAAATGTATCTGCTTTAGAAAGACAAGCTAAATAGTGAGTATATCAAATTAAACCAATGTCCATATCCATGCAGCATTATTTATAATAAGATTCTGCATCTGTATATCCACCAGTGGATGTATAGATAAGGAAAATATGGTGCCCATATTCAGTGGAATGCTTCAGTCTCTTAAAAAGAAGATTGCCCTGTTATTGATGACAGCAACAGATAAAACCAGATGACATTACAATAAGTAAAATGTGGTAGGCACAGAAACATAAGTGCTCCACCATCTCACACACCTGTGGAATTTTTTTTCAGTGGTCTCATGGAAACAGAGAGTGCAATGGTAATTACAAGGGATGAGACTACAGAGTGGATTTGCTTAGGGGAAATGCCAGCCACGCATGTATGCACATGTGTACACTCATACACACACCATAAGTATTTGAGATAAATCACATGTATGTTAGTCCAGTTTAGCCATTCCACATACACATATATTTCAGAATATGTTTCATATGATAAATCTTGCTAGTTAAAAAGTAATTAAGAAAGAGGTTAAGGTTATTCTGCCTTCTTTATGCCTACGCTGGAACCTGAGCAGATACCAAATAATGTATTAAATAAATTTTATTGGATGTTGACATTGAAAATATCATTACGTTGAATATCTGTACCATATCATCTTCCTTTTAAAACACTTGCTTTCCTATACACACACACATACACACACACACACACACACACACACACACACACACACACACACACATTGGCAAGGACTATATTACTTTTTATCACTTTGAGGGTTTTCTGACTGTTTTTGCCCAGTTTATTTTACAGGCTTAGAGTAAGCTCTATTCTAGGGGCAACTCTTAGCCTCATCTGTAGAAAGTTCCAGGTGCTGAGCAAAGTTCCTTCACAATGGATGTGAATTTAAACATCTCCAGCCTGGTTGAAAGCACGGGTCTAGTTCTTTGCTTGGCCTCATGGATCTTCATGCCATTCATGCATAGGCTAATATTCAGTCAAAACTGCAAAAATGTAACTGAGATCCCTTCAGAAAATTCCAGGCTTGAAGTGGAGATGGAGCGTGGGTGCTAAAAAACTGACAATCTTAAAATCATACTTTCTGGCCTGTATTTCCTCTTTTCTATTACCTTGATTCTGTTGTGAGCAATACAGAGACAAATTGAGAATGTCTCCCTAACCATCCCAAACTATAAATAAATTCGGTATTCTCTTTTCTTCTTTCTCTATATTAATATGTAGAGTTTTATATAGTTATACATTATGTCATTTCCTCTAAACATGGACAAGCTTTTATTCTAAAAGCTAGGCTTTCTAATCTTGGGTTCTGATTATAAAACCTTATTCTTTCCTATTTCTGATCTGTTATTTTATGTGTGTTATATTCCTATCTGCTTCATAAATCTTCATTATTCTGTTTGTTCTCTGCTCAACAATCAGCTTCCTTATTAGGCATCAATGCTCTATTTAGTTTCTATTTTTGTGCTTGGTTATATGGTGCAGAAATCTATACTGACAGCAAAGCATATTTTGATTATGGTGTCAATGATTAGGGTCTTGTACTACCAACATGGCCATCTTTCTTCTTAGTTTTGTGGTTATTAATATCAAGAGAGTGAGTCCAGTACACATTATTAACTCATGTCCAGAGACAAAATTTTTATTATCAACCATAATAACTCTGCAGTGGAAGAATCCATCATTTCAGAACCCAAAGAAGTGAAGTAGAAATGTTTTTCACCTTTAAAAAAACATAACATTATGTTAGTATACCAGATTTATTTCCATCATATTTAATAGCCTTATAAAATAGACACTATAGGGGTGGAAGAGATAGTTCTGTGGTTAAGAGTGTGTTCTTCTCTGGAGAACGCAAATTCAACTCATAGCAGCCATGTGGGTGGCTCACAACCACTTGTCACCCCAGCTCTAGGGAAGGTCCAATGCCTCTGGCACCCCTCCCAACACAGGCACCTGCACTCATGTGCACATACCCACATACATAAACATACACATATTTTTAATTTTTAAAATATCCACAAAAGTTTTTAGAAGAAGCCATATGTTCTTACACAGACCTGAAAGGCTCTGGTCATTTGCATGTTAAAAATAAAATGTATGGGCCTGAAGGGTTAGCTCATTCTGTAATGTGCTTGCTATAAACCTGGGGACCTAAATTCACCATCAGCAACCACATAAAAAGTGCATAACAGCAAGCTCCAGCAAGCCTAGCACAAAACTGTAATCCTAGCTCTGGAAAAGTAAGGAAATGCCATTCCTTGGGATTTACTGGATGGCTGATATAGCAGAATCAATGGACTCCAGTCCCAGAGATAGCCTGTCTCAACAAATATGGTATTGAGAGGTCAAGGAAAAGACTAGAGACTGACTCCTGGCCTCCACCTGTATACAACAGCTCACACACACACACAAACAAACATATATACAAATATATACAATAAAAATAAGTAAGTAAATAAACAAATAGTTATGCCAAGAGTCCCTGGTGTCCTTCTATGGGAGACTGTCATAAGGCACACCTCAGCTGCATTTAGGAATTCTAACTTGAATGTCTTTCAGAAATTGTCCTTCGGAAAGAAATAGCTAATTTTATCTCTGACTTCCTCTACAGACTCACTCCATTTCTGTACGGTTTCTTTCTACATGCAAATAAATGAACTCACCCTGTGCCCAGGTGTGGGAAGAGAACTTCAGGTCCCCACTCCCAAGAGTCTGCCTTTCAGGTGAACAGAGGTTAAATGATGCAAGTGGGTCGGGAGAGGCAAAGGTTGTTTGCCGGGTTCCAAGTGCCCTCATCACTCACCACGTCTAAATGTGAATCAGCATTGTTTGGTCTGCCCTGGGTTCTTTTTCATGGAGTTCATAGTATCCTGAAGATAGCATTGTTTCTCTCGGTGGAAGGGCCTAAGGAGAGAAATGGACATAAAAAGTGAAAAAGACAAAACAGAACAGCATATCTAGGCCTCTCTAGTAAAGAACCCAAGCTGTTTAAACAGCCCTTTCTTAGCACACACCAGCCCTTTAAAAACAGAGATGAACTGAAAGTCCACCAGGGCACTTGAGCTTTGGGCCTGGAGTGGTGGCTGACATCACTGTGATAGAAGGACACAGGGGCATGAGTGCTTTACTTTCTGCATCGGTAATCTCTCTTCAGGCAAAGGGCCAACTGATTACGATCCTTCTCGAACATTATTTGAAAACTTCAAATTCACATCTCTAGACTTTGTCCTAAGCACTGAGGTGGCTGGCTTTAAGAGCCTACACGGAATGAGTCATGTGCTTGAGGTGATCCTGCTGGGAAGCCCACTAGGCATGCTCCTGAGTTACCTGACAGGCTGGTGAGCAACAACCAAGAAAAGCACCTAAAAATGAAGGGCTCACCGATTTCAGGCCATCTAGAACTCCAAAAGGCTTTTAATTAACTAAAGATTAATTGGCAACTAGGGAGGGGGGGTTAAGTGGTCAAGGGTCGCATGAATGGCATGGAGGCATCATTAGGATCCAGTGCCCTGAGTAAGGCCCTTAACAATATCTCTTGTTCCTCTATATGTAGGTATCATAGAGGTACAAGATGTCCTAGTCTGTACAGCATAGTCTCTAATATGTCTACAGTGGCTGCATATGAGGTTGTTTGAATGTACATGTTACATGCATGGACATACACAGCACTAAAACTGCCTTCCAAGAAATGGTATATCTGTGCAGATAACATGACGGTTCTTCCGTTTTCTCTGGGTTATGACCACTTATTTACATCGTGACAACAAAGCGAGATGTTCCTCTAACCCCCAAATGGCAAAATGGGGTTATTCAAGAATGGAAAATTATTATTATTTTTTTTTTTAACTCAAGAATTGTTAGCTGGAAAGAAATGGTACAGAGTCTATGGGAAGGAGAAACAGAAATGGAGAAAGGACTGCTTGATTGACTTAGAACGTCTCCGAGCCTTTGCTTAGGTCTGACCCAACTTCAAGTCAGTCCTCCTGGTCTTTGAGTTGTTAGCCCATTCCTGAAATTTTGCACAGGCATTTACTTTGGGCACTGTCAACTACACAAGAAAAGCTCTCTTGTTCCTCAGTGTCCAGCCCGTTGTTACCTTACCAAACGTTCTGTTGTTCTCCGTCAGTGTTTGGTATTCAACTGTGAAACACATTCATTTTTTTCCCCCTCCAACTGCCTTCCCAGGAGGAGAGAAACCTACTATTTGTGTTCTCCAGGAAGCGACCCATCATAAATCCAGCAGAAGATTCGGGCCTCTCATGAAAAGAGGTTCCATTTCCATATTATAAAGGCTTGGAATGGGAACCAAGCCTTCCAGAGCACCAAAGTTTTTCACATAGGAAATGTAAAAAGAGTGGAGGCACAGAGGCCCTGTTAGGAATCTTTTAACCTGGATTTCTAAATGCTAATCTGTAGACACTCTAGTCCCTGGACACTGTGATTATAAACAATAAAAAAGCATACGTTTTTAGGAGAATATTTGTCTTTATTTGGATTTGCTATTCTAAAGAGAACCACATTAAAAAGTTCAGGAAGCTGTAATGATGGGAAAGATGGAACCCAAGCACTCTTTCATTCATTCAGTCCCTAACCAAATAAGAACTACACTACTAAAAGTTATATTATAGAATGGTATTTAATAATATGGAAATCATATATATGTATATATGCAAATAAACATATGTATAGTTGTTAAATGGAATAGGTAGGGTGATAGTTATTTTAGATACAGATAAATTATTTGAAATAATATACACCAAAATTTAAGTGCTGTTATTGACTTTTATTTTCTTCCTTCATTGTAGAAAAATTATAAATTTTGTATTTGGAAATGTCATAAAATTCTATGACGTTATTGTAATTGGTGTTTTAATTCTGTCAGGTCTATCTCTTTTCCACAAAATCTTACATGTCTTACTTTCATTTTCTTTCTAAATTATAGCAGTGACAATGGGTATCCTTATGGTATGTATGTCTGTGTGCAAAGGGATATGCTTGTTCATGTTGTACATGCGTCTATGCATGCATGTAGAGGCATAGGTTGTCACTGTTCTAGCCTTCTCCACCTGATTCTTTGAGACAGGGTTTCTCACTGAACCTGACTCCCACTCATTAGTCTAAACTATCTAGTTATTAAGCACCAGGGTTCTGCCCGACTCGGTCCTCCAGGGCTGGTATCCAGATGTGTGCTGCATATACAGACTTTATGATTACTAGGGGCGTAAACTCAGATCCACACTTATGTGCCAAGCACTTTACACATCGAGTCATCTCCCTAACCCTGCTCCTCTTATTTTATTTAATCTTACAGGAGTAACTGTTGATGTGTTACAAAGTTTGAACTCTTCCATAGGTTCTGGATATACTTTTATAGAGCTTGAAAAAAATATGTGCCTTTCCCCTAGGTCTTAAACTATGAGTAGATTTTATACCTAAACACTTTCTCTGACTATAATAAGAAAATCCCATCCTCAACCCCAAATTCATGTGTCACAATGCATTCCATGAGGCACAAGTGTGTTTCATGTTAATAAAAGCTCCTGGCTAAATGAATGGAAGAATAGTTCTAAGAACAGAGACTGTTGCAGATCATAGAGACTTCCCCTTGGCTGAACAACTATTTAAGATCCATGAAAACTGATAGAAAATTGTGTATAATTTCACAAACTCTTAGGCCCATTGGGAAATTATTGTTAGTCATGACCCACAAAAGGATTTTTATTAAGGAATATAGACATTATTACTTAAGCTTCCACACTATTCTCCTGAGAGCAAAATGCTTTTGGGAATGATGATAATTTTAAGAAGAAATGAGCTGATATCACTTAGCTGTTCATTTGTCAAATAATATTCATTGATCTGTAGGAGAGACTCCATCCCTGCCCTTGGAACTGAATCTTATAAACCACTGGTAGAAGGAGTATTATCTAAGAGGTTACAAAAATAAGAACTTAATTTAAATGTTTGAAAATGTTTAGAGATTATAATAGTAGGGGAAATTTATCTACCTGGGGCCCAGTCAAAGTCAAAGATGGAGACACTTGTCCCAGAGGAAGACCAATGTGAGTAAAGTAAGTTCAAAAGAATTTCATGATTTTTAAACTATTTATTTTATGTGTGTATATGTACACACACACAAACACACACACACACACACACACACACACACACACCAGAAGAAATTAGAGAGCTTATCAGCTGTGAAGTGCTCATAGGACCTAGTTGATATTATATTTGTCTCCCATAGTGTCTCATGCTGGAGACACTCAGGAACGAAGCAGAAATCACTGCAGGATTTTGTTCCTTACTTAATCTAAACTAAACTTAGCCCTTGACTTAGCTCTGAGACTATGGATGGAAGCAATGGATCTTAGAATTAGTAGGCTTTCACTCCAAGAAGGAATGCTAATATTCCAACCTAAGCCAAGACTACTTCATAAATTGCCTTTCTCTTGAGCAAAACGTGCATGTAGATGTTATCTAGTTAATTGAACAGCAGCTTTTTCAGAGAGTGGAGTCACTATTTTGGCTAGGGAGGACCATCCAGCTTTAATTGTGTATCTCTAAGATTTATCAGGCTGATGTATCTTCTTCGGTGTTTACCTTTCAGTGTGTGTACATCACAAATAAGAGATCAGTCATCTCTTAAGAGATTATTGGGTGCTTTTTATGGAGGTGACACAAGTAGAAATTCACCTTATTTAGGTCTTCAAGCAATAAGTAGGTTACTTAAATATCTTACAAAAGTGTGAAGGTGCTAAAAATAACATACCTTGCCAACTTCCTAAGCTGACAGAATCCCCGTTGCCCAGCAAGCACCTTGACTGTAGAAGAAGCGGTAAAGAAGACTAGAGACTCACTGAAAAGACACATTCTTCAGTCAGGAGTCCACAGAGTGCATGCTTCTGTCCTGACAAACTTAGAAGCCACTCCAGGGAATTCTCTACTTTTTAACTCAAGGAGTCTCGACTACCTAACCTCTACATCTGGAATCATAGAGATCACTTTAGGATTTCTTCTTTCCCTAACCACCTCATTACCTTCAGCTAGTTTTTTTTTTTTAATAATGAAAATTCTTGATTTTATATTTCATCTAAATAAATAAGACTTGAAATCTCTATCAAATTTCTCTTCTCAGCTGTAAACATTAATTTTTCACATAGAATATTTTAACTGTCTTCAAAGCCAGTCATCTGACCTTGGGCTTTGGAGAGGTCTCTTGCCAAGACAGCAGCTTGATGCCAATCTGGATTGCTAATCACCTCTAATTCCTGCCCAGTTGTGTTCCACATTTTAGCTCAAGTTAAAGGTCCTTCATGACTGTCTTCACCACCCTCACCTTCTGTAGATCTCTTTTGACTACCGTTTCAGTGGTGAGCTATGTTCTTTGTCAGCGCATGCTGTTTGGTGACTGTCATTTCTTCGTTGTTGTTGTAGATGATACCTATAGCATAGCTCCTATTCATCTTTCAAGGACAACCTCAGGTAGTATCTCTGGAGGAAGAGCTCCCCTGACTCCTCCAAACTGGGCTGGGTGAGAGCTCCTAGGCTCTCATGGATTCCTGGGGGCATGCCTCGGCTAGTTGTTTCTGAAGCTGCATTGACGGGACACACACACACACACACACACACACACACACACACACACACACACACACACAAACACACACTATTCTCACCAGGGGTTGTAGTGAATGTGTCAAAGTCAGGTCTTTGCTGTCCTGCATCCCTAGCACTGCACTGGAACCAGCTGTAGTGCATAGTTACTGAATAAGACTAAGACAAATGTATGCTGAAGATGTTCAACAGAAGTGAACCAAAGGTCCAACGTGGCTATATATATATATATGAAACATTTAAGGACCTTTTACAGATACAGACGCCATAATTCACTCCAGCCCATTCAAATCAGCAGCCTAGGAGGTGAGAGGGTATCTGAGTATTCAGACAATCTTAAGTGGTATGTATGCCTGAGGCTAGGACCCAATGGCTCTGGGTTCAATGGGCAACAATTTGCTGGCACATCAGGCAGATAAAGCATTGATGCTGACGGCACCTCTATTCACGAAACTCAATGTGATTGCTGCTTTTGTGCTTGTGTTTTTCTCAAGCTGCACTCCCCTCTCCCCCATCGTAAAGGTTTTTTCATTCTGTATGCATACGACTTGGCCTACCAGCCAAGACCTAGACCATGGTCCCATTGCTTTAATGTTCATGAGAGAGCATCCACTAAACAAGCACATGCATGCACTATGAGAGAACCCTAGCAAGTGGAGGGAGAGAAGGGTGTTCAGCTTTCATGAATATGCACAGCACTAGGATTGAAAGTCTTTTCTTCAAATCCTTCCTGATTCTCTTGAAATCTGACTTTTGATATTCAAGCTATTCTTGTCTCTTTGTCTATGCTGATCACAGCAATGAACACTGAGAATAAACAACATAGTGTGTTTGTGTGTGTGTGTGTGTGTGTGTGTGTGTGTGAGAGAGAGAGAGAGAGAGAGAGAGAGAGAGAGAGAGAGAGAGAGAGAGAGAGAGAGACTTACATAATTTTATATGTCTTACACTGAATGGGAAAGGTTAGTTTGGAATTACTATTATCAAAATTACTAGCATTTGTGGGAGGAGTAAGAGACTAAAGTTTTCCCTTTAAGGGTACTTTTTAAAGCTAGGTGCAGTCATTAGTTCCTATAAGCAGGAGAATTTTTACATTTTTACACAATGAGACCCTTTTCAAAAAAATAGTAAAGAGATGGGGAAGGAGGATTTGTAAGTGATGAACCAAATGTCAGGAGAAAAATGCCCTGAAGTATTGAGACTTCAAAACTGATATTTGAACTCAAACGCAATCTCTTTTTTAAAAAAAAAATTTAATGAGCTATAAAATAAATAACATTTAAATATTAAATAAATTATTTACAACATGAAAAAATACTTTATCTCCACACATCTCTTTAGGTACAGAAATAAGACTATCATGAAAAGTGACAACTGAAAATCTGAAGCAATCAGAAGGCTCTGCTTCCTTCGCGGAAAAGGAGGACCAATGCGTCACTTCCGGTGAGACTTGGCAGTGACTCCGCTGTTATCCTGGGAGGAGAGAAAAGTGTCAGAGAAAAGTTGACGTCCAATGTGGCTTTAAGAAAATTTCTAAGAGTTAGGATTTCTGTCGGCTTCTTTCCGCCCCCCCCCCCCCCCCCCGGGATGCCCTATGAGACACACTAACTATTCTCAAAGAAAACCGCCACTTTTGCTTGACTCTATCTTTCATTCCTTCTTAGAAAATTATCGATGTGGAAAACTACAAATGCTCATGCCATTTACAATCCTGCTTAATAAAAAAGCAACTGTAGTCAAGAAAAAATAGTTTTCCCAACCAAATACATGCTGTTAGACAAAATGGAAACCTAAGATTATGTGTCTCAGTATTTATGATATACAGTTAATTTAGGATAATTAGTACCAGGGGTATAATAATAGTAGCTACCAGCTAATAGGCAGCCACCACATGCCCACACAGCACATTTATATCCTATCCCATCTGTACTCATGCATTGAGTCTTAGCCTAAGTACAGTAAGCTGATGTATTTTATTTCTAAGATTTAATGAATACTGAGTATAACATTGGCATGCACAGTTACGCATTTCATGAGTTATGCACAGTTACCCATTTCATGAGTTATAACCATTTGGAATGTTTATTAAAAATAAAACCTCCAATTGGGTAGACTTAGGGTATATATTGGAATTTATATTTAACAATCATCTCATGGAACTATTAACTCCAGTAAGTTAGGAATACAACATTATCTTTCCTAAATGTCTGAAGACATGATTTTTTTTTTTGGACTGGACCAATTTTCATTGTGTCCCTCTCCCTACCCAGCCCCCACTTCCCTTAACATCTTCTTCATTAACTCTTTATCATGTGCCTTTTACCTACAACATGCTTATGTCTTCCTACTTAAAAATGAAACTATAGATGTATACCAAACTTCTCTCAAGTGTGTGTCCCTTCATTTCTTTAAAGGAGCATTCACACTCTTGTCACACGTCCTCTTTTTTCATGTGATAAGCTAGCCTTGGCCCTCCACCCTGTCATTACTGTTTTGTTTCATCCAACAGTCACTGGAACCAGGCCATTTCTGTTTCTAAAGTGACCTGTTCACCTCCCAGTATTGCCAATTTTCATAATTGCTCTCCCAACTTTCAAGTTCTTCCCTGCGCACAAGGTCATGCTGGGTACATGACCTCTCTCAGCTCCTAAGAGCATCCAACGGATTTCTCCCATTTTTTGGGAATGTTTTCCCTCCCATCCCATCAGTTTCTTTCTTACTATACATATTTTACTTCCCTCAATAATTTGATTGCTTGTAGTTTCCCTCTATCTATTAAGCGTTATGTTCTTTGAGAACCAGTCTGGAGTTCCCCACATCTACATCCCTTCTACAAAACCGAAGGCGATCTTCCTCCAAAAATAACATTTCCCTAAAACAGCCATCCATGCTCATTCATAAATAAGGCTACATTTCCTCCTTTGCCTCGAGATAAGTGTTTCTGTTTTTCAAAATTATAGCATCTAACTGGGAGCTGAACTTTTAAAGCCCAAACCTGCACTGTCTTCAGCTAGGCTATGGCACGCACGTTCCCAGTTTCTTGTCGAAGCGTCCTTCTTTCCTCCGCTTCTCCTTCATATTTCCTTAAGTGTCGTTTCCGAAGCCTTTGGAGAACACAGAATGCCACTGTTAGCAAGTCCTACCCACCTGTGCAATGGGGGTTTTCATGAAGATGAGGATTTCTTCCTGTGGCTTTGTATAGACAGCCACCACACGTTAGTTGGTTGCACCAAACCAAAACCCAAACCCAACTGCAAAAACTTGCCAATATTCTTGCTCAGGGGTACAAGCAATCTGCCACTAGGTAAACACATTTCTAGCACATTAAAATGCAAGTGCAAACTTTCACACAATGTGGAACTGGAATGAATAATTAACTGTTGGAGGCAATGATGTACAATAAAAGGCCTCCATACATATAACTGAACCTATATGAATAAACTTAAATTTCTACCGAGTGAATTTAAATTATTAGACTTTTAAGAACTGTTTACAAAACAACTTGTGTTTTGTTTGTTTCCAAATATAAATGCTTACTTCTAATTTTATTTATCACTGCAGTCTATTTTTAAAACCCCATAGGATAAAATTTCAGGGATGCTGTCTGTTATTTTCAGTGACTCCTGAGTTAGTCCACCACACAGCATCGCTAAATCCCAAAGAACTTTTGTCATGTTTAAAGAAAAATATTCATGTCGATTATCAAAAAATTTCAGTAATTGTGGCTTAAGATTATTGTTGATTATGTTTCACATGCAATAAGAATTTGAGAGAAAATAGGGGGAAAAAGTCACTTCTTAAAAGTGACAGAATTGAGCTGGGCCTGGTAGCACAAGCTTATAATCCTAGGCCAAGACAGGTGATCAAAATTCAAGGAGAGCCTGGGAAAGTTGGATCCTGTCTCAGAAAGTAAAAGCAGCTAGAGGTGTAATGTAGCTCTGCCTCTAAGTACTTGACCAGCCTGTATGAGGTTCTGAGTTCAATCCCCAGCACTGCCACAAAGAAAAGAGTACCAACATAAAACAATAGTCATTCTACATTCTTCCAGAGGCCTAGAGCATTGAAAGCCAAAAAACTACAAGTTCACTTAGCTCACATTCCTTTCCTTTTCATGTCATCTTCCTAACTACATTTGCGTGCCTGGCTTGAGGCACTGGAAGGAACTCCAGGTGTGCAAAACACATTTAAACTGCATGGCAGCAAACTTCATGAGCACAATAAAATAAAATAAAATAAATAATAAAATAAAATAAAATAAAACAAAACAGCTTTTATGTGTCATTTTATCGCTATCTGATTTGAATTTAAGATTGCAGTAAACAATGGCAGTAGAAAAGTTCTGTATCCCCGAAGTGAGGGGTCATGTACATGATCCAGTTGTTGAAAGCAATTTACCAAGACCTAAAATTAGAATAATGAATCCACCGTTTCTTCAAGCCCTGGTAACAGTGAGTCATCCTGCAGCCACGCAGGCCCTCCTCCGGCTTCCCCTACCCACTGGCTTTTGACTGACAGACAATACCATCCTGATGCACCCATCAGTGTCTATGACCTACAACAGTGTAGTGTGGGCATTCTTTGGTCCTGAAGCGAGGCGTGGGATCTGCTGTTGCCCAGGGAAGATGGGAAGATGCTGTGGGAGGACCACAGTAACAGAGTTTGTCCTTGCTGCCTACGCCATGCCACCGGGAGGAAATACTTCGCTTTGTTTCTCAATTACGTTCCCACACTATTATACTCTCGATGAGCACAAAAATAGGTCGAAACTATAAAGCAACCAGCACCATGCCTTCATGTTATAAGCGCAGAACTCTGCATAAGACTAGGGTGGTGGTGGTGTTATTTATTTGCTTTTGATTTTAATGGCAAAGAAGCACGTTTAGTGCCCATGAGCTTAATATTATCGTAATTAGTTTCTGAGAAGTTTTACACTTAAGTTTAAAAGTGTTCACAGAAAATGCTAGCACTTTCTGAGTTTCAGGAATAGCTATCATCAAAAATATAACATGATCAAAATATCAATTTTTTAAGCTAAAAACCATTCTATGTCTGAAAGATGGCTTTGAACGACATTTCAGTGGTAGTCAAAGTGATATAGTTTTTTATTCTATTCTGCTCGTGGTTCACATGCCACAAAATAACTCTTGAAAAATATGACAGTAGCGCCTGATGGGAGTATTAACAAGAGTTAAATTCTCAAGTTGTGCTGTACTTACCGGACTGTGATAGCAATGCCAATAGCTGCGAGGCTTACAACAGAGACGAAGATAGCTACAGCTGCCAATGTGATCTTAGATAGGTCACTGTCATCCCCGCTGTGAGTCTTCATGGATTTTCCTCCACACCGTTCACCAAAGTAATCATGGTGACATCTGTAACACACATTTCATAAATACAATTGCTGGGAAGGTCCCCTACGTACGTCTCTAGCTCACTACTTTTAACGAAGCAGCCATGGCTTAATTTCATTTAGAAAGGCCACATCATTGCCTGTACTGCAAAGTCACGAGACAGTGGAATGCATTCTAGTCAAAGATCTTTAAGAACAAGTTGGGATTAGTTTGGGTGTGAATATGATGGTCCAAGAAGACACAGTGAGTCACTCTTTGTGTTCCTTTAGGACCGACTGATGACTTCAGTGTCTGCTATCACAGTTAATACATTCCACTGTCATCTAGTTTAGTGTTAGTGGCTTGGGAGGGTTTGGGGACAGTAGAACAACACAAAAGGTTCTGTGATAAATACTTAAAGGTTCTTTTTTATTTTAAGACTTAAAATAAATGTATTGGCATATGTATGTACACACACACACACACACATACACACACACACACATTAGATAATAAAATGATGCTTTTACTCCAGTAGTTAAAAACTATAGTCTGTTTGCCCTACTGTTTTCAGCCTTCAAGCTAAGAACCTTTTTTTTTTTCTAGTTTTACGGGCTGGCATTTTAATCAGGTGTACAGAGATGATGTTGGCTCACAAAGCCTACATATTTCTGGCCCTTGGTTTACACACTGGAAAAGTCAATGGTTTTCTGTAGGTGGGAGTTCCAGACATAGTGTAGGAAATTGGGAATTTAATGTTGTGCTAAACCTACTTGCATGTCACCCTTTCCAGATCCTCGATGTATTTGCATTCACCATGGATGCAATAATTCTGAAACTCGGCAGTACACGGATTCTTCTTCTTCTTTTTATTTCTTCTACCTTTTCCACTTTTGCCTCCCTTTTTCTTTCTTTTGGGTTTTTCTGAGGTCTTTTCTCCTTCTGTCTTGTTTCTCTTGGGCTTAATGACCTGTTCAACTGGAGAAAAAGAAGTTTGACAAGTTCAAGTCAGACTGTCAACATTCTCTTTTCCTCTTCAAAGTTATTTGCAGTACAGGAGCCACAGAAGTCACAGCCCTGAGAACTACCTTTGCATCGTTACTTAATAGGAGACACACATGCCAAACCTGCAAAGAATATCTACATCAGAAAGTACCTTAGCAATCCTTGTCACAAGCCACTTTATTTTACCTACATATGGATATTTAGATGTACTGTAGTGTACCTCACATGATGTAGAGGTAAATAAATAGCTCAGTAAAGGCCAGAAACAAGTCCTAGGACAAGCAGCTGGAAACCACAGTGCTGGCATGTATGAACCTGTTTTGTTGGTTTGTTTTCCCATTATATCATTGTCTTTTTAAGAAAGGCAATGCCATTGATTAAGATGTGGTGTGAGACAAATTGGCTGATTTTACTTCCCCACACATGTCTCAGGCTCACTAAGTTGGAAGCTAGTGGGCACTACTTGAGGGCAGAGAAAGCTGGAAAATACTTACTACTGAAAATAATAATGACATTCTCCATGGTTGTGTGGAGAGCGGGGACTGCCTCTGACATGAATTCTGGTGCCCCCTATTTGACCATTTCCCCTTGGTGGGGAAGCCTGGTGGCACTCAGAGGAAGGGGAAACAGGCTATCCAGATTGGATTAGACCTGATAGGCTGTGATTACATGGCGACGGAGGAGGTCCCCTCTGTCACAGGTCTAGCGAATGGGAATAGAGTGGAAAAGAGAGGGAGGGGAGAATGGGAAGATACATGTGGGGGAAAATAACAATTGGGGTGTAATCTGAATAAATTATTTAAAAAGTAAAAATTAAAAAAAAAACCAAAAATAACAAATACCTTTTGGGGGGCACTCGTTTTTGTGTTCAATCTATTTAAAATAGTGCTGAAATACCTGTCCCTGATGCCTCAGACGGTCACCTCAACTTATCAGATCTAGAGTCTTCGGACTACAAAAGGTATAGTTAATTACATGCTAAAAGACAGGGAGGCAAAGGGCTGACTTGTTTAATGCTGTGCACTCTGTTGTGTTGATCCTTGAAGAGGTGTGTATGGCAGAGTATTTAGCAAACAGAGAGCACTGAGAAGAGAAAACACCACTAGTCCCAAAGGCTTTGCAAGCGCCCATCACCCAGAACACAGCAGAAATGTTAACAGAAGGCTAACAGGGGTGACAAAGATAGGTCTTAAGAACAGGACAAATATGAGGAATGGTTTTAGTGGGTGACTTTAATTGCATTAACAAAAGCTGAATTGGAAGTAATGTTAAATAAATGGCCATGCGGTGTTTTATACAGAGACTTTCTTCTGATTATTATAAAGTGCAAGTTAGAATAAGCCCCCTAGGGAACCTGTTTGAAATGAATATCGCTACACGTTATGAGGTAGATGAAGTCCAAGCTAAATATCAGGCTCCAGTGCTGAAGAGTTGCAACGGCCAGAACACCCCTGGGTATTAGCAAACAGCCGTTCAGATGCGTTCAACCAACAGTCTCAGCTTAATACACAGAGCAGCAATTCTAAGCACTAGCCACTTGCTCCACTAACAATTTATTTGACTTCCAGAAGTGTTAATAACCTCACATGTTTTTAAGAGACCGGATGCTAGACACCTTGATGGTCCAATCTAATCCTCTTTTCCTCTACTTACATTAACAGCAACAAGAAGAACCAGAAGCAAGGCAGTGAAGCAGAATGCTCACTGAGGTTTGTTTTTCTGTTGCTTACCCCAGTCTAGGTCCCTGTCCCTCACTCACTCGTCCTCAGCTCTGGGAGACTCCAAAAGAGGAAGAGTCAGGGAAGCTGCTAGGAAAGCCTTAAGGGACCTTAAAGAACTCTGAGATCGCTTTGCCTGCCTCCTAGATCTGACTATCACTGCTCTCTTCTTCCCTTGAAATGCGAAGTGAACCAGGGGGTAGTGAGCTTTTCATCTCTCTCTCTCTGTCTCTCTCTGTCTCTCTCTCTCTCTCTCTGGATCTCATTTCAAAGAAAAGGTGTATATTTTTAAAAGATCTGTCTGATAAGAGCAAAAGGGGGAAAAAACTTGGGTGACTAGTTTGGATAAAAATAAAATCTACATGTGCTCCTTTAACATTTCCAGAGGTTGGTTATCATTTCTACTGTTCCCTTATTTGTGTTAAAATGCAATTCTTTGAAGACAGGTAGGGTGGGGGAGGGGACACTACAAGGCCCACAGGAATGGTTAATGACTGACTACCTCTGCTCCCGGAATGGAAGCCATGTGGCACACGGGGAAAGAACACAGTCCTTGGAACCAAGGATTGAGGATCGAATTCTGACTCAACTACTTGTTCCCAGGGCCAGAGTCGCAAAAGTCAGACATACTCAGGAGACTTTAGTTAATGCCTTAAACCTATAAGATGCAACCTACACACAGCTCTTAAGGGGATCTGCAACAGTCACACCTCTTTGCTCAGATACACCCACATCTCACAGACATTTTCATCTCCTCCACTCACCTCTGACTGAATCATCTATAACATAGCTGGGTATTTGAGGCTCATTATCATGCTCGTCTGAGTAGTCATAGTCCCCAGTGGAGAGTTCACTGCCAGAAGGCATTTCACTGATGGTAGAGACCTCGCTTCCTGCAGAAACCGCAAGTCCACCAGCATTGTGGTCCCCCAAAAATGGTCCTCCTTTTCCAGAGGTGGTGCCATTGAGCTCCAGCCCAGCTGCATAGTGGCCTGCAGGGGAGAGAGACTTAAGAGATGAGCCTGTGTGTCTCCTCGTATCAAAGTATCAAAGTAGCCATTGGACATGTGTTATCGGGCTTTGTTTTGTTTTGTTTTTTTGACTGAGTCACTCATAAAAGCAACTTCACGGCTTGCCAAGAGACAAACTCAGCTGCTCCAGTTACAGAGTTCCTTTCATCTGGATTTTCTTTTCCACAGATAGCCTACGTGAATTTCCACCGTTCAAAAAGTCCTGCCAAGTCAAGGCAGTAGAATCTCTTAACAGGCTATGTCTTAAGTTGCCTCTCCCTTCAGGTCTGATTTGCTTGTGTTTGTCCCTATGCTCTCCTGCCTCCTTTTAAAGGGGCGGAGTGTCAGGTTGGGGGGGGGGGGAGGCTGATACATTTTAACATTTGTTTACAACTGCTCTTAAATCTGTACATAAAATGCAAAAACGACTGCCAAAGCAACTACTTTTCATTGTCTTTATCCATTATTATTATTATCACATAGAGAAAAAGTTCAGCACCCAGTAACCTTTGGGGAGCCCTGAGTACCAGTCCTTGATTTCTCTTGATTTTTAAAATTCGCTCAAAACAGCATTGGCAGTAGCAGTGCTGTCAATCTCTCTCTCTCTCTGTCTCTCTCTCTCTGTCTCTCTCTCTCTCTCTCTCTCTCTCTCTCTCTCTCTCTCTCTCTCTCTCTCTCTCTCTCTCCTGCTTTGAGTCTGCTTTAGGAAGGTAAAAATAAAATTACTAGATAGAAGAATGGAGTCAGAAGATAAAAGAACCCTCAAGTCCTCCTGGAAGGAGGAGACTTCTGTGGAAATTACTTCACCCGTCTGGACTTCGGTTTCCTTAGGTGTCAAAGGAAAGGCTGGGCTAAAATGACCTCTTAGGTCTCCATCAGCTGAAGTTTAGTGTAGGTATTCTCCAACAGCCTGATCCTTGAGTCATGCTAGAGAGTCCCATCTGCTTTTCTCACCCTCCTAGCATGAGCAACTTCAGGGGAGGGAGCTAAGGGGATCCACTCCACCACCACCCGCCTGACTGTCGGACAAATTTCCAGACGTCAAAAGGAGTGACAGCCCAGGCGCCTGCTGGAGACTGCCAGTGCTCACCTGAGCCTATGCTCAGCAGCAACAGCACCAGGAGCGCCCACAGTGGCAGCGGAGCTCTCATTGGTCCCGCGGTCCGACGGCGTCCGGGTCTCTGAGGCAACACGACGGCGGCTCCTGGCAGCAGGAGCAGCGGGTTCGCGGAGCAGCCGCAAAGCGCCGGCGCGGGGAAGCCCAGCCCGCCGGGCTCCAGGCGGCGGGAGCGGCCAGCGCCTCGGGCTCGGTTCAGGATGTCGACGTCGGGGCGGCGGCCGTAGGTCAGGAGGGAGCAGCGGAGCGAGCGGGGCCGAGGGTGCAGCGAGTACCTGCTGCTTTATAGGCCCGCTGGAGCCACCGCCCGTGACGTCATGGTCGGGCTGTGGGTGGAGGCGGGCGGGAGGTTACTACTCCAAACCCCAGCAGATAGCAGCCGGGAGGAAGTGGGAATCCAGCACTGGCGACAGTGAGGGAGAAAGTTTCCCACTCGTGTTCTAAGCTCGAGTGGTGCTGGGAGGTTGACAAAGTCCCAGTGTCACAGGGCCTGAAAAACTTCTGCATATATGGTTGATGTTAGCAGGACAACAAGCCAGAAGATTAAGTAGCTAAGTCCCATGTTAGGATATAGAGCTTTAAGGAACATCTGTGGCTTAGCTTACGTAGTATGAGGACTTCACTGAGACCATGCCTCCACAAAAAAAGCCTCTTGACTGATTTCTGGGTTTGCTGTGACAGCCTAGGGCCCTTTCCCACCTGGGCTCTAAAAGGCTCCAAATGGCAGGGGGTAAGGAGTAAGGAGGATGTCAATCAAACACTCTCTCCAGGGCCTAGGGCCTTTTTTCCCCACCTGAATTCTAAAACACTAATGACCCAATTATAAGACACCCTCGGGGCGGAGGGGGGGGGGGGGGGGGGGGGGGGGTTGGAGGAGGCGGGCAGGTGGTCTTCCTCAAGGCAGTATTTGCAGGCCATTTTACCAATGTCAAATTAGGAGCTTAAGACTTTAGCCAAACTGGCACGTAGGAGGCTAAAGTGAAAGTTGTAGGAAGAAGTCCACCTGGGCTCTGAGACCAAAAACCAAGCAAAGTGTAAAAAGCTAACATTCGGCTAAAATTCTGCCACTGGGCAGAATGAACACTTCAGACACACACACACACACACACACACACACACACACACACACACACACACACACACACACACACACGCCCTTTTCCACAGTGATAAAGAGATAGAGGACTGGAGTGACCTTTGAGAAGAGGGCTGCTGGGCAGAAGAAAGTTTCACTGAAGGGGAAAGCGGGCAAGGTGATGTAGGTGGGCGGGGCCTCTGCTGTTCAAATGAAAAGAGTCCAGTGAGGCATCACTTCCAGCCCAAGAGGAAACCGTAATGATGACACATCCATGACTCTGGCGCCCAGGCTAGAGGATCTTGACTTCCAGGCCCACTTTAGACTACAGAGCAAATGTGAGGTCTATATGGACCAGCAGAAAGGCAACTCAAACAAAGAAAAAAAACCAACAAAAACAAACAAACAAACCAAAAACAAACAAACAAACAAACAAACCAAAACAAACAAACAAACAAACTAAAAGAAACAAAAGGAAAAACAAGAAAACAGCAATGGGAAACCGGGAGGGCACTTAATTAGGATAAAAATGAAGGGAGGGGTGGTTGGTTCGTTTAACTAACTTTCATGTTCTAGTAGCTCAGAAATGGATTTGTCTCGGTTTGATGAAAACCAGGAAGACTTTCTCTAAACTGTTACCCTGACCTGGAGATATACCTGACTCTCTGATTGTGCCCCAAATAGCCTTTTTGGGATGTCAGTTGCCATGTCTTTTTCCTGATGCTGGGAAATGTTTTTAATTCTTAAAAACAACCAAACAACCCAAAACCCCAACATTATCACAGGGAGTGGGTTAAATGCTAACACAGGCTTGCTTGGATGAATGAAATACAGGCACCTTCGCTCCTATTCAATGTTTGGTGAAGGGGTATTTTGTGGAAATGGTGATTTCCTTTTGTATAGAGAAGAAGATTTGGTAGTGGTGAGCCGCTCCTTGTTTGTTAAGAGCCCAGTAGTGTAGGCCACATATGATTAAGTAATTCTACCAAATCAGATAAAAGGAATTGATTCACAGTGCCCTGGGAAAGGAGGTGGCAGGTAGTTTAGTTTGGCCTGTAGGTATCACAGACTGCCCTGGGGGTAGGTGGGGGGATGGGAAGGGCCCAGGGAGGCCTTCTGAGCAGGATGGAAAGAAGGTACGCTTTAGGGTGGCCAAGCCTGACCGATGAAGGCAAAGATGCTTCCAACCATTCTGGGGTGGGATGGGAGCCTGTTCTTTCTCTTTTAGTGGATGTGCTGTTTGTGACTAAGAACGATTTAGTCTTCTTGTCCACAGAGCTCAGAAGTCCTCCTACAGGGCTACACAGGTTCCTAGTCTCAAAGGTTTTCATTTCTGTTGTTGCTCTAGCTCTATTACATTCTACTGTTTTTTTACATTTTCTTTTAATTTTCAATTAACCAGTACATATCACTTTTATATACAGTGTACAACAATAACTTGATCATGCCTAAAAGGCAGCCAGGGCAAGTGTCTTTACATATCTTTACTTCCTGTTTTCTTAGTTATTCTTTTTCTTAAATTTATTATTTATTTCTTTTACACTAATGGGTGTTTCATTATGTATATTTGTGCGACAGGTCTGTGCCTTGTGCTCGGTGCCTGGTGCCTACAGTGGCCAAAAAAGAACACTGAATTTCCTGGAATGGGGGAAACGAACAGTTTTGAGCTGCTATGGGGTTGCTGGGAATTGAACATGGGTAGCTAGCGCTCTTACCTTCTGAACCATCTCTCCAGCCCCTTACTTTGTCTTAAGGTCTATACAAGTTTTGGATACCTGTCGTCAGAACCAATTTGCTTTCTGTTTGGAGTAGAAGTTGGCTGTTTCCATGGGAATTCCTTGGTCATTTTCTGTGGTTGATTATATAATTGGAATGAGCTAATGGCGAGGAAGCGGTATATATAAATGCAGGTTTATTGAAAGCAATGTGGGAGGGAAAGAAAAGAATAGAGGGCAGGGAGGTGAGCAAAGGGCAAAGGGCAGTAGAACCAAAATGTCTGATTTATATAGTGAGTCTCTGAAAGAGAGAGAGCCAGACTTAGGTAGAGGGCAGGCCATGCTAGCCGCACCCTACAGGAGAGCCTAACATTCTGATTTGAAATTCTGGAAGGAGTCATTTATATTTCTGCCATATAACCTAGTTGTAGCTCTCGTAATAAATCTAGGTTTTCATACTTTAATTCTACGACATGCTAAGTTAGGTAGTATTTTAAGACCCTCTTCTGAAGACAGGAGTAAAACACCGAGTTTTTTGTTCAATAGATTCATGACTGAAAGAGTGAGTAGGATGAGGGCCTAGTATGCCTGGAGTGTTTAGTACAGCCTAGCCTAGATCTTATGATGGTCACTTTAAAGCCTATTGAAAAACAGAGCTCATCACAGGGCACGCATAGTAACTACCCTCAGGATTTTCAATCGGTGAACTTTGCACTAGTTCCCATGGAGACATTTGGGGCAGCTCAGAGTGTTTTGAGGTGTCATACCGGCACGGCAAAGCAGCACCCATTGATGTGTCAACATTCTGGGTCATCTGCATGAGTAGGAAACCAATTCTGTGTCATGTAAGACTCTGCGTTCTGCAAAGTAGGCTGATGTCAACAGATTTGAAGTTTCCCTTAAGTTGTGTGAGGTTTAAGGACAGTCCTGGGGCAGATGCTCCCAACCAACCACACCCATTAGTGTCGACTATCTGAATCCCATTGCAGGTGGGTAAGAAAGAGTTTAGTTGATTCTACTGAAAGATCCCCTATAAAACCAAAAGTCTCATGTGCTTGTACATGAAGCTGATACTGAGTTTGTATAGGTAGGGCTGAGAGCTATTCTGAGTCAACATGAGATGACTACAGTTCTCCAATGTAAATAACATTTCATATATTATAGCACACACCTTGGCTCCATCTAGATATCCTTTAATTTGCCACTCTTTGTCCCAAAATTTGTTCAGGCCAAAGAATATATCATTTCTATTTCCTTAAAAGCAGTCAAGATCTGGCCTGAAGATTAGAGTTGAACATCTTAACAAGCAAGTAAAGTGAAATGATCATCCTTTACCACTGTTACGTCATGCTTTTGAAAAACCAAGGACTAGAAAGTGGGACTGAGTGTAACAGGTAATTTGACAACCCAGAAACAACAATAACAACCAGAAATATAATATACAAATACTTAACAGGTCCAAATTATGGCAGTTAGACAAAATCAAGGATTTCCCAGGACTCTATGAAGCCAGCTCCCCTTTACCAAAGAAGCCATTCCCTTTACCACTGGCAGAAGCAAGGAACTGCTCTCTGTGGTGGCTGTTAGCATACCAAAGAGCATGCTGGCCTCTTGGTTCCCTCAGTGTCATAAATGCCTGTTGCACTTTTCAAAGTCCATGCTGGCATTCTGGCTCCTCTCAGCTCTTCTCAGCCCACTCCTAACCCTAAACTGCTTCCCTCCCTTGGCTTCTTACACCTCTTACAACCCTGATATTTTGGCTATTCCCTCTCTCCCTCTCTTTCCCTTCCTCCCTTCCTTCCTCCTTCCCCCATCTCTCCTCTCTCTTCCTTCTCTTCTCTCTCTCTCTCTCTCTCTCTCTCTCTCTCTCTCTCTCTCTCTCTCTCCTCTCTCCCCTCTCTCCCTCTCTCTCCCTTCTTCTCTTCCCTTCCTTCCTCCTTCCCCCATCTCTCCTCTCTCTCTCCCCTCTCTTCTTTCTCTCTCTCCTTCCTTGCCCCCTCTCGTCTTCCTTTCTTGGTCCCTCCCTTGCCCTCTCTTGGTCTTCTTTGCCTGCAAGCTCTCTCGCTCTAGCTCTACCTCTCTTTTCATGACCCAGTTTAGTCTACTGGTCATGTTCAGTCTACTGCTTTCCCTCTCAACTCCAGACACTTCCAGCTGCCTCTGTCTGTTCTCTCTCTCATATATATCTACAATAAAAACATTAAAACTTCCCCTCAACCATACATTGGAGAGGCCATTTACATAAAAATTGACTTTTTTATGTTGTTCATGGAGCAGTATTCTGGGCATAGAGGCTAGAACTTCAAGTAACTCATAGTGTCCTTGCGTTTAAGGGCATTTTGTTCAGGGAAAATAGCCAAGCCACAGATAAACAGTATGTAAAAATCTTGAGTAATGAAACATTTTCTACATGATGTAGAAGAATTCAGATGGGGGTATGATCCAGAGGCACAGACAGCAGAAGGCCAGGAGGCCACTGGGAAGTGTAGGTCTTAGATTGGACTTCTAGGCAGTGGAGAGTTTCAGGACACTGGACTTAGACATTTATTTCGGTAAAATTTCTACTCACTGTTTCTAAGCATCACTAGCCAAGGCTTTCTTTAGTGTGTAGTTAAAAAAGTGAGCTGTTGGACTCAGTGAGAGTGCTTCAAACGGTACACTCAATTCTCCCTTCTGCCCAAGCGCTGTCCAAGTCTGTGCACTTAAAAAAAAAAATAGGCCTTGCACAAAAATTGAGACTGCAGCTAAGTGCTATCAGTCACCCACCATGCATGGGTTCAGTATTCAGCACCAGAGGGGGAAAGTAGAAACAAAGAGAGAAGAAAGGAAGAAAGGAAGAAAAGAAGGAAGGAAGGAAGAAAGGATGGATGGATGGAAGGAAAAAGCTACAACTGATGTATGTACAACAAAGAATCAGTCCACTAATAGAACGCAGATGGGGGATGGGAGTCAACGTTTCTGCAAGCAGAGAGATCACAAGCTGGCAAGGCTGCACACCCACATGTGTGCAAGTTTTGTTTGAATGGCGAGGGGGAAGGATGAAGAAATTGCAACAGGAAGCCCAAACTGATTGCAGCAGCAAATGATCCAAGTACAGAAAGGCACAGATAACCTCAGAAACATGCCGTGAAATGACTGCTTTTGAACACATGAGGAAAACCCACCATTACATATGATTCTTTGAGAATGAATAAGTCAAGCTGAATATGATGGCACAGCCCCTTAATCTCTGCACTCAGCAGGTGGAGAACAGTTGATTTCTGTGGTTCAAGGCAAGTCTGGTCTACACAGTGACTTCCGGGTTGGCCATGGCTACATAAAGAGACTCTCTCTCAAGACAAATTATAATCTACCAATTACAATCATTAAACACTTCTATGCTTTCTACTTTTATTTCCAAAAAAAAAAAAAAAACAAAAACAAAAAAAACCCCACTTCTTATGTACTTGGCTTTTCCATAGTGTGTTTACATGTTTCTTGTTTTCTTAGGGTTTTTCTTAACAGTTTATCCCTCTGCTTACCGCACAATCTAGTATTGTGTTGTGACCAGTCTTTCATAGTTGCTGAAAAACTCCTATTGGCTTTTTTCTTAAAAGTTGACAGGAACAAAAGGCCAATAAGGGGTATGTTGTAGTTGCCTGAATGAGCTGCAGTCACTGCATTTCTGCAGTATGGGTGTGAGTGTTCTCTTTCACATTTGTGTACCTAAACTTTCTTGTTTCCAGATTTTACTGTGCTCCCAGTGGGCTTTTGTTTCAGTATCCAATGAGAATGGCAATGTTGTAACATTATAATAAATAAATGACTAATTTGGTTATGGAAGCCATTCCTGTCTCTCAAGCAGGAACAGTTTAAACCACAGTAGAAATGGCCTCTGTGTGCTTCTACAGCCCAAAGCTTCCTGGCTGTGTGCTGAGAAACCACAAGAGAACACACAAACTATGTGTGTATAACTCAAGGCAAAGGATAAATCCAGAGGCAGGTTATGAAGTCTGCAAGCACCCTTGTATGACACAATATTCTTCCTAAGATAGATAGTTTTAGTTTAGACATGAAATTAAGCAGTCAGCAATGACTTTGGCAGTTCTAATAGCTCTAAGTTCAGTCCTAGATTTGTTTTATACCTTTTATTATGTTTTGTTCACTTAAAAAATATTTACTACCTTTATTTCTGCGTGTGTGTGTATGTGTGTGTATGTGTGCACATGAATGTATACATCTGCATTTACGTGCCACAACATGCATGTGGGAGCAGAGAGCACTTTTAGGGAATCTACTATCCTTTCACTATGTGGGTCCTAGGACCATGTAGGACCTAAGTATTAAACTCAAACCATTGGTTGTGGCACCATGTAGCTCGCCAATCATCTCACCAACCCAGTCTTGGTTTACTTCTGAAGATATCAAATATACTGCACAATACTTTTTAACATCAAGTTGCTAGAAACACTAGGAAACTCAAGCACCACCCTTGGAAAATTTCAGAAAAAGTTGACTTTTCATAGTGCATTAGCTGAACTAGTCTGGGTATCGTGACAGAGATCCTACATAGATGATGGACAACACTTTTAAACAGTTTTAATGAAATATAAATTTAATCAAATAATGAAAATAATGTTCATACTTATTGAAATAGAAATATGGATGCCTCAAAGATACATTTTGCTTAAAACTGTGCTGCAGTTTTTACTCAGAAATTTGATGCAGTTTATACTCAGAAATTTATCATAACCATGAGAGATCTGGGGTGACTTATAAACACACCATATTAAACCCCATCTTTCTAAATCTACCTAATTTGGGAACATCTTTGAAAATGGCCTATGCAGTACTAATTTGAAAGGTAGAATTCATTTTTATTTTTCTGACAATGCTGTAGCCTATAGTATATATTATTAGTTTTGATCATACTTTCCAGGGTGAAGCTGAATCTATGTCATTATTTCCATGTTTATAGTTTTGAGGGTAATCACACTATCAGGATGAAAGAGAAAATGACAGTATGTAAATAAGTTGTACATTAAAAATATATATGGTATTTTAAAGAGTAAAACAAGGAAAGACAGGGAAAAGGCATAGATGTATGTTAACTGACATTAAAGAAATTTATCATATTCCTCATAGTTGTTACACAAAACTTTTAAAAACATGCATCTATAATATGAAACAACATTTATAAATACCTATATACACAATGTGCATATGTAAGATGTCTAGGCATAGAGAAAATCAGAAATGATGTGTAAAATATTAATGATCTTATCTTTCACTTAAGAAATTGCTTTCCTCTGTATGTCCTAATATTTGCATAGCGGTTGAGTTTTACTTGTATTTTTTATGGCTGAAAGCCCAAACAAGATGAGCTGAGACCAAGTGGCTCTGTCTAATTCCAGTTGATCCATCACTCTCTCTGTTTTTTTTTTTTTTTTTTTTTTTTTTTTTTTTTTTTTGAGAGAAAATGACCTCGGTGTCACCTACTTTTCTTACACTAGGAGAGTGGCCCACCAGTCTGTGCTGTCATTCTCTGAGTGTAGCATGTGGTCAAGCCAGCAGGATCCAGATTTTAGTATGACTGTGTTCCCTTTATCACCCAGGATAAATTACTTGAATGCTTTGTGGCTGTAGCCTTTTCACCTCCAGAAGATGATGATAAGGGTCCACACCAGAGGGACCTTGTGGGGCTCAAATGGAATTGTGTGTATAAAACGCTTGTACTGCTGTCCGATATTTTAGTATTATTCCAAATACCCAAAGCATTTTTACTATCATTAATACTGAATCTGAAAAAAAGCCCTGTGGATTCAAAGGAACACTTTCCCAGTGGGTATCTGTAGAATAAGACAAATAAAGTACAGTATTTTATAGCTTGAGTACATCTGCTTCTTGTGAAAAATAAGCCTGTGAGAACTCTAAGCTGTTTAGAGTGCTAAAGGCAACAGGTGTGAGCCCTGTCATTAGCATCCTGTCCCAAACAACTCCCATGGCATGGCGCATGGCTGGCATTCCCCCAGCATCCTTGCTTCAAGCACCACACTCCACACAGGGGTGCCTTTTTCCATGCCTCTTGTTCCACTGTGCAAGATGCTTCCTACTGTGACGTCATCATGTCATTATTTCTACTAAACCAGGTCATTTCTGCTATGAATGCAGTCTTTTGGTAGTGAATATGTTTTTGTGATAAACCGACATGGTCTGCACTCAAAGGGAAAAGCGAGGTTTCTTTGTTAGTTTGATTTTTCACACCTATACAAATTAACATGTGCACACTTCTTTTAAGTATGTGTTTTATCTCTTTCCTTAGTAATCAAGTCCTGGTATTATGCCCACTATCAAGGTGCTTGGCTAACAAACATTATATTTTCCAGAATTTCTTGTGGTCGATGTGACCGGTGTGACTAAATATTGTTCGTTAACTGCATGGAGCTTGCAGAATTGATGGTATAATTTCCCTAAAGGTCTACTGAAGGGTACTGTTGCAGGTGTGGAGCACACTCCCCTTGGCTTCCCTCTCAGGCCCTTTCCAGCTACCTAGCAGAAAGAACATCTGGCTGAATCTCCATAAGCCATGTTAGGCTATGCAATGACCCTCAGTCTGCAAGGCGCAGGTTAGGTTGGTGGGAAAAAAAGGAAAGAGCTGGAATTCCTGACCTGAAACAGACACTCCAGCTGTATGTATATACATATTTTACCCTTAGACTTAACGTAAAACATTTTATTCACATAAGAGAAAAACTTCTGTCTTGGGAATTCCATTGTTACCTAAGATTTTATAATTAGTGCTGCTGAGGCCAGTGGCAGATAACCAATCTAGTAGCCAGCTGTCTGTGTTGTATCCAGTGATACATTCCATCTACACTAATGTCCTCCAGGCAGAGACCACCAGGAGCCCATCTAAAGGAGGCATTAAGAAAGACTCTCTGTGCAGTGCCATGGTTGTTTGTGAGGTCATTTGAGTTTGTGCTTGCTGGCACCAAGAGGTTTTGGGGGAATTTGCTTCTGATTGGCTGCTACGAGGATGCTGACATATTTCTCTTACCAAGACATATGTAGATTGATAGGCCAAGAGAGGCTAAAACTATAGTAATCAAGACCCATCAGCCACTCGTAAGTCAGGTGAATGGGATGTTTGGGGAAGGTGGTGGTTTGGACAATGATCCTGTTTACCAATGTCCAGTCATGAGTATGGTGATCTTACCCTTGCCATAATCCTCCATGGCCTCAAATGGCCTCTGTGGTGTTAGTGGGTCAGAGAAATTGTCCTTGGTGGTAGAACATAAGGACTTGGGCAGTAGTGCCCGGTTACTTTGAGGACCAGGAGCTGGTTTTTCTTGCTCAACTCTCAGGGTGCTCAGAGCACCGAATGAACCAAACAGCAAGTACTTAGTAAACAAACCAAGAACACTGAATTATGATGTTTATTCCACAGATACTATTTGAATCAATTTATATTCATTATATTGTCTTTATTTCATTGTTATCATTTGAATTAGTTTATGTCCTTGTCAAAGACAAATTTACATGAAAAGATTATATAGTAACAGTATTACATATTTAATGTAATTATCAGAGCTATGGGAAAAGATACCTGGAAAACTACTAAGAATGAAAATTAACCATATACAAGTAGGAATAACATGCAAAAATAGAATCAGGGAATATTTTATCTATTTGTTCATCACCCTTATTTCCAAGGTCCATTTTAAATGCACTGGTATACTTAGTCAATAATATTATCTATCGTGCAGTTCCATTATTTACTATACTATAAAATAATTCATAATTTACTGTCAATTCTGAAACTAGCAGCTTGGGTTTACATTCACTTTACAGTAAGTGGTTTCTCTGGCTGGAAAGAATCTCTTTAACTAGTAGAGGTTATCATACAATTGAGATAACATTTATGAGCAGCCATGCTCTAAGCATTTGATCCATTTGCCTCCTGTGAGCATCTGTAAAGCCCTGTACGGCTACTTTCAGTCCTGTCTCACACAGGAAATCAGGCAATGAAGTAGTTTTCTTGGAGTCACGTGGATCTTGCAGAGAAGTTGTTTCTAAGCCCAGACCTCTTGCTGCCCCAAACCTGATGCATTTGATCCCTATGAAATAATACAGCTAGCACAGCAAGAGGCATACAGTAGGTGCTCAAAAGTGTTTTTAAACTGGAAGCTAAAGCCGGATAAATTGTTGGCAGTATAGACAGACTGGCATGAGTCCATGACTAATAGAGAAGAGTAAAGTCAACGCTGCACCCAGGTCTAAAACACTTAACAAATTGAAGGGCAGATGTGAGCACAGCTGTGCAGTCATCACTAATCAGGATCGTCTCCTAAAGAAGCTCTCTGCTATTGCATCATTAATGAATAGAGCACCCAGCTCACACAGACCTACAGACTTTCCATTGGAGTTTGTCTTTATTGGTTGACCTAGGTTCATGCAAGCTAGACACATTCTTACATCCAGGCCTCCCCAAAGCCATCATTCTGGCCAAAAGTCTCTAAGGTAGGTTATTTCAGTCCTTTTGTATGTGAGTCTGATTGGATGCTTCTGGAAGTCAGCTTTCCTATCCCCAAAAGACTGTGTTGAGTTCCTCACCTCCATTCACTGGGTATGTATTCAAACACCCGTTACACCAGGCACAGAGGAAGACATAGGAATAAGTAGAGAATAAGACAATACTTTGTTTTTTGAGACTTCTGAATATATACCATATTATTTCAGACCATAAGACACACTTTTTTCCCCCAAAAAATATGGAGGCAGGGATTAGGGTGCCCCTTATAGTCCAATTGCATTTTTACTGTTTTTTCTTGCTGTAAAACTGGGTGTGTCCTATGGTCAGGTGCATCTTATAGTCTGAAAAATATGGTACATCATCCGCCTACATTCCCCTCCTTCCAACTGCCCACTCCTCCAACTCCTTCTAAACTTTATGGTTTCCTAATCTTTAATTGCTATTGCCATATATGTGAATTTATAAATACAACCTGATGAGTTCATTTAGTATATGTCTGTAAGGCTGACCACTTAGAATTGGACAACATATCAAGGAGCTTGTCCCTGGAAAATACTGATTCTTCTTCGGTCATCAGTTGCTTGCAGCTTTATAGTTCTGGGTGGGGTCTTGTGAGATTGCTCCCAACTACACTGACATGTCAGCTGGCATTGTCATTTTTTTTTTTTTTTAGTTTTTATTTAGGCAGCCATATTGTTGTAATTTCTTGAGTGGAGCCTTTTTTTGTTAACATCTTGCAGTGCAGAAATAGATACAAATGAGAAGACTGCATTTTGTTAGTATAGAGGATTAGATGACCTTGTAAATACATTTAGTGGAAGCAGAAGGAAGGAAGATGCTAGTATCCCAGGCAAAGGGAATCACACTGGCAAAGGCCTATATTCAGTGAACAGCTAGGCATTAGCAGCTGGACCGCAGCCAGTAACCTGACCAAGTATAAGAAAATGCACCTCCTTTATAAGGCAGATCTGAAGTCTCATCCTCACAGCAGCGAATGTTCTTCTTTGGTGACATCTCTTCTGTATAATAGATCTCACACAGACCTGGGAAGCCTTGCCCAAGCAGTGAGCGAAGGTTCTCTAGTCCTCATCATTTGACATCTTGCTCTTGTTTCTTCATGTTTGCAGAAAGACTGTTTCCTACCAAGAACTGTGATTATGGAGGTTCGGTGAGACATGACTTATTTCAGAGACAGCCATGTGTAGCACCCTTCCCACAAATGTCAACATGTGTTAAGAGTCACTGTGTGTCCTGGTCACAGATTACCCACAATCCATGGATTTGGATTTGAGATTATTTGGAAACTTACACTGTTTATATGTATACGTTCATGCAAAGAACCAAGAAACGATTTCCCTAGAGCCAGCTGAAGAGAACATTCTAAGAATTTTAACACAGAAATTGTTGAGATATAAAAGAGACAACTGTAGAATAGAATTAATAAAAAAAAAAATAGCTGAGGATCTTGAACCTAAAGACAGCATGTCTTACATATGGAAGCTGATGGGCCGCCACTGTGAGGCAGTTTCTTTTGTGAAGAACCATTCCATCATGGAGGGAAGCTCCTTCAGAACCATGGTGTTCTAGTCTGGAGGCCCCTTAAAATTCAGGAAGTTCACAACCTGACACATTTCAGGAAATCCCTGACACTTACTAGATGCTCTAGGTCCCTCCATGCACAGCGTTGAGCTGTCTGGAAGAAACAGATGAGCCCCGCTGTCCGGGAAAGGCTTGATTAGGACAATTGAGCTACTTGAAAATGACAAATCTCTGACCTGTGGAGCTGCCCGCAAGTCATATAGTGAGTGAGTTACACTGTTCCCGCTTCTGTGACCATCACCCACGCTGGGGTGGGCTTTTTGGGATTCATCTGTTTTAAGACATTTTTTTCCTCTTCTAAATAACACCCCACCCATACTGCTGTAAGTAGTCCCAATAAATTCATTTGCACAGCATTTGGACTTGGGTGGTATTGTTACTTTAGTCTGTCAACTTTAGTCTATCAAGGATGAGTAGACATTTGTCCTTCCCAGTAATAGTGTTGTACAACTCTATTAGCACCCAAATAAGTACTGACAGAACAAAAGATGATGACTCTGAAAAGAAGCGTGACTGCATGATCCTAGGCGTGGACAGCAAAGCCTGAAACTAAGGCTGAATAGCCTGAGGATGGAGCATTCTGGGGGGAAGGTTCCTACCTGGCTACCTCTTCCTCTATGATAAGGAATCATGTGCCTTCTTGCTATGTCAGACTTGCTATGTCAGATTTGCAGGGTACAAACGATGTGTGCCAAGACATATAACGGAGGCTGAATCCTCTCTCAAGAAGGAAACTGCTGATGGGGATTCCATGAAAGAGAGTGATCCTCGTAGCATGGAGTGACCTGCCTGCTTAATGATTCAAGTCTGTACAACGAGTACAGTACTCTAAGAACAGGTGGAAGTTTAGAACAAATTTTTTTGGTTCATGAAAGTAATATAGAAGGGATGATAGTACAAACAGGCTGCCATAGAGGTTATATGGCCATAGCTATATGTAAAGACAAGTGTGTCTAAGGCTAATACAGCTCTTCACTGGGAATGTGCTTGTGCAAGAGCGGATGAGGGGATGTTGCCTTCCTATTTCTTACGGTTGTCAGTGAACAAAGACAAGCCTGCTAGTTTTATATGTGCTGAAGAGCCTGTCCTTGGATCCAAAGCATGGAGGCCATTGAAAGAGTTGGACAGTAAAGAGAAAAAAACAACAAAAACAAAACAAAACAAACAAAAAACAACAATGTGAGTAATGATTAACACAACAACAAGCCCCTCCCCCCAAAGAATCATGTTGTTTGTTGTCCAGATTGCTACTGTCCGAAGGGTCAAGACAAGGGCTGATGTATCACGGTCTTGGGCTAAGCTGGAGCTCTCACGTTAGGTTGTGGTCTTTGTAAAGTCAGAGAGACTGTAGCAAGGCTGCATGGCTTTGATCAGCATATGAACTGGTTCTACCAGGTGCTAAAAGCCGCCGTCAAAACAGATTAGAGGTGCAGACATCTCCACTGCACCCCCACTCCTCCCTCAGGGTGGAAAGCTCCCCAGCTACTTTTCTAACAGAGTTGGCTAGTTGTCCTTGTCCCTCAAAGTGAGGGTCATGCAGGGTGACTGAAATCTCCATATTAACTTGCAGATTTATTGTTGTTCATTTTAATTAGTGTTAAAAAAAAAAAAAAAAAAAAGGTTTTGGGCTTTGGTGGGTCCTGGAAGCAGGTATGTTTTGTTTTCTGATGGACCCTATGAGAGTCAGGCTGAAAATCAAATCTGTTGGCGGACATAACATAAAATGATATATGTTAAAAGGACTAAGCTTGTCCCTGGGGTGGGCTATACCTTCCTCATGGATAGAGGGTATATATTTCTTGACTACATAGGAACTTTGGGGCGTGGGGGTATATCACTGGGACATCATTTGAGAGTTTCTCCTGAGGATCGGAACTGGGAATGTAGTCATCTGTGCTTGGGAAAAATAGAAATTGAGTCCTAGTAGAGTGGTGAATATCAAATAGTGTCAACTGCCTCTCTCTCTGTCTCTCTGTCTCTCTGTCTCTGTTTTTGTCTCTGTCTCTGTCTCTCTCTCTCTCTCTCTCTCTCTCTCTCTCTCTCTCTCTGTCTCTCTCTCTCTCTCTCTCTCTCTCTCTCTCTCTCTCTCTCTCTCTCTGTGTGTGTGTGTGTGTGTGTGTGTGTGTGTGTGTGTGTGTGTGTGTGTGACAAAATTGCAAAAAACACCAAGGAGTCAAAACAGGTAGAGATTAGTTCTCCAGCCTACAGACCTTTCAGCAGTCTACTGTGATCTGTGAAAAGTTGGCTGCTACTGTCTACTGGTGCATGTTGTCTGACACTTCCACTATGAAAAAAATAGAACCCAGAACCCACGCCTGAGTAGAATTTGGGGCTATAATTCCCTCTGTCACCCTTAGTAGCGCCTAGTATAGTATTGTAGCAGCTAGCCTTCAGGAAGGAGATACTTTTTGCTTAATTATACCCTTATTTCTGCAAGTCCTGCAACCAAAGCATAGGGCATCTTCAGCTATAAGATTTTATATTCATAGCTTCTTGGCCTGTTGGTTAAGATCAAGTACAAATTTAACATTCACTTCTGGAATATAGCCAGCACCAATAGCCTTTATTAAGTTGGGAGCCTTTAGGTTCTTCTATGGCCAACAACTAGAGAGGTGAACAACCCTTAGCACTGGGATTTGTAGTTACAGATCTTGTTGCTTTAGGAAACTGTTAGTTTTACTTTTTTAACATTTATACACCAAAGATATTGTGGCATTTTTCAGTCACCTTGTTAGTTATCGTATGTGTCCCTGGGAGAGACAAAGAAATATGACTATTTCTTTTAAAACTCTACCAGAGAACCAAACATTGACATCTCTTTATTTCTGTTTCCAGAACATAGCTGGTGATGACTCTTGGTGAAACTTTCTGTTATAGAGGGGAAAAAAAAAAAGACAGAAAATGTGAAACAGAAAAATTGCCAATGAGACACTGACAGCTCCTGGGATGGGGGTATGGTAACCATCCACTAGAAAGACTAAGTAAAGTAGTTTCCTTTATTCACACCACAGTGTTCACACCGCATTGTTCACACCACAGTGTTCATACCACAGTGTTCATACCACACTGTGCCACATTTCTCTTTTTACTGAGCAGTAGAAAAAAGTGATGAGATCTTGTACAACATTAGATGTTCCTGACGTTTCTTTTATGGTGTCCCCTTAGCTACTCGATTCCATCTGACACTTGCTCAGCGTAGATGAGAGTGGACTGTCAGAGTACTTCAGCAAGGTTATCTTCATAACCCCTATTCAGCACAGGATGGTGGCCCAGGCTTCACAGTGTCCTGCTCATCCTCTACAAAAAGGGTTTCATTATGTGCAGAAAACAAATTGCTCTAAGTATTTATAGAGTTAGACCAAAAAATTTATACCTTTATGAGATATGATTAACTTACAAAGGGTACAGGAGCCAGATGTAGCTGTGAAATTATTGGTAATTTTAAGTCAGGTAAGACAAAGATGCTCCTTAAGACTCAGAATGTTCTGAAAGGAGGACTTTTAAATCAACAAATAAACAACTCCAAAGCTTCAGGAAGTTTCCAAAACTGACCAGATGCATTAGGTCCCTCCTATCCCAAGTCTAAACAGTAAGGACTGCTGAGAGTCCTGCTTGGACCAGCCAGGCTGCCTGGAAGAGGTAGATAGATCAGCTAAAGTTCTTAGAAAAGCCTCAGACTGACTGAACTGCTTGGAAAAGACTATCTCCAACTTGTTGAGGCGCCTGCAAGCTGTCTGTGAGCTCCAGGATTCCAGCTTTTGTAAATTGTTATCCATGCTGTCTTTATGACCATGCTACTGGCCGTGTCTCATTGGCAATTTCTGTTTCACGTTTTCTGTCTTTTCTTTCTCTGTAACAGGAAAATTCCACCAAGATTCACCACCAGCTATGTTCTGGAAACAGAAATAAAGAGACGTCAGCGTATGGCTCTCTAGTAGAGTTTAAAAAAAATAATCATATTTCTTTGTCTCCCCCTTTGAAGGTGCAAAAATATTACTTAAGAGAGAGCAGAAAGAATCTAAGAGTTGCAGGAAGGGGTAAAGTAGTGTGTGGCAATTTCCTCTGAGATAAAACCTTCCATCTTACAGGGAATCTCGTTCTTATATTTGGACATTTGTAGCTCATGCAGCCTCGAGCTCTGGTGGGACCAGACAGTATTGTGAGTTCAGGCCTCTGCAGGATCAGAGAGCAAGGAAAAGTGACAGGAACCTTAAGGGGTCAAGGGGTGGTGGACATAATTAAACCATCTCATATGCATGTTAGAATGTTGTAACAAAAGCCATGGTTTTGTACAATTATTGTATTCACAAAATAAACAGGAAATAATAAGCACTTGTGTGTTCATTTTCCAGTTTCAGTACAAAGGATTGTGACCTGTTAGAACATAGCCTGAGGTGGATTCGCATCAGATGTAACAATCCTTTCTCTTGAACAATTGTCATTTCCACCTCGCCCATTGCATGTATTGTTTTCTCCTCCATGTTTCTTAATTCATTTTCATCACAGGGAGCTTTACCTGACTTCAAAAGGAGGAACTATGTGGGATTCAAAGAAAGAGCCAGCCTTGGATTTCTATAAACATGGCTTGTATTGTGTCTGAGTCATGGCCATACTGTTGACTGTTTACTCTCTCTGTTGTCAGCACTATGGCACTAGGACCAATGACTGGGAAGTGAGCTGCCTGCTATTCTTAGGTTGTTACAACCAGCTCTTGATGACTTGGGGACTCATTGTGTATTATGTGGAGCTTTATTTTTTAAACCACAATGTACCCTAGGAAATGGTCTCATACTGGAGCATTAAGCTCTTTAAAACCAGAACTTTTATCATGCTATCAGAGCATAAATGAACGGAAAGAGAATGTAAGTGGGCTGTCTGTTGAGGTTAAAATAGTTGCACAGTCTTTGAGGGTAGAATTCTGTAACTTCTATGGTATCTTCTAACCCCTGAAGATTTCAGTGATATTATTAAGTGAGAAATTTTAAGCACTTATTTCATTTTTGTGGATGACAGTTTGTAGTAAAGTTAAGAAAAATCTCTATTTGAGAACAAACATCCCACTAGTAAGCATTTACCAAAGACCATGTACAGTCTAGGCATCACCTTCTTCCCCACAATGACCCTGAACTGAACAAATCTCAAATGTACATTCAACACCCGAGTATGAAAACAAATTGTGGTGCAGTTCTACAATTGACTAGCATCCAGAAAGAAGAATGATCTATCGGTGACAGATCAACTCTCACATGCCGTGAAAACAGACCAGAAACTCAGAAACACCAAGTGGAGCAATTCACCCAGTGCCTATTATGGTAGCTGAGGGAAGTGGGAAACTGATTGGGAAGCAGTCTGGAGGGCTTTCTGAGGTGGCAAAATCTATTTTGTGATGGTTTTAGAGTCATGGTTGCATGGGTGCACTGTCTATTTCAAATTTTTTCACTCTGAGATTGGAGTCCAAGACTAAGACTAAATGGGAATGCATTGCAAACAGACTCAGCTTCCCAGTAGGGTGAGTAGAGACGTCTCTGACTCTTAGAACTATGTAAGCTCATGTTTACGGTATCACAGCGGGATCAAGGAATGCACTGCTCAGAGAAGAGCCAGCCCTACTCATGGCTGAAGTTGATTTACCACACAGGTCGCCACTAACACTTAATTATTATTTTTTAAATGTTTGAATATTTTCATACACATAATTATTTATTGGGGGGGTGTGGTACACACACATAGAGGCTAGAGGACAACTTGTAGGCATCAGTTTTCTCCTTCAACCATGAGAGTTCTAGAGATCAACTCAAGACACCAGTCTTGGTAGCAATTTCCCTTGACCCACCATGTCTTCTTGCGGGCCCCGCTGACACTGTAAATTCCCTCAACACCACTAGAAGCACAGCTAGTCCAGGAAGCTGGAGCAGGAATGGGACTGTTGGGGAAAGGACAATGAGAGCCACAGCCAGGCACACTGGACTGAGGTACAGATCCAGGCCTAGCTTATTCTCTTGCTGTGGGCTGAGCTCATGAACGGACAGGATTACACTATCTCCTCCTTTCATGGCTTCTGCTTACAATCAACTCCCATCTCTTCTTTTTCTCATCCCATCTCCACACTGCATACCCCAGCTTGTAGGCTGCCTAGCTTCCTGGTGTATATTCCCTTTAAAAGGTATAGTGATTAGTCAATAAATGGGCATGTTTCCACCCATGTTCCCATCTTCTCTGTGGTTTTTAGGCCATCATGTGTGAATGTGATATGAAGCACACAATAAGGGGCAGAGAAAATGCTAATGGGGCTGGCTTTACTTTCCCTTCGTCATTGTCCATATGGAATGTCATTAAGCCTGGAATAAAAATCAGTTTTAATTTTAAGTTATGTGATCTTAGGGTAATTGGAACCCATTCTCATTAAATGATGTTATGGAGTGTTCAATAGGGTTGTTTCTTGGAGCAGTGATTACAATACATCCACGGCAGATATCACTGAAAGTTAGTTCCTTTCACACACTGTATTCTACATACACTGTTTATGTCTATGATTCAAGCACGGATAACCACTGATTTTCTCATAAAGTAGAGCTCAGGGAGTTTTGTACAAGAGTGGGAGAAAGGCTTGAGGGAGATGGAGGGGTCAAGGACACCATAAGAAGACCTACAGAGTAAACTAACCTGGGCCTAGAGGGGCCCACAGAGACTGAGCCACCAACCAAAGAACATGCAGAGGCTGGACCTAGATCCCCTACACATATATAGCAGATGTGCATCTTGATCATTATGTGGGTTCCCTAACAATAGGAGAAGGGGTTGTTTCTGACTCTGTTGTCTGCCTTTGGTTCCCTTTCCCCCAGCTGGGCTGTCTTGTTTGGCCTCAATGGGAGAGGATGCACCTAATCCTGCTTTGACTTGATGTAGCAGGGTGCATGCGTTGGTACCTATGGGGGCCTCCCTTTCTCTGAGAAGTAAATAAACAAACAAAAGAATGAATGAATGAACGAACAAACAAATAAATAAACAAATGGAAGCAGAAAGAAGGACAGTGGGCCTGGGTTGGATAAGATGATTTAGTTCTTTTCATGTAAACATGAGGACCTGAGTTCATCATCCTGACAAAGCTGGTCACAGCTGCACATGCTTGTAATCCTAGCATTGGAAACGAAGAGCAAGATTCCTCAGGCCTGATGGCTGGTGGATCTAACAAATTCAATTCCAGTGAGAGACCATGTCTCAAATTATAAGGTTGAAGGTGACGAAGGCAGACATTCAACATAGACTTCAGGCCTCTAGATACACACATGTGCTCATTGTATTCACACCTGTGCATGTACACACACACACACACACACACACACACACACACACACACAATGAATTAAGATGGTTCCTGGTGATGCAAATAAAAATATTTTCTCTGGAGAAGAGAAAAGAGTAAGCAGTCCAAAGAGACACTCCTCAGAGCTTACTCATCTTCTGAGTTTTAGCTAATAAAACGGCCAAGCCACTTTGACTCACTTCATGTTTTCTCCTCACATCTGTGGCAGCCTTCCACAGAACGGTCATATCGTGGCAACACATAAGCCCTCTTTGTGGCTTCCAATAAAATAATGGCATCAGGCATAATCTCCAATCACATGCAATCGTCCCTTACATCGCGTTTGTTCCACGCATACAATGACGCAATACAACATCAGCTTAGTACCTATTCTGTGCAAGGAGCTTTTACAGATGGAGATAAGCTGTGGGATAGACACATATTGTATGGACAATGAAAAAGTAAATAGAGACATTTAGTTCAACTGGTGATAAGACCGAAAAGATCAAGCGATTGGCAGGCTGAGGTGAGGGTGATTGTGTGTGCTGCTGTGGAAAGGGTAGCTCTCACTGGAGCTGCCTGAAGAGTACCAGGGAGACAGCTGCTCTGTGAAGGTTTACAGGGGACAACATTCAAGGTGGAGAGAGTCGCAGATGCAGAGCTCTGAGCACAAGGTTGCGTCTGTGTATGTTGTGGTTTCCTAGAACACATTACAAGCATGCAGGTGTGGAATCAGTAAACATGAGATTATACAATGAGTGGAAAAGGTGGTGTTGCCAACATGTCTACCTGCACCAGATAAAAAGGTTGAGCGAGACCCCTTCAGAGGCCAGTGAGCAGTCTCCTCACAGTTCCCCATAAGCACGTTGGTAAATCGGTTAGTGCAGAGGGTTCTAGCATGTTGTGTCATGTGGTTTTCCCTAGCACTTAAGGAAGAACCCCAGAAATGCAGGGATGGGGGGGTTCTGTTCATAGATCCTCCTTTGTCCTCACCCGCCGGCGGCCTTCCTGCCTCACTCTCTGCTGAGGCAGCTGTGACATTCTTCATGGAAAAGGAAATGACATCCACCTTCTACGCCCACCTGGGAACACTGTGATTCCATTGGCTCCAGTTGTTTTGTTTTTAATCTCACCCCTACTCCAGTCTCTGGTCCTGCCCACCCAGGATGAGAACACAGAAACTCATTTTGGAAAATGTGATCTTTGTGATCCCTAGAGCTAACTTTGCTTATCTCTGGGTCATTTTTTTTTTGTTTTGTTTTGTTTTTTTTGTTTTTTGTTTTCTTCCCTGTATGTAGCTGTGCTCTTATTTTCAAAACCAATATAAAAAAATTTTAGTTTCTTATTAACATGTGGTTAATCCCAGAAGTAGATAAATCAGAAAATAACTATCATTTCCCCCAGAGAGGAACCTCATTACTACATGCTAAGAGAGGAACACTTGGCATTTCAGGTGCCCCAGAAGCCTTGTCTACTACAGACATACCCATGTTGGCAAATGGCATTGGTAAAAGCCTTTACTCCATAAGACAGTGGGTAGGTAGAATAACTCTTTACTTCATTTTCCTTATTGTAAAGCATCCTTCCAAGGACTGTCCTCATTACAAAGATGATACTGTGCATTTAAAGTTAATTTGATTCAGTGACACAGTTAATGGCATCTCTCTCATACAAAGGGAATTAGACTGGCTGGGTGCATCATGGACCCAGGGATAAGATAAACAGTTTTGGAAAGGGATATGATATCACTCTTCTCTTTAGGAAAGCATCTCTCTGTCTTGGAGTGAGAGCTCCAGGCAGAGGAAATGGGAAGGTGGGGGAAACATGGACCAGATCCAGGGGAGCCGGTGGCTTCGGGAGAAAGAATGAGTCAACTGGCATCAGAGGGCATGCTGCCAAGGGATTGGGGGAGAGGGGGGAAAAGCAAGGCATGGAGCTTTTAAACCATCTCACTCCCACACCCATGGATACACACCAAGCTTTGGGGTAACAGAAACAGTTCTGTGTCCTAACAGAGTGGCTGTGTTCCCTAAGCACTAAACCATGGCTAGAAACTGGCTTGGTGCTGGAGGAGAGTCCAACATACCGAAGCCAGGGGAAGAAGAAAACACAGGAGCAATTCAGGCTAAAGAGCATTGTTCCTTGTCAGCACTTAGGACTCCTAGTTAGAAAGGATAGGAAGGAAGAAGTTGTCAATGGGAGAAAAGAAATACAAAGTGTATACAGCACTAAGTTAGCTGTAAGCCAAAAGTTGCCTCTTCAAATTAGCTATGGAATGCAGTCTTGGTTAGTTGCTTCCGGAGACCCGAAGTCTCTCTGTATCTTGTGTGAACCATTTCAGTTTTTAGTGGACACACACTGGAAAAGTTTCCCCCAAAGAGTCACTTCTGCACATCAACCCTTTTTCGCACACATGACATTTTCCCTAATTTTTTATTCTATGTGAATTCAAAGTTACCTCTTCAGGGTTAGAAATTCTTTGAATTTTTATGTTATGCTTTCTATCTAGAAGATACTGAAACTATAGAAGAATAAAATGATTAGTGCATATTAATCATATATGATAATGGTTTCCCTATGATGTTCTGCAAATCTAGGTAATGCACTTTGGTGGTGCTCACTTTCCACTCCCTCCTCTTGTTGTTTGTCCTACTGTTGCCCACTCCTTCCTTTTCCCAGTGAGCCCCACTTCCACATTCCTGCCTCTTTTCACGTGCACATGACCCAGTGAGTTTCCTTTGGGGTTGCCTTCATGGCCAGGGGCATCTTAGCAGTTGCTACCTCACTAAAGGAAGTGTCTCCCCCGCCCCATTGACTATTCTCTGAGTATAAGTCCTCAGGGAGAGGTGGAGTCCCAAGAGGCCCTCTCCCTAAAGGATTTTTAAGTGTTCTGCTCCCGTGTTTTAAATTAAAACTCACAGCAACACAATGTGAGTTCACGAGAGCGGTGTTCAGTAGCTCAGCAGTGTGTGTCCACGTCAAATAAATAAATGAGTAAGACAACATAGGGTCCCAGTCTTCCTCAAGTTAACAACTGTCATTTAGAACACCTATTTAAAATTAGCATGCAAGGTACGATATATCACTGTGGCATTTCGAAACAGAGTATGCTTTATTGAGTTCCCTTCTTCCTCACTTCCCCCTCCTTCCTGCAGCCCCACCACCCACCACCCAACTGCCCCTGAATCCCTCCTGCCTTCTCTCTTCCTTTCCTTTTCCGTGACCAGCATCTTTCCTTAGATGCTAATATTATCCTATCTTGGCCTCCTTTTGTCCCCTAGTTTTTTGGTTTTGCCCACAATTAGAACCATTTGCCTGTATCCGAGTATACTTTATAGTCTTAGATCATCATATAAAAGAAAATATGTCTGTCTTATCTTTCTGAATTCAGGCTACCTCAGTTCATGTATTTTCTGGATCCACCCATGCACAATAACAAGAAAATGGGACCAACTTATGATGTCCATTAGTGGATGAGTAGATAATGAAAATACGGTGTTAGGCACGATGGGATTATTTATTTATTTTTTTCAGTTTCAATATCTGTTTTTTATAAAATGTTTGCTCTAAAGAAACTCAAAAGTACTTGGAAATAAAATAAAAACAACTTGGTTTCAAAATGTGCATTTACAATCTCCAGAAACATCTATTATACTATAACTGGGATTGTGTCGCTCTAGTTACTCGGAGACTTTTCTACAGGAAGAAACAATGACATTTTAACAGTAAGATTGGGTGTGATTTGGCTTCTAACTGAGCACACTAAAGTGGATGCCACAGAGCCCCGTTACTCCCCAGAAGTATTGGTGAAAGTAAGTGAGCTCGTCACACAACCCTGTCTTTACCTTTTAGTCCCTTTCTTCTATTTTCACTACTCATTAGCTACACTGGCTACCTTCCATAGTCAGGAGGGAGTCACACCTTTTCGGGTCTCTGATCCCCACCAAAGGCATCCCTTCTGCCAGAAAATAACGTTTCTCCCTTCATTTAGTTAAGATGCGTACCCCCTTCAAATACGCTGCAATTGCCGTCTGCACTTCCTCATTGCACACCCGTGGATCTCCTCCCCGGCACTGTTCATCGCTTAGGGCACAATTTTGAATTCTATAGCTACACTCCAGAGATGACCTATCTGCTGCTGCATCATGTGTTGGAGTATTGGCTACTGTTAAGGAGGTGGTAGCTTCAAGTGTGGCCTCTGCTTATAATCCCAGCACCTGAGAGGTTTTACAGAGGAGGCCTCCATGAGTTCAGGCCCAGTCTGGACTACAATATGACCAAAAAAAAAAAAAAAAAACATTTTTTCAAGATGAGTAAAAAAAATGGGGGGGGGCAGGGGGGAAGGAAAAAAGCAAGCAAGAGAGACACAGAAAGGAAGGTACGGTGTGCAGTGCGAAGTAGTTCCACTATTGGGGTGATAGCCTTAATGCTGACCCTTTGGCGTATTCTTTTTTGTCATTAGATGGGGGTTCCAAATATTTGGTCCTTTATTCATATGACTCACCTACTACTTCGTACCTCTGTGCCTGTTGTGACACAGACAGTGCAGCCAAACAGGACAGATGGGGTTACTTGACCTTAGATTTTAATCTCCACAATATTCTTTATAGAATATTCAGCCCCAGTATTTTGTTATCAAGACAGAACGTCTGACACCTAATGCAGTTTCCTCACTATCTGTTCCCACGCCCCTGAGACAAGGCATTGGCTGCTCTTCAGCGGATTACCACTGCAGGACTGTGCATGCACTGACGTGTCTGTCTCCAAACGAAAGTCTCGAACATGGTAGACCCCCAGTGTGTCTTTCTTATAAATGAAGAGTTCAGTTACCCGACCCTCGCCTGAGCTCTTGGTCTCCGTAAACCACTGTATTCTGGCTCACAACCCGATACCATCAGCACTGGCTACAGCCAGAAAAAAGGCCGAACCCACTGAATCACACACAATGAGCTGTCTGACAAGATACACAGGAAGTTCCAATTATACTTATAATTAAAGTCTAATTGCTCTAACTGGGTGTATATTTACCTAATAGGCCTGGAAAAATTAAAAACTAAATGACGACTCATATTCTTTACTTCTGAACGAGCTACTTACTTTTTTTTTCCCTGAGACAGGGTTTCTCTGTGTAGCCTTGGCTGCTCCGGACTCACTTTGTAGACCAGGCTGGCCTCGAACTCACAAAGATCAGCCTGTCTCTGCATGCCTGAGTGCTGGGATTACAGGGGTGCACCACTGCGCCCCAGCTCACTAATAACTACTTTTAATGAAAAAAAAATGTTGGGAATTCTCGGTTATTCTAAACTTCTCAAATGTTATCCTTTTTCTTGAAGATTGTGTAGAAGAAAAAATGTTAATTTCATCATTCACAAAGCTTGTAATTTCCCGTCTGGCACAGGGTCCTAATCTAAGCAAGGAATATCAGAATTGGATATAACCTAAAACAAACAGAGAAACACAGAGTGCAAAAACTCCACAGTGATTTCAGAATAAACATAGTTGTTCTATGCATTAATGGTTAGAGCTGGAGCTGTGACGTCAGTTGGTACAATGCTTGCCTATCATTCTGGAAGCCCTGGGTTTGATTTTCAGTCTGCATTAACTGGAGAGGAGGCACACTCCTATATGACCTGCACTCGGAGGAAAGGCAAGGGATCTAGAAGAAGTTCAAGGTCATCCTCAGCTACATAGCAAGTTAAAAGCCCTCTTGGGTTCATAATCAGAGGCAAAACCATAGTGATAGTTAATGAACTCATTCACATTGGTGACTCACTTTTAACCCATGTCTTCAAAGGAGCAGTGGACTTTCACACAGAAAGAATTTTGGCCTTTCACTGACTTCAAAAATTAGTTTCCTGTTAATCAAGACTATAAACTTCACCTGGGGTTTACTTTAGCACAGACTAGGACAACTTAGAAGAACCCAGGCCAGTATGCGGAATGCTGGAGCAAGCTGTGAACTTTGATTCAAAGCAAATAATGCCATAAATTCTATAGCTGATCCGGCTTTCTCAAGGGCTGAGAGCTACCTTATCGGCCTGAGGGAAGGCAGAGAGAGCAGACTCGGGGTACATGCGAAGGCATGTCTAAGCCTTGCACTTCAAGTGCCAAGGCAAGTGTGACACATTAAAGAGAGAGATCTGCAGCTGCCGTTGTGGTCATTAGAATTGTGGACTCAGAGCACTGGGAAAATAAAGTAAGACATGGTTTGTCCCATAAGGCCCTAAAGCTGGGACTGAGAAAGAAAAGGCCTTTTAAGTGTTACGTAATTGAATTTGTGATATTTGGATAAATCAGCTTGTTTCCAAAGACCTCTTAAACAAAAAATAAGAACAAACTCTGGAATTCCCAAGAATGCTTGGAAGCACTCAAATCTTCAAGAAGGAAGGGAGACTTAAGGGGCTCTGGTATGGAGAGTGGTCCAATGAGAAGCCATAGAATCCATCACATATCCTGGCTCCCAACGTGGGCAGTGCACCCTATTCGTGGCTAAATAATAGTAGTTATCTCAGAAAGGACTAAGTCAAATAAGCAGATAGTGCTTGAGGGTTATAATTAATGATGGAATGAGAAAAACTAATAAAAAATGTTTTTAAAATGCATCACATGGTCTAGGATTTCAAAAGCACTCATAACTGTACATAGTAAATGATTTATCACCCTTTTCCTGGAGTTCTCTTGAGAGAGTCATTTCATTCAGACACTGTGTCTTGATTGACTGACTATATTTTGTAATTATTATTGACATAAAAATAACATGCAGATCCTATAAAACAAAACTCAAGTGTTCAGTTTAAAACAATAATTGTGCCACAAAGGTAAATGGACTGCCGTAAATGCTCTGGAATGTTCCTTAAAAGTGTTTCAAAGAGAGCCAGTCTACATGTCCGAGTCCGGGGAGGCTTCTGAGAAAACCCGGTATAGTAGCTTTGACTTGAAGACTGAACAGGAGTCACCATGGCAGGGTCAAGGGAACAGTTCAGAACAGATAGATGTGGCTTTGTGTCTGGTAGTTTGCCTGAGTGAAGAAGATGATCAAGCAAAGATCAAAGTGGCAAGAGTTCAGGTGGAGCCACACCATGCAAAGGCCTGAGGATCTTTTGTCTAGGATGCCAAGGGCTATGTTGAAGGGCTGGGACAAGATGAATAATATGATGTCACCACCTGGCTCAGTCACCAGCATGGGCCAGAGCAGAGACCATTTTTTTTGAGCTGTCTTACAGTTTCGGGTCCAAGTTTACCTGCTAAAGTCACCTTGTTGAGGCATGAAAAGTATGGGGTGAGTTGGGGTTTTACGACATCACATTTTAGTTCCCACTCATATCACCTAAAAATATGTGCGTACTGAGGGATGAACTAATAGCCATGGATGTCAGCTCATACACTCTGAGCAAGCACTTGCCAAGATTTCTCATGTCTCCATGACCATCCTTTCAGTACCTGGAATAGAGCAAGGAGCCGAACATGTTGCTGTCATTGGTTGAATACTCTGGTGGGGAAGGGAAATTAAGCATGTATATAAATATATAAAATGTAAGATGTCCATGGAGAAAAAAAATCTAAACAAGAGAGAAAGGGAGGGGTATAGCTGTGGGGTAGTCAGAGAAGCACCTTCAGATGGGACAGAAATGAAAGCCATGCCATTATAAATCCTCACAGAAAAGGCTGGAGATGCTCAGTGGTCACGGAGATTAGCTACTCCTCTGGAGGATGCAGGTTTATTTCCAGCACCCTTGTCACAGCTCACAACCATCTGTGACTCTAGTTCCAGGGGATCAGATGTCCTCTTATGGCTTCTTTGGGCACCAGGCACACACATGGTATATAGGCATACTTGTTGGGAAAACATCTAAATACATAAAATAAAAGATTAAAAAAATAAATCTCCGTAGTGATAATTTTGGACAGATTGAACATGAAGGTCTGTTAGAGGCCTTTGAAACCAGAGATTCAAGAAACCTTAACAGGTCAACATTCCTGTAACCCTGGCAGGTATGGTGGCACAGATTTATAATGCAAGCACTCAGGGAGCTGCTATCGGAAGAGCTTAGGATTGAGACAGCTTGGGCTATATTGAGAGTCCCTGCTTCAGAAAATAGCATTTAATATGATTCAATCATCATTATCAGCACACTGCCACCATGTATCTGTGGAAATGTTGCTTAATCCTTCTGATAGATACTCTATTGATGTTTTTTCCAAAGAGACAATTACGTTAGATCCTCCCAAATCTAAGTATGGCCTACTTCTGCTTGCCATAAAAAGTTAAGAAAAATTTAGTATTTAATATTATCAACAATCAATGAAGTACTTGTCAAAAATGTTCAATGCCCTTTCAAATTTGACTCCTTGGACCTAAGCTGGACTCCAGTTACCTGCCTTTGCAACAATACCCTAACTGACTTCTTGCTTAGTGAAAACGACCTGATCTGCTTTGAGAACAGTGTCATTGTAATGCTTGTCAATGCTTGTAATGATTGGGGCTTAAGACTCATGGGCTTATTTTCACTTTCACAACAGCACATTTGTGTTTCAACCTAAAACATCTCTAAAATAGAATTTTCTAAATTATAAAAAGCACATTCAAGCCTAGAAGAAGAAATGCTAGCGAGAAACGCTCTAATTCTGGGAAACTAGTGACATGAGACCAGTGAGTTGAAATCCATTGCCGTATAATGACAACATTTTGTCCAATAAAATTTACTTCTTTATTTGGTCTCCAGGTCTAATCTTTTTCCATTCTGCTAATAAAATTTCAGGAGCATCACTTCAAATGCATGCAGTTTATGAGGAATCTGGTGTCCGGTACTCCTAGGGAATAGCATCATTGTATGAAGAAAAAATAGTTTGTATAAATATTAATATAGGTATTTGAGTATACAAATATAGACATTAAAGCTAATTACTGACCATGTTTCAATATTGCAATGTTGCAGTAATAAATGATGATTGTACTTCTTCCGGAAATGTTCAGAAGTGCTTCGTGACAAAGCATTCTGGTTTGTAATACACAGGCCATTAGGGAACAGAAAGAACTATACTTCTACCTTCAAGTACCAATGCTGCCAATAGAGATCTGTTTCCCTTTCAGTACAAACTGTTGCAGCTTTGTTTCAAGTATCAGTTGGCATCATTATCTTAACAACACGGCAGCAGCTGAATTCTCCTTCTCTGTTTGCATGCCAAGATGAGTATGTCCTCTTAGTCGGTTTTCCAGGCTTTCAAAAAAGCTGCTGGATCACCATCCTGTTCCTCCTCAGAAAAGGAAAGTGATACCCAATGTGTGCCCGCTCTTAGATTACATAGGGTTTCTGCCCCCTTCCCCCGCAATCATCACTTTTTATTACCTCATTCGAAAGGACAATGTGAGATTGATGTGGATGGACTTTGAGAAACATATAACCTAAGATTGGCATTTGTAGAACAGCAAAGAATATTAACAAACAAAACACTAATTTTAGATTGGACTCTGAGATTCTAACTATAGCAATTCAGCTGGAGGATTTGCTGTGATGAATTTTCCAAGGCACCTTTTAAAGTAATTACGGTCATTATGATAAATAACTTGAGTTAGAAGTAGAACTTGAAAGTAGACTAATACTTTCCCGTTCTTATAAATGGTGTTTAGATTTGGACAAAAGACTCACACTAACTCCCACCCCACCCCCCAACCTCCCCACATACACTGGGTCCCAACATGACACTATTAGTCACTATTCTATTGCTGTAAAGAGACACTATGACCAAAGCAACTCTTATAAGAGAAAGTATTTAACTGGGGACTTGCTTATTGTGTTTCAGAGATTTAGTAATTATCATTGTGCAGGGAACATGGTGACATGAAGACAGACATAGTGCTTGAAAAGTAACAGAGCTGCCTCCCAATCCACAGACAGAGAGAGAGCCTCTTGGTTTGACATGGGCTCATGCAATCTCAAAGCCCACCCCCCAGTAACATACATCCTCTAACAATCCCATGCCCCCTAATCCTTCTAATCCTTTCAAACAGTGCCATACCTGGTAACTAAGCATTAAAATCCGTTCCTATTGAAACCCCCAAACAGTCTTTCTTCAGTCAGCTGTTGTAAAGGAATTATCTTTGTTTCACACCAAGAACAACTATTTCCACACATATTCTCCTCCATTGCCCAGTTACCTAGTTAGTATTCCTAAAGAATGTTTGGTCACAAAACCAGTAACATTAGATTCTAAAATTCAAAGTAGAAATGTGTCCTCTACAAGTAAATTTACTTTGGCTAAGCTCTCTGAGTCTACCACACATGTAGACCTTAGTGAACAAGGATGTGAGCTGAGGAAGGCAGGGGGCCTGGTGGTCGGTCGTTCCTTCTTTATCTCATTCCTTTCCAAGGATAGTCTTGGAATGAGAAGGGTAGTGAGGCTGCCTGTTAGATGGCCTATCTTCAGATGCAGCTATCATTGTCACAGGCCTCAAGGAGGCCTTATTTTACCTAAAGATGGAGTGCACACTCATCTGTTCTTTACCTTAAAGAATGACATAACGTCTGACACCACATCAGTTTAGAGGAGGGAAAAAGTTGAGATTTTCAGGCTTTTCCTGACCCCTTCTTTCGTTTCGGTATAACCTCAAGGAAGGCCATCTTTGTTTCCCCAGAAGATGCCATTGAGAGATCCTCCCTTCTCTCTCTCTCTCTCGCTCTCTCTCTCTCTCTCTCACACACACACACACACACCACAAATACACACAATTTTATTTTAGTCAGTTTTTAAACTCCTCCTCCTCTAGGGATATCTTCCGTACATTGGATATATACATCCATATTAAATATTGCAAGTGGAAGGCAATTGTACACACAGAATATCCATAGTTCCTCTAATGGGGAAATTATTGGTTTACATGGTTATCTGACCAAGGCATTTGTAGCGTTTACTAAGATAGTAAGTTTCTGAAGTTTTGTATTGCCAGTGCCTTCCCATGATTGTGCGACTTGAGTTCATTATAAGAGGAAGCTCGCAGGATTGCAGCAACCTCAGGCAGGCTGGCTCTTGATTGCTCATTTGACAGGGCAAGGCTCCTGTATATTTTGGCTCTCAGCAGTCCTGGAGCTCTGCTGAGGCACATTTCTGCTGAGGTGAGGTGTGGAGTCACCCCAGAAGCGGAGATCCGAGTGTCTAATTCATTTCCTTGAGTAGAAGCTCCTTGCACATAAGTTCATTGTGCCCACAGTGCCAGGGACATATGGGGCACGGAGGAGTTGCCCAAAAGAATTCACTGAAGCAAACCTAATGACTCAAGACGTTTGCTCAGGTTACAGCATTTATTTAACACGTCTAGGAAGTATGAAGGCAAATAAGACACAAGAATTAACATACGGAACTTTTGCTTTATCTGAGGAAAGTTAAAATTACCAGTAGATATAAGGAAGTGATAGAATTGCTTTTAGTTTGCAAAGTATTTCCATAATGATTATTCAATATGATACAAAGCTGTGAAAATGTTGAAACCTATGGCATAATAAATAAATATAAAATATTTATATGAGCCAAAGAAAAAGCAAAGTATGTACACTAAATATATGTGAATGGTTGTTATAAATAATTGTTCTGTCCTTCAGGATATTCAATGTCTACCTCAGCCACTGCTCCCTTGGAGCCTACAGGCCCTTAAACAGATGAGGCAGGGAATCTGTGAAGTCATCTTTTCTGCCTGGCTGCACAAAGAAACAACAGCAGGATTTTTTTTAAGTCACCACACACAGGCCAGGCTTCAGATCATTGCATTCTCATATCAGTTGCCTGGATGTGGACTCTAGACATTTCTCTTTTATTCTGTGACTCTGTGGGCGGGGCCATTGTTCTCAGCCCTCTTATCATCGTTACGAGGAACTTCTAAATAATGAGTTTTACCCCAGGAAATTCTTGACTAACTTTCTTAATTCAAGCAATGTGTGGTCAGGATGGACATGCGCTAAGTTAAGGGGTAAAACATTTATGCTCAGTTATGTGGGAAGTACGGCAAGAAATGCTATCTATGTTTGTGATTGGCTGTTCCTCTTATCTTGTGGCATCTAAGTCATAGTCACTTTAATGGGCTGTTTGGTTTAACTAAAATTTCCCAGTTGTAGATGTTTATAAAGACGACAAGAGAAGGTTTTGATCCCTGAGCATCTGACATCTTGAGCCTGGACAGGAAAGAACACTCTTCTGGAATTCTTGATCACATGAGCTTCTGAGGTCACTCTGAGTCATTCCCTTCCTGTGGAAAAAGCCTAGGCACAGACAGCATAGCGTGCAAGGGTGCATAATTTCAACACATGCAAGCATTCGTACAAACCACCTTCAAAGGGGGCAGATTGAGTTGCCTCAAGCACATCTCACAGGATTTGAACAAAACACTGTTATTTCAACCCGCCTTGAAAAATACTTCTAAAGTGTGTTAAATCCCTTGGCATGTTAGTTTCGCAGAAATTTGGAGGTAAATAGATCTTTCTGATAGACTTCTATCAGCTGTTCATTTAAAAAGTATGGAAGATTCTGCTCCCTCGCAGCAGACATAAAATTATAAACTTCAATGTCGAAAAGACTAAATAGTGATAACACTGGTATTACAACTGGAGAAAATTTGTGTGTGCTTTGGGATTCAGTCAGAACAAAGACTTCTCGGAAGAGGCCAGGTGTAAACAAAGGCTAAAGAAACTACAAGCCCGACCCAGCTGGGTGCTATCAGCAGCAACCCAGGTGTTTGGGAGAACAGACCCATTCTCCTCCATTCATTTTTTATGGATCTCTTTGTAGAGAAGTCCTTATGCCTCCACATAATGTCATTTCCTCTCAGATGAATCCCATAAACAGTAGCTGAGGGAGGGCATTGGTTTCCCTAAAATTATCTTTGTTTGTTTTAAGCTTAGGTCCATCAGGCAGAGCCAAACAAATGCTCATAGGCTGAAGGCCAACCACAAGGATCGCCTTTGGAAGAACAGTTTTCACTCACTGGTCCATTGCTTAACATTCTTGCGTATCTTCTAATTGGTCACAGCCTAGAGCACCAGCTGAACTGTTGGCCCATCAGGGATGAAGTCTACATCTGGCTGAAGGCAAGAGGGGCTGGGGGCTGAACAGCTGCTTGCCATGTAGAAGACCTAGGGCCATTCACAGCAGCAAATACACAACAGCTTGAAGACAATGAAAAAGGAACATAGGCTCAGCCTATCTGGCTCCTCCAAGGACAGCCTCCTTTTTGGTAGAAGGGAAGACAACACGCAGATGCCAAATAGCTACGGAATATAATATCATGTTCTTCTCCCGACAGTCATAGACCTTCGGGAGAGGGATGATGTTCATTTCAAAACCTACCGAACAAAAGTGACTTGAAGTAACATTAAGTTTAAAATATTTTCACAAGTTATTTCTTTTGCAAAAATGAGAATAATTTGAGAAACAATTATCTGTGTTTTTGACTACTTAAGTGTACTTTGCTGGTCACCAGCCTACTAAATTACTTAGAAAGAAAGGTAAATTGCTGACAATGCCAAAACAACAAAAGAATAAACAATAACACACAAAAAGGAAAAAAAAACTCCAAAACCTATAATATATTAGACTTAAATCAAAACCTAAAGTCTAATGTGAATGCAAAAGCACAAGCCAAACATACAACTTACATTCCTCGATCTAGAATTTTGCCAAGTGAACTTTCTTACAGATAAGGCTCCAGCTGTCCACTCCTACCCCTTACCCCATCTTTCTACCTCCCTTCTCCCAGCCCCACCAGCATGAGGCACAAATTAGCAACTTGCAAACATATAAAACTAAAAAACTCCAAACTCTTTCACAATCATTTGTAGTTTGTGAGAGAGTCAAGACTTTAAAAGAAGAAAATTTAAATTTAAAGTCTTCTTTAAACGAAGAAATTTTAATCAAGTCCCTAATGAGATTGTCCAGCAGTGGTCCCTATAAATTGTGCCGGACGAGGACAGGTACAGACATTGCTAGAGTGTTCTATTTTCAAAACATGGTCCCAAATCCTGAGTAGGGTCTTCTGGTCCCGTGGAATTTGCCTGCTCGGACTTCAGTGTGACCACCCACCTTCTGCTCCTTTCAGTCTAGACAGGCCAAGCAGAAATTCTTCTAGAACTTCAAATCTTACTTGCTGCCCTCTAAGGTTCTTTCTCAAATTCTCTTCTCTACCCAGATAGGACCTGCTTAGCCGAACTGTATCAAGGTTCAGTTTAAATATTTCTTGCTCTGGGTCACTTCCCTATCTTCCCGGAATTGTTTGAGTCTCTCTAATGCGCACCAGCATTGAACTCTATGGCTCCTCTTGTAACATTTCACACCTCTGTGGATTCCTCAACACCTGTCACTTCTAGTTATAATGATACATATAATCAATTAATGCTTGCTCAATATCGGCAGCGGCTTCCCGGGGGAGCCTTACTATTCCCATTTCCTGTTAGCTTAAGTGAGAATTGGTTGTATTGATTAGCTAACCCAGGGAGACAGTAAGTAATAAAGGCAAGAGTCTGGCCCAGGCACTGTGAACCATGCTACCTGAGCTGGTCCGGTCCTGTCTGTCTTGTTTTCCATTCTACGTCTTCATCTCAAATGATTCTACATGCACCTGAAACTCTGACATAGCTGTTGAGGGTAGGAAGAGGTAACCTACGAAACTAAGAATAGGATTAAAATTAAAAGACCTTTGCAGCTGGCAGCTAGGCTCTGGCATTCCCCCACTGAACAGAAATGATACTCAGAGAAAACTCGGCGGGGGGGCGGGAGGGACCATCCATGAGCAGAGTGAAGCATGGCAAAAATAAGCCACTTCCCCAAAATGCGAACACAAGACAAGGCTGCGGTGCCATCCCAAAAATCATCAAACACCGTCTTCTTCTCTCAGCTCATGTAAGCGACTTTAAAATGTCCCGTTCTCTGTTATTATGCTGGTACCCAGTATGGAGCAAATCTTTCTTCTTTAAATTGTTCCCCCAAATAACCGAGCTCAGGCTCAACCCCCGTAACAAACCCTTGCTAACAGTTATTTTTCCCAGAAATATTCCATCTGACTGTTTTTTGTGGCAAACACAGGGCTTTGCCGAACTCCACCTGTTCCTACTGGCCTTTCCCTGGGAGGAGGGAGAACTGACCAGGTCAGATGGTGTTTGCTTACCAGTGCCCCCTATGAGGTAGTGCTAATGTTCTTATTTGTCAATTAGGTTGGTTGTTTCATTTTACTCAGTTCTCTTAGGCCTGTGCGGGCCAATGAACTACTATCAGCTTCGGTTTATCACAGGAGGATTCTCCACTTTCAATTGACATAGCTTGAGAACTGACTTAAAATACAAAAAGCCAAAAAGGCCCAATCCTATTCCTACTGTTGTTGCCCTTTGGGAAGGTTCTCCTGAGCTGCTAGAAGGACAAATGTTTCAAACAAGAATGTCCTATGGCTGGATGGCTTTATAAATTCTGTCCCATGAGGTATAGAATTTTCTGATGTTTGGGAAAATTTGCAAACAAGGCAACCACTGTGAGTTGCTGCCTTCCTCATCTTCATAATATGCCCTATTTCTATGCACTGCCTCCCTGCTGGCCTTCCAAACCTTTCCCTGTCTCTACATATACACTCTAGCATGCTATCTAGGGTGCTCATCTTCCATAGTGTTCCAGGGTCCTTATTTTCCCATCATTCAGTCCTCTCCTGAAAAAACTCCTTCAACTCAGGGCAATCTTTCTTTCATATGATACCCAAATGTATGTTAAGGGAGTGGAGCCACTAACACACTGGCCATTTAAGAGGAATTCGTTGTCTTCTTTCCAAGATTTGTAAAAGGGAAAGCCTTTCATTTAGTTCCTGCCAGCCACGTACTGTTAACAGAATCTGCTAATTCTATGAGTACATGCTTATACAATTATGCTGCGTTACAGAAGTGTTGCCGTCCGGGAAACCTCCTCTTGAAAATGTGCCTGCACTTTACGGAGACAAAGGAAAAGTGTGATGCAAAAGCGAGTCAGCTTTACCTGCTGCCAAGTGGAATTAGGCATCACGGGCCTCCACATGTGTCTTCAGGCAAGTGTTCCACTGTCTGTTTGGCTTTACTTTGGGGGTGCATTAGGAGCATGGGTCATTGTACAGTAAGAGTGATTCATCCAACATGTGCGCAGAACTGCTTATATACTACTATCCATAGAAGTGAAAGATAAAGCAGCCAACCAAGATGGAAGAACTGTAGATTCCATAGGCTGAAGATAAATAACAGTGTTTGAATGCATCTCACTTAATTTAGGAAAAGAATGGGTGCTTGTTGGGAAACTTAAAGGTTAAACGAGGTTGAAAGTATGGCTGATGAAACATTTCTAGTAAATCTCAGATGACTCACAGACCCAAAGGTTGTTGGATGTTAAACAGTATCAAAGAGGAAGGTGACATGGAGTGTTCTGAGAGCAGTGCTAGGACTCAGCGTTTTCTCTCACTCTTGCTGGCAAGTTCATCTTTCCTGGGCTGAGGTATTCCTTCACTCCTATCAGAACTACTTGTTCGGGGTTCTAGTGTAAACTGAAGACCGCTGAGACATCCTAACTCATGGACTGAACAAAATCTTGATTCTTGGACTTTCCATTGAGAGACAACCATTGCTGAGCTAGCCTGATCACCTCCTGTAAACCATTCTATTAAATCCCCTTCTACTATATATAGGTAAATTCTATAATATATATATATATATACATATATATATACATGTATATATATATAAAATGTGTGTGTATGTGTATGTAAACACACACACACACACACACACACACACACACACACACACACCCTTTTTAAAAGAGAATCCAGACTGGTAAAATTTCTTAATTTTGATTTTAAAAGGCAACTTCTTATCCTAAAACAGTTCTAAACGTTCATTGAGATGTTAGGCGACCATTTACCGACTCTTCAGTTTCCTCCGCTAATTCTTGAAGAGTTGTCTGGAGAGCAGTGGCGCCTGGGACTCTCTGTGGTACACAGATCAACTGAAGCCATTTGAAAGGATTGATTTAAGAGTGGCAAGTATATTATTTTTGTGTTTCTCTAGCAAGTTTCTCTCATTGTGAAAGTGCAAAATTCATTTGTAGAAATTTGTAAAATACATGAATGCTTACAAAATTGATATTCTCACAATCCAGAGATAATCATTAGCCCTGTTTTTTACATATTTGTCTAGCCCACTCTCTCTCTCTCCCTCCCTCCCTCCCTCTCTCTCTCTCTCTCTCACACACACACACACACACACACACACACACACACACACACTTTCTTCTGTGCCTTTCTGGATCACTTTTTTTCTCTCTCAGCAATAGTATCACAAGCTTTTACACAGCAAGAAGACACCCCAATAAAACCTCTCTTCAAGAAACAATTTGCCCATGAGCTGTGTAGAAGGAGGAGGCCAGCACTTCTTAAAGTCTTTCCACTCAAATTCTTTTCTGTCCAAGAGATTTTTACATGACTCCTGATGTACAGGTAAATACACAAACGGAGCAATTACTGATACAAATCATGAAGACATTTATCTTGAAGCAATTATTTATCATATAAATAACTTGCCATTTATTAAAGATGAAAACAAATTTGCACTCTAGTAAATTGGACTCGCTTATTTCTTTCACATAAAGAATTAGATCTTGGCTCATTTGCAGCGTTTTTCAGAGTTCATCAACGTTTTAATTTTATAATCATCAATGATGAGATCACTTGCATAATATATACATGACTGGAGGCTCTATATTAATCCCAAGACAATGTTCGTTTAATGATTTTTCAGTTGAACTCATGTCAACAACTCAAACAGAAACTCTAAAAATCAAACATCTAACACAATACAATTCCAAGACATACTAATTTGATATTTACATGCCACAAAATGATGGCAAGAAAATATTAAATATGCTGTTATCCTATAATTGAATCATTATATTTGTAAGCTGTGTGTATTCAGTGAAAAACTGCAGTTAATATCATACCATAGTCTCTGATCTGAGTCAAGGCATTTTACACAGCAGGAATGGATCTCAGTGATTTGATGGCTAGTGCAGTGCCAAATGAGCCTTTGTGTGTTTGAAACCAAGGCTACAAAGAGTCACATGATGTCAACAACTAGGCAGCCATTACTGTAAACACTCTGGATTCATTACATGTGTGAAGTTGGATTGATTTTTGCTGACTGTGCCATGAGAGCCTTTCCCTATGGCCACCTATTTGAAGGCCTGCGTTCAGTTACATGATTCTCCACTAAAACCCACCTTTGAAGACGCTGGGAGTTACGCATCATCTTCTTCACATCCCCTGTCGTCAGGTCCCTCTTGGTAATGACTGAGCAAAAGCCAATAGTACATAGGTTATTCTGGCCAAACCAGATTCTCTCCTGGTAACCCCTGTGCCAGCTTGCCTGTTGGCCAAGATTTTCCGACAGCTGAGCCCCAATCTGAAGTTCCTCTTACCCAACACCCTTTATATTTAATTTAGTCCATAGCAATCAAAATAAATGAATGAACCTCTAGGAAAAGTTATTTCTTAGAGAAGCATGCCAAATAAGAAATATCGAAGAAAGGATGGATTAGAAAGAACTGTAGGTGACTATTGAATGCACAGGGTAACATGTCAATGAGAAAGTATTTATGTTTTCTAGAAACAGCTTCCTACATGTTAGTCATTGACTATAAGGAGAAAAAGTGGTAGGCTTCCAGCACTCCTGACTTAACCTGACAATCAAAATTAAAATCACAGCATTGGGACAAATTGACATTTTGTGGCTTTTAATATATTATTATTATGATATCATATCTGGTGAATAATTTAGCTCAGCATATTCTTTGTAAAGGAAATCAATTTTATCATAAAACAAACTCAAAGAAGCACCAAACATAGGACATTTCAGAAATATGTTGTAGTGTAACCTTTACAAATGAACATCAAGACCCAAAAATGAAGAGAAATGCTAAAGAGCTTTCCAGATTAATGTAAACTAAAGAATCTTGACAATTGAACTAAACAGGATTTTATTCTGCTTATGAGTTTATTGATAGTGCTGGGTGCTGAACCAAAAGCCTTGAACAAGCTAAGCAAGTACTCAAACACTCAGTAAAAAAGAAGAAGTAAGATAAAAATAAGAAAGCTGATAATATTTTAATGTGGAATAAACATCTGATTTTGATTTTTATTGATAACCTACAACATAATATCAATAAGAAATAAACATCACAGGAAGAAGAGATGGGTCAGCAGTTAAGAGCACTGATAACTCTTCCAGAGAGCCCAAGCTCAAGTCCCAGCATCTACATGGCTCCAATTCCAGGGGATCTGAGGCCTTCTAGCCTCAGTGAATACCAGGCATGGATGTGGTATACAGGCATACATCTAGGAAAAACACTCATATATATATAATTAAAGTAAAAAAAACTAAATGAAACAAACACTGAAGTACTCAGAGACAAGGCTATACAATATCTAAAATTGTCTCAAGTTCTTTGGTGAGAAAGAATGAAAATAATGTAACAAGAGGACGAAAGGCTTCAGAGAAAACCTCTGGAATAAAACGTTTGCCACTGCCTCCTTAGGATTAGTATTGGCATGATTTTATGTTCAATTCTGTCATTCTGAATTTAAAAGAATTACTAAAAATTGTATCAATAACAAAATTTTATACATTCCTTGCTCTGGTCTGGTTATTTATTCTGAGGAAATAATCAGCGATATTGATATAGGTGAATTCATCAAAACTTCCACACAACTATGGAAAACTGAAAACAAACTATATACCCAGTGTGGTATTGTTTTAAGATTAGGCCACAGAGCCAACTAACTAGGACCCTAAGGAGTCTGAAGCAACAACCAAGGACCGTATATGGACTGGACCTTGGTCCTCTACGTAGATGTAGCCAATGGGCAGCTCAGGCTTCATGTGGAGCCCCTAGTAAAGAGAATATGTACTGTCCCTAACATGGACTCTGTTGCTTACTTTTTGGTCACTTTCCCCTGGTGTGGCTGTCTTGTCAGGCCACAGGGGAAAAGGATGAGCTCAGTCCTGAAGTGACTTGATGAGCTGCAATGGGTGGGTAGGAGGACTCCCATTTTCTGAGGAATAGGGAAGGGGGATGAGGAAGGAAGGGTGGGACTGGGAGGAGAGGAGGGAGGGGGCTAAGACTGGGATATAAAGTGAATAAATAAATTAATTAATAATGAGAAAATAAAGTCATGTAGGGCCTATCTGGATCCCCTTATTTAGGATTGGGCATATATCATATATCAATATATAACTTTAAAGCATCTTTTAATTATTTACATCACATATTTAGGATTTTCTAAAGTCACTTATCTGTTTATATTTTACGTAGTCTTTGGTGTTTGCATGTGACAATAAAGTTTTTCTCTCAAAAATATCATTAAATGCTACTAAATGATATTTAATGTCATGAAATGTTGTTGCTGAGTGATGACAAGAAAACGCAGCATTGTGCATATAGAATGACTCCCTTCTGTGAAACCTGGGCATTGAGATGAACCAGTGACCACATGGGAAACACTGCAGGTGACAGAAAAGGGTGGCAAAACTCTTAAACTTATTTTTATTCTGCAACATTTCAAAACCTTGCTGAAACAAATCTTCAAGTAAGTAATTATAAAGTAATAATTATCCGGAAATTTGCATAATTATAAAATAATAATTTAAAATGTATTTTTCAAGAAAAGATGCCTAGACAGCAATATGTTTTATGGAACACTCAGTTTCTTGTCCCCCCAGCCCCCAGCTCCCAACACACACACACCCCATAGCTACAACTCTTCTACATTGGTGCAGAGTTTTGCTCCTATGGGCAAGCACACTTACATTTCAACTCCCAGTTTCTCCCACTATGAAGGGTACACCTAAGAAACCCTGCTGCACACCCTGCTGTGTGGCCTCTGAGATTTGTCTCATAGGAAAGTATCTCAAGCCTAAAGCCAAAGGCTAAATGCTGTGGCCAAAAATAACGCACTAGGCCTGACCAGCATCTGTAGCAAAGCATTCTTAGGTAGCAGGCTGCATTTATGTCAAGGACTTCAGAACAATTCAGTTTTTCCCTCTATGATTTAGTTTCCAAAGCCAGTTTCTCCCACATTATTTTAGGACCCAAAGTTCAGACGGGGGGGGGGGTGGTGGTAGATCCATATAAGATTTCTTCGTTTGAGATTTTATTATAATGTAGGTTGGCATTGTAAGGCAAAGTTATTATCATGTTGGTCATAAATGGTAAATTCTTCCACTATGTATCATAGAGTGGCAAATAGTAAGAACTCACACACACACACACACACACACACACACACACACACACACACACACACACACACACAATTAGCTATGAAGTACTGGGCGTTAGGTCCCAAACCATAGAACACAACACTGGAGGGTGTAGACCTGTTGGAGAGTTGTAAATGACACGAATTTAAAAGACAGGAAGTTGTGGACCAGCATCTTGTTACCTCTTGTCTCAATCATAAAAGCCAGCTAAGATTTGTGTCCACTAATCCAAACTGTCCTTTCATGGCTCAATGTGTGTGGCCCAGGAGCCACCGTGGGTTCCGGAAGAAATAAAGTTTCAGTGCTGCTCCTGTGCATGATCTGCGGGTCAGCTTTCTGTTCCACTGCCCAACCCATGTATACAGAGGCCCCGCCCACTGATAAGGGACGTATTTACATTCCCACAGCCAGGTTCTCCCACCGTAATCTAGATGGCATCTTATGTATGCACATGACTCACACTCACCAGTCCCTTTCCTGAAACTCAGGGACAGAGCCAGCTCTCAGATACCTGTGACAGGAGTGTCAGAGACCAGAGAAGAGTGATCCAGTGGCTTTCCTCATCATTTCAATCAACAATTTTCACCTCTGAAGTCTTTTCTTGACTATCAATTTTATTTATTTATTTTATTCTTTCTTTATTCTTTATTTTAGTTAACTTTTTATTTTTTTACATATATATTTATATCATTTCGCATATACACAATAAACTACCTACAGCAAGAAGAACCATGACACAATCAGGAATTATATGAATGTTACAACCTTAGTGTTTTGGCTATTTGTATTTGGCTTTCAATTTTAATAAGCACAGAAAAAGTCTGAGAAAAGCAGAGGGTCTGGTTAATAATAATGCTGGATAATGTGCAACAGAACTGTGGGGAGCCTGCCCTTCGTTCTTCTGATTCTGGATATATATATATATATATATATATATTCTGGATATTATATATCTATATATATATATCTTATATATTATATATATTCTGGATATATATATATATTATATTCTTATATATATTTGGATTATTATATATATATATATATATATATATATATATATTCTGGATATATATATATATATATATTATATGTTAGCAGTAGCCATTACCACATCCTTTAAACTAGTGCAATCTGGCCTCCACCTTCCTGATCAACTGAAATACTCTTCCAGACTCAGAACACGCATAAATCAAACCAGTGAACCTTTTTTTTTTTTTCCTTCCTGTTTCTTCTCCTAATTAATTTTGTACTTGACTGGTTACTGCTGAAAATCATGCAATATTTTTTTTTTCTCCTGAGTTTCGTATCATGTTTCCTTAGGTGTCTTCTTGTGTATGCCCATCAGGAAGTCCTCCCGACTTAAAGTAGTCACTACCTACGTCCCAAACTCACTGTTTATTATCATCATCATTATTACATTCATCATTGCTTACTCTCGCTGTTATCTTTGCCCTAGCCATATGACAACCTAGGGTGCGCTTAAATTGCTCCCAGCTTACTTATCAGGTTTGAGTCTCATTCTTTTTAGTCTGTTTCCACAAAGTGATTAGACTAGCTATTTTTTTTTCTTTCTGAAGTGTAAATGACATGGCTACCCTATCTATAACCCTGTCATGATTTCAAACTGAATGCTTACTGAAAGACAAAGTACTTTTCGAAGCTTGTATCCTGTAAATTTCTACTTGACTGTACCTTTGATTCTTGTGCTACTGTTTATAGAACATTCTCTGGCCCACAAGTGATCTCACTGTCCATGAACTTTAGAGCTCTTACTATCCCGGTAAGAAGCAGGAGGAACACTTGGCTCTATAAGTTGGTTTGGCCACATCTGTCTCTCTGTGTCTGTGCTCGTACGTTATCTCCATAGAGACGCGTCTCTGAGTAGCTGAGATAATGCAGTCTCAAGTCACAGCATGCTCTGCAGCATTACCTTATTCATCACTATGCAGGAAAACCTGGGTACATTATGCTTGGTCTCCACATCCCCGTCTATGGAAATAATCACCTCATCAAATGGCTCAAACGCTATTTTAAGCAAGTTATATTGTTATAACTTTTATTTTGAAAGATTGGTAGTGTTTGCTGCTATTATTGGCATGAATATTTATATTCTCTTTTCTCTCATTAGAATATAAATTCCAAGTTTTAACTGTTATTGCTTAGCCCTAAGATGTGGTAAAAGTAAGACGCATAAAGAAATCTTAATATTTGAATTCTTGAATGAAATGATGAATATATGTTTCTTTTCTTTGTCTTTAAGAACTTTATTATTATTATTATTATTATTATTATTATTATTATTATTATTATTATTATATCATCATCATCATCATCATCATCATCATCATCATCATCATCATCATTGGTTTGGGTGTTTCTCTGTATAGCCCTGGCTGTCCTGGACTCTTTGTAGACCAGGCTGGCCTCAAACTCACAGAGATCTGCCTGCCTCTGCCTCCCTAGTGCTGGGATTAAAGATGTGCATCACCACCAGAGGGATTCTTTTCTTTACCAAATTCTTTAGGACTTTTCTTTGGATGCCAGTGTTTATTTGCTTGTTTTGTTTTGTGTGTTTCCACTGGCTTCCTTCCCTGGAAGTGTTTCTCTGGCTTCAACAGTCGTCACTATGATGGGATTCCCACCTTCCTAACTTTATTCCACACCAAAGCTCCGTCATGAAGGAAAACATAAGCTCTTCTTTGGGAGGAGGTCTTGGAATTGCAAGGGACACTGGGTAAGTTCGTGACTTTGCAAATCACAACCTATTCCTCCATTTGTGTTTTGTCTTGTTCTGGTGCCTGGCACTGATCCGAGTGCTAAGTGAGTGCTACCACCCCAGCCCAGTCCTCTGATAGGTCATAATTACCTCTGTCTACCTGTCTTCTCGGTGTGTGCAGGTAAAGAGTCAGTAGATGTAAACGTGGCTTGTAAAGTCACAATTGGACATATAATTTCGAGAGTCTTTCAAATACAGCCAGCATGCTCTTTCTGCCTGTTACGTTAGATTAAACATATTCAAACTAGATTAGTCTCCTTATTTTCTGTTGCTTTGTTCCAAACTTCGTTGTTTTTTTTCTCATTTTTATATCAAACCACTTTAAACATTTGACTTTCCTTCTGTGCTTTGTATAAAAGTCCCCTTTATTGTTCATTCCCTCAGACAGTACCTGTCTAGTTTTGCTCAGTTTATCCTCAACACATTACAAAACTCCATTGGCAGGTCTCATCGTCTTTCTCTTAGACACTGTTCTCAAAGAATTACTCTGAATCTTCCCTAAACAGCAATTGGGTTAGATGTTAACTAGTTGTCATGATTTCCCATAAATTGACTTAGTGACTTAAGCAACTCAATTTATCATCTTACAGGTCTGCACCTCAGAAATCTTATATAGGCCCCACTGGTTAAATCAAGTTTTTGTACAAAGAATAAGAATAAGAATAAGAATAAGAATAAGAATAAGAATAAGAATAAGAATGAGAATGAGAATGAGAATGAGAATGAGAATGAGAAGGAGAAGGAGAAGGAGAAGAAGAAGAAATCAAGGTCTTACTGGGCCCCACCCTTTTCTAGAGATGTTATGGGAGAATCTGCTTCCTTTCTTTTTTGAACTTGCATTGGTCACCAGTACTTCTTGGCCCATGGCCCCCTCTTTCGCCAGAATTGCCATAAAGTTCTCAGATCGCATCTCAGATCACACTTCTCTGACCACAACTGAAATGGCTCCTCAATTTCAGATACTCAGATTATTAGATTTTATCTAATTAGATAATCCAGAATTATTCACACTTGTGTATGTGTGTGTGTTATATGTGTGTGTGTGTGTGTGTGTGTGTGCGGCTGCGTGTGGGTGCATGTACATTAGTGTACTTCTGTATATAGAGGTCAATGTCAGGCATCTGCCTCTATTGTATTGCACCTTATTTTTTATGCCAGAGCTCACACAGAACCTGAAAACTACCAATTTGTTAAGTCAAGCTGGGCAGAGAGCTTGAGAGATTTCCCCTCTCTACCTCCCCAGCACCAGAATCACAGGTGTACACCACCATTACTGGACTTTTATGGTGGTGCTGGGGATCCGACTGAGGTCCTCAGGCTTGCTTGCAAAGTGCTTTACTACCTGAGCCTACCTCCCCAGCCCCCTAGTCCAGAATTCTACAAACCTTATGCACTTTTGTAAATTCATACTAGATATTTGTTGTTCATTTGCTTAGTGCCTATCCAGTCTTCTCTAGAATTAGCACTATATCTTTCCTTTGGGGAATATTAATTAACCAGTTTGCTTGTTTTATAGTAGATTAAAAAGCCGTTTCTTTGCTCAAGTAAAATGTTCTTCCTTGGCAAAAGAGTAAAACTGTATGTTCCAAGTGGGGCACCATGCTCCGCCCTGCTAAACCCCTGGTACCACAGATGTAAAATGGGTGGAGTTTACTCTTTGCTTTACAAGTCACAAGAACTGCCCTCTTCTCTGGCTTTTTTTTTTTCTTCAAGTTGATGGAATCTTGTGCATCCCTCCTACAGATCATTGAACTTGGCAGTTGCCTTGTGACTGTGGAAGGTGACAAATTAGGTACATGGTGGGACATATTCAGCTGGAACTAGCAGAGGTATGTAGGCTGAGAAAAATCACTGCATGATGGCAGTCAATGACACAGGGCCACATGGCCTGAAATACATGACGGTAGCTATGTACAGAAAATGGTCTGGGTGTACTCCAGGGTCAGGGCTTACACATCCACCATGAAGAATGAAAAGATATGGAAGAAGACACAGCTAGAGACCAGCTGAAGGTAATGTTCTGGTAGCCAAGAGGTAAAAGTGTTTCTAGTTTTTCCCTTTGCCCTGAAGCCTGTCAGACTTTTTGAGTCAGTCTGCTGGTTCTGTGGCATCTCAAGAAAGCTAATTTACAAGAATTCTTGCCCCCTCCCCTGCAAAATACCCATCTGAACTACATTGAGACCAACTCTCCACCGAGTTCTGTTGTCTCTGACATGGTCAGAACTGCTGTGACTTCAGGGTCATGAGGCCTATTTCTCAGGGTAGCTGCCTCACTATGCTCCGGCTAGTAAAGTCTCAGGGAGGTCAGAAATGAAAAAGACCTCTACAGGGTATCCATGTGTGTGGCTTAGCAGCAAAGTATCCATTTAGTACATTTAGTACATTTGACTCCTAGAACTACAAAAACAAAACAGAACGTGTCCTGGAAGTCGTTGAAGCCACATACAAGGAAGAGGATGTAGCTTAGTTACTGTTTTCTGCTCTGCAGAGCCAGGAAACTGAGCCTTGGGGCATATGTTAAGAAATCCTGAGACAATCCTGGCCAACAGAGCTCTTCAAAACCCACTTGTCATAGGGCACATCGAAATGTTCTCTGAAAATATTATAATGTCTAGAATTTCATAATCGCTAGGAAATTCAAAACTTTAATATATCAGCCTTTAAAATGAGGCATATGTATGGGATCCTTCCCGAACTAAGAGCATTGTGTTTTATATTGCCACACACTATAGCTGTGATGCCACCCTGTGTCCCCTTCTCCTCCTTGTAGCAGCCAGCCTGTTGCTAGGCTTGGGGGAGAGAAGCTTAGCTGGGCCCTATGGGTGCAGTGCAGGGCCTTGGTCAGCAATGAGTGCACAGGCAAAGAACACGCACACCTGGAGACAGCTTCAAAGACTGGTTCAGCTTATGGGGAAGGAACAAAGGGAGGGCCTTTATGTCCCTGGGGAGGTGGACATGGTCTCTGGGGCAAGGTTTGTTTGGCCATGTACAATTGACCAAGACCAAGATTTGACCCTGTATTAACCCTATAGGGTCAGACAAGGATTGAGGCCTGATAACTGTTAGGGTAGTAAATTCTTACTGAGGCTGATGGTGCGGGGTGGGGGGGTGGGGGGGGATGGGCGACTTTCTGGCACCAGGTTGGGAAAGAGGAAGGAGCCAATACCTGCTGCCCTGAACTGAGGTGTCCAGGGTTGAAGCTCTCCTCTACCCTGCCTCCTTAATCCTGGGCCATTATCATCCCAAACCGTGACCCTGTTTCAACCACCCTAATGTACTAGGACACAAATAGGATAGAGAAATAGGAAGAGAGACATCAGACTCTTTATGTATTGCACTTTTATTTTTCCATAGTGATCTTTGTCAATTCCTAACAAAAATAAATAAAAACTGACAACAACTTGTAAATTATAGTCTCCTTCACTATGTTAAGGTACATAAACTATCAAAACTGATATTAACTGCAAACAAATTGATACAATTCAGAACCCTGATACAATTCGTTGTCCAATCAGTTTTAGGGTGAACACACTACAACGTTATGCTCCATTAGAATCTTTAATAGAAACTTTACACGAGTGGTTCTTCAGACTCACAAAGTGCGATTACAGAGTGCAAAAACAGCACAAAGAACAGCGGGCTGTAGTTCTTTCGAGAACATCAGGTTTGTATAACAGAGACACCATCGAAACAAGCATCCTTCAGGTCCAGCATTACCATGTACCCCAGAAGTGCCGTGTGTGCTCCCCTTCCTCCCATAACATTGAAAACATTTAAAAATATTGAGCAGCAAAGCAGACTTTTTTTAAAAAAAAAAATTTACAAAGTAGAAACTGAAGCAAAAACAACAAATCTGGTCAAAAGGATTTAAAGGCAAACTTTACATTTCACTGACTGAATGAAACAAAATTACACAGTAGGTCATGTCGCATGTTTACTGGGTAAAAAGCGGGTATCTTTTGGTGGCTAAGTTTAGTTAGCTGTTTTCTCAAGGACTCAAAAATAAAATAAAGTAAAATTAAAAACAATTTTTTTTTTTTTTTTTTTTTTTGCTTTTTCCCCACAGACTCTTGACAGAGAGAGGATGTGAAAATATGTAAGAGAGCAGGAGAGGTACAGTGTGGCATGGGGTCTTTGTGTAGCAGAAGTCTAAGTCTCGATTTTAAGGTAAAACTTTAGTGTCAAGCACTGAGCATAATGTCCTTATTTACATATGGCACCTATTGGGGTCTTAGATAGTCTTGGTAGAAGATTGCAAGCTACGTAATTCTGCATCTGGGATTGCTTTGGTTCTCAAAGCTGTTCTCCTGAAAACAGCTTCAGAGGACTGGTTCAGTTTATTGGGGGTAAAGGGACGTCTTTATGTCCCTGGGGAGGTAGGCTGGGTCTCTGGGGCAAGGTTTGTATGGCCAGGACAGGGTGTGTGTATATATATATATGTATGTATTCTTGTTGGTGTCCGTGTGTGTGTGTGTGTGTGTGTGTGTGCGTGTGTGTGTGTGTGTACACAATATAATGAGACATCAGTGTAACACCTCCATTGACTATAACCTTTTTTTATGTTTACTTAATGTAATATTCACTAAAACAATGAGTTTTAAAAGCATGTTCACCCAAAACCTGAAATAGTCATCATTCTTTTTCATTCCTAATATGTTTTTATGGGACTAGAGGTGTGGCCCAACAGTAATGTTTGCTCAACATGTGTAAGGCTCTGAGTTTAAGTCCCAGATTTGAGATTATAACAAAAACTTACAAAGATGTAACTCCTTCCTGAGTTCTTTCTAAAAAAAAAAAAAAATTAAAAAATATACAAAGCTACCCCAAACTTCTTACGTCAATGTGATGTAATTTGACTAGAAATGCTCATAGTAGAACAATAAAGCAATATGTTAAAGCCTCATTCGGCTTCTGTAAATTAACTGGCTGTGTTTAACCCCAGCTCTTGATAAGCTTTAAACTTTTGTCTGGAGAAGCCACAGTCACTGAAAATAGGCCAGCTTTCTCTAGGCCAGTTGGTGTCAGTGGGATGTGAAATGTGTCCTTACACACTGGGCTTCAGCTAAATCACATGGCAAAGAACTATACTTTTTACATCTCCCTTTCATTCTTCTTTGTCTTTTTAAAAATGAGTGTGTTTGGGGTTAACAGAAAAACAGCTGTAATTCCGTAAAGGATGGGGCTTGTGTCTGCACACACACGAGTACAGGAATGGGTGTGTGCATTGTTCATTTTGTCTGTCTGTTTCTCTCGTACTAAGAGCAGGCCTTTGATGAGATCCTTGTGAAGCTTCCAGGATTTTTCATGAGTGTCTCTATGGGCAACACTGGTTTGTTCCCTTGCCCTCCAGAGGTCAGAGGAAACTCCTATTCTCTTTGTTGCCTGAGCTATGCCAGGAAAAAGGTGGAGGTAGGACAGGCCCTCCCCGACCTGGTATGTGTCCCAGAGAGTTTCCACCTAAGAGTGAGCATTCAGGGAGGCATCCTCCCAGGAAAAGCAAAGGCGAGCCAGCATGCCTCCTAGGCCACTGCCCAGAACAGTCTCAGTGAGTCACAGAGACCCACAAGCTGCAAGTGGAGACCAACCTTCTGTCTTTCCATAAAAGCAAAGCAGTGGCATGAAAAGGGGACCACATTTCATCTTCGCTTCCATGAGAATGCATAGTTATCTGATTTTTAAAAGCTATCAAATAGGTTTCTCCTTTGGAAAAATACATTGTGATTTACTTTTCCCGTATTTTCCTCAGTTCCTGTGTTTGGATATATGTATTTAAAACGTAGCTTTAAAATCTGAAGTAAGATGTTGACTTAACCATTTGTTAGTTAGAACACACACACACACACACACACACACACACACACACACACACACAAAACCGCCTTTGAAGCCTGGCACGGTAATGTGCACGCATATTCTGTACACATAATCCAAGAACCGAGGAGGCTAAGGCAGGAGAGTTACCGTGAGCTTGGGGCTCATCTAGACTAAAAAGTAAGATTCTATACTAAAAAAAACAAAATAACAACAACAATAACAAAATAACAAAAAGCAAAGCCAAAAAAAAGTCCTCTTGAACATAAACCTTTAAAAGCACATTTCTATGTTAGACAAGATCTGACTAGCATCCTATTATATTTTAAAATTATGCTGAATTCAGTTTCAATTCTGATTTGATGTTCTAATTCTTCAGTAAATTCCCTATAAAAATTAATACTCTAAAATAGAGTTCAGATTTATCTCCTGACTGGCACTCAGCAACAACCTCACATGATGATGGCTTACATAGGTGTGATACCCACTGTTTGGGTTAGCACATGGGTTGTCCCTTATCCCCTTGAGCCACCTCTGTACCCAATAGCAGAGATAGTAAATCCTCTCCAGGATTAGTTGGCTCAAATGAATGGTGGAGGCCCACAAGTTGTGTTTACCTCCCCTGAGTCCCATTGTTACAACTGTTTTAGTAAATGATGATATAGTCAAGTCAGTTATCACAGACATGGGAAGTAGAAAATAAATTACTTTCTGCAATTGATTTGACCATATCACTAGGCTTGCCAATCACTGTGCCAAGCTATGGTAGAGTCAAGTCAACTATCAGGCATGAAAAGTAGGAAATAAATTACTTATGCAATTGGCTTAACCGTATTACCAGGCTCACAGGAATGTCACTTGCAGACACCTCCCAAGCAACAGGCTGGGCATTGCTCGCTCCAAGCAGTGCATCAGCTTAATGAACTTTGAAGCTTTTCAGTAAAGCATTGCACTCAGGAAATTCTTACAAAAATATCAATTTTCCTTTGATATTAAATATTTTACATATAATATATTAGCAAATAGTCTGTCAAAAATAAAACACTTTCCAAGTGTATTAAAAATATACAGTTACTGACCTAGCACATGACCCAACATAAATATTATTAACACAACAAAATATTAACATTAGCCAGGCACACTGTGCGTCCCTGTTCATAATTTGATGGCGCAGTTCAGACTTGTGGCAATACAGCGTCCCCTGAGGTCACTCTCTCATATTCTTTCTTTGATTTTTTACTTTTTCGGTTTTTGTACCTGCAAATAGTCAGAAACAAAACAATATATAGTTAACAGATACAATTAACTATAATTGACAGATATAAAAGCAAACTCTGAAACAAATACATGGACTCTGAGAGCGTATCTAAAATGTGCAGACTAATTAGGTTTGGGTCACGGGAAAATCAAGAGAAGAAGAGAGCGGAGTCTTGAAGTCCACCAGGTTAGGTAAGAAATGGACTTGGTTAAACAGTGCCATGGAGGGATTTCTCCAATGCCTTAACAGGAGTGCAAAGCTGTGAAACAGCAGGAGAAATTCTCCAGCATCTTCCTCCATTAGTGTCCTTTCACCTGTATTAAGGTCTGGGACATCTGATTAGGAAGGCATTAACATCAGATGGCTACTCAGAACAAAATCCAGGCAATGCTTTCCTGGGAAAAACTCACAAAAAATTCTTGTACCAAGTTTCAAACTAAGAAAAACAAACTGGCAACATTTTTATGGGCACTATTAACTATTCATACAGGTCCAGGCAACTAAAAGAGCCAGACAACCTTTAGCTATATTTTTTCCCTCAGTTATCACTTTACAATACTATACCTGTAGGGACAGAACTCTAATTATCATAAGATGAGAGTTCCTGTCTGTGTTTTCTAAAGAAACAAATGCCCCTTGTTTCTTACATGCACATAGGCAGGATGAAGCCTGGGTGTTTGCAACAAAGCATCTCAGTTAATCGCAGTGCAGATGCCACCTCGTTCCTCTCATGCTATGGTTAGATTTCAACCAGTTTGTAGGTCTGTTACTGCATAGGCATTGAAACCAATTGGCTTACCATCTGCAGAAATAGTATGTGGATCCGGCAATTATGACAAGAAAGAGAAGAATGAGAATCACTGTCAACGCAACATATTCTGTGCTCAGGGGCTGATGAACAGTCAGAAAGAAGTGTTCACATCGCATCCCGGTGTAGCCCACCTCACATCTGCAAGAAAGCAAAATTGCGAAGAAAGTCAGTTAGTTTAAAACGAAGCCATGCTATGAGTTAGTGTTACAAGAACCAAGTCGCCACTGTGATACAAGAAACCAGCAAGATTTGTTAAAAATTATAAAAATGAATTTAAAAATTTGAACTCAAGAGTTGACTCAATATTAATAAAATGGCTTCATATAGCTGCTAGGCCAAACTGCTGTGGCAAAAGGACACTCTATGTGGCTGCCAAGGCACTGGTCATCTAGAATGGTTTAGATAGATAGATAGATAGATAGATAGATAGATAGATAGATAGATAGATAGAAAATAGATAGATAGATTGTCCGTCTGTTTGTTTAATTTACAATCAAGTCTTAAAACAATGGCTGATAGGGAGTCGCCATTGTAGTGAGAGGAGAGGCACGTGAAGTTCCCCCACCATCATGCACCCCAAAGAATCTGTCCAGAATGAAATATTCTACTTGTTTTCTCATCTCAAAGAAGTAATAAAGTTTGTAATAATAGGCATGAAATATGTTTCAACAGCCCTTAGAGATATAGTAAATACAGAAAAAAAAAAGGGAGAGAAAATGTAGGCTTCAGAATCTTCATTTTAGTCACCTCACCTGCAGTGATTTTCACTCATGTCCACCAGGTAGATGCACTGTCCATGCAAGCAGTAGCCGTTCATGTCAGAGCTACACTTTGTAATTGACACCTGAGCCACACGGGGATTGTCCTCCATCTCAACTGTGAAAGGAATGCAAAGTTCAGTGACTTGTGTTCTGGGACTTGGATGTGTAATTATCCTTTCTCTAAGCAACTTCAGCGGACAGGTCTGGGGTCAACACTGGGGAATATCCAGGGGGCGGGAGTTACTCTAATTACCATATTCCTCCAACCAATAAGACAAACACCTGAATGTACGACAGGATCCTACTAATAAACATATACTTAAACATACAACAGGCTAAACAAAATGAATCTTGATGATTTAATTTTGAGAAGACAGAGAGACACATATTTACAGACAGACAGCAGATACACACACACACACACACACACACACACACACACACACACACACACATACACACACACATACACACACACCATACTGGGATCATTCCCTTCCCCCAACTAAAACTTGTCTTTTATTTGTAAGTCTCAAGCAATTCTGAAATCCCTTACTCTTAAAATAATTGAATTATAAATGAAAGCATTCATTGATTCAGGAGAGAATTAACTCTAAAATAACCCTTGATTGGGTACGTATTTCCAAATCGTTGAGATTACCAACCAAGAAACAACTCTCTTGAACATCTCTTGAATGGACACCTGACCACAAACTAGACAAATTTGGGAACAGTCTATTAAAGAAATACAACAGTGACGTTAGAGTTTTAGGTAGAACCAGCATTTAGGGTGGTGTTGTAGGTCCATCAGCAGAGCCTATGCTTGTGTAGAACATGCAAAGCCTAGCATTAATCTGTGCCAGGGCATGAGCTGGATGTGGTGGTGCACTCCCACTTGGAAGGTGGGGACAGAACGATTAGAAGGTCAAGATCAGCCTCAGCTGCATATGCATTTGAGGCTAGCCTTGGACACATGAGATGCTGCAAATAAATAAATAAATAAAGTGATTTGTCTGAAATATTTAAAATTATCCAAAGAAATCATGCTGGTTGGAGTACTCTTCCCTGCCCAAATAATCACCAAAGAAAAACAGCGGTGGTGGGTGATTGACAAAATTCCAGAAAGCTTGGAGGTGATGGGCAAGAAAGAAGTAGAAAACCTAGAGCACGCTTTGGAGTCAGTATTTAGCTCAGACCAAAGCATAGAGAGGTCGTTCTCTTGGACCATGTTTCCCTTTGGGGAACAATTACTGCCCATCACTTGCCTTTGTCTTTCTACCTTAACATGACACCGATTGACACTAGCACTCCATAAATGTTTCCTGAACACTACGACTAGGACATGAGAATATTTGTTTCTCTTACACACTACACCTATCAAGAGAAAATGTGTTGTGTATGAAGTTTACACTTTCTTGTCCCTCATGGGATCTGACCCTTCAAATGTTTTCCAGTAATGGCTTCACACTAAGTATGATCTTCCTCGTTTTCTGGCTTTCCAAAAGTCAAGTCTCTATAACTACATGTCTTATCTTTCTCCCCTTATTGTTCCTTTATGTAATTTCTCCAGATCTATAGTTAATGATTAGGTTAAAAATAGACATGGTAGGTGTTCCTTTCTTGTGTTTTTGTCACACATGTTTTTATATTTATATTTATTTTAAAATGTGAAAAGCCTGATGCTACTTTCATGATGTTAGGCTTACCTAAAGCTGTACAATTATCTTCAGATCCTCCTGGGATACATGAAGGAATCACTTTTGTGCTGATAACTGCTTGAAGAAGGTAGAAACCTAGTCATGGAAGAAAATAAAAATAATGCTTCAATGAAAGCAGCTTTCACATCATTTCCCAAGTCTTTGAGATAGATAGATAGATAGATAGATAGATAGATAGATAGATAGATAGATATGATTTTTTAAAGAAGTTTATCCAAGTGACAACAAAAAATAATTCATGGAAACAGTTATATAATTGAAAATAAGTTATCCTTCCTACAAATATACTTTAATTTACAAAATATAATCTAGATAAAATGAGAATATTGTTGCCATTTACTATTCATGGGATTAGCTCCAGGTTCACCCACAGATAGTAAATTTGCAGATGTTCAAGTCCCTTTCATGAAATGGTACAGGATTTGCATATAGCCTGAGTTTGTCTTCTAGTGTCCCTTAAGTCGTCGCCAGATTACATCTAAAATCTAATGCATGTAGATGCTATATGATATCTGCTATACTGTGTTGCTTGGGTTCAGTACAGACACTATTTTCAAATATTTTGAACCCATGGATACACTAGAGCCATCGGTTTGTCTTATCTAATGCAGGAGGAAACTGGTGAGGCATGCCAACCTGTGTAAGCCCTAGCATCCAGTCTTTGCCAGCACACTGAAATTGAAACAACTGTCTCATTCACTAAAAAGATAAATGTTGGAAATTAGGCATCAGGATGACTCAAGCCATTTCTGACCTGTTTGGGAGGCTTGATAAGAAGTGACTTTTAATTATATACTCGTTTACACAGGAATGTTTTGCCCCTCCTGTTTAATCTTTGTGTATTTGCGTACCGTAGGAGTTACTCTGATATAGTCAATACCTATTCATTTTTTAAAATATATTTTATTAATTTATTCATATTACATCTCAATGGTTATCCCATCCCTTGCATCCTCCCATTCCTCCTTCCCTTCCATTTTCCCCTTACTCCCCTGCCCTATGACTGTGACTGAGGAGGACCTCCTCCCCCTGTATATGCTCATAGAGTATCAAGTCTCTTCTTGGTAGCCTGCTATCCTTCCTCTGAGTGCCACCAGGCCTCCCCAACCAGGGGACGTGGTCAAATATGGGGCACCAGAGTTCGTGTGAAAGTCAGACCCCACTCTCCACTCGACTGTGGAGAATGTCCTGTCCATTGGCTAGATCTGGGTAGGGGCTCAAAGTTTACTGCACGTATTGTCCTTGGCTGGTGCCATAGTTTGAGCGGGACCCCCGGGCCCAGATCTGGCCATCATAATGTTCTACTTGTAGGTTTCTAGGACCCTCTGGATCCTTCTATTTCCCCATTCTCCATTGCTTCTCTCACCCAGAGTCCCAATAGGAAGTCTTCCTCTCTGTCAATACGTATTCTGGTGGTAGTAGCAGTAGTAGTAGTAACAGCAGCAGTTGGCCAGCCTCAACACAAGCCTTGTGGAGGTATTGCTCTGCTATCTGTGTCTATGCTATCTCACTTCATGCTCTCAGTGATGCTGAAGAAGGCACTATTAACTCCACCAGCCATAAGAAAACTAAGCATAGGGAGTTAAATAAGTTCTCCCAACGATACATGGTAAAGGGGCCACAGGACAGAATTTAGAAACACATAATAATACTTATAGTGACTATCACATTGGAACACAGTAGACTACCTAGAGCAGAGTGTTGTGTACATCATAGGCAAAAGGAATGATGACATGAAAATGATTTGAGAAAGCTTGAACTATGTTACTTGGAAAAGGTAAATCACTTTCCCAAATATTAATTTTTTTCTTACAGAATTTTAGGGAGTCTGAAGTGAATTTTTTTTTTCAGAAATGCCTGACTTATCAGAGATTGCCATAAATATTCCCAACAGTCAACTTGGTAGCGCCCTCTACTGGTATACAGTAGGATGTCTGTAATTTGACATTTAAAGGCATCATCTAATCCATATGAGGAAAAAATGATTTTTTTTTTCATTGATCAGAAGAACTTTGAAATTATTAACCAAATTGCACAGGGGGGTGTTCTGAACATCAAGGCCTGCTTCATGGTGATTTACACCATGTTTCAAACTTAACACAACAATCCGGTTCATGGTAAAGAATCGTATACACCCCAAGTGAGTTCAGTATGTGCAAATTAAATGTCATATACAAGATCACTCATCAAGTGGCCATAGCATCAGTTTTACATTCTTTCAGTGGTTTGAAATCACTGAAAGCTCTAGACCAGTGGTTCTCAATCTTCCTAATGCTATGACCCTTTAATAAAGTTCCTCATGTCCTGGTGACTCCCAACCATAAAATTATTTTTGCTGCTACTTTATAACTGTAATTTTGCTACTGTTATGAAACATAATATGAATATTTGATATGCATGATATCTGGTACATGATCTCTGTGCCATTTGACCTCCCCAAAGGGGTCACGACCCACAGGTTGAGAACTACTACTCTAGAAGAATCTTCTCTCCAGTCATGATTCTCCATGCAGTAGGAACTGCTTTTATAGACCAAAGTTTATCTTTCTTAAATGACAGAGGAGGAGGAGAAGTAGAAGGAGGAGGAGGAGAAGAAGAAGGAGAGGAAAAGAAGAAGAAGAAGAAGAAGAAGAAGAAGAAGAAGAAAAAGAAGAAGAAAAAGAAGAGGCAGAAGAAGAAGAAAAAGAAGAAGAAGAAAAAGAAGAAGAAGGAGAGGAAGAAGAAGAAGGAGAGGAAGAAGAAGAAGAGAAAGAAGAAGAAGAAGAAGAAGAGGAAGAAGAAGAAGAGGAAGAAGAAGGAGAGGAAGAAGAAGATGATGTGATAATGAAGACATGAAGTCTGAGATGTACTGTCAGGAGATGAAAACTGGTTTTCACATAGTTTGAGGCAGAGGTGGGTGAGTTGGAGGAGAAGCTGAACTCTTGTCCACATCAGTTTTGTCCCACTTCTCAGTATGGTATTAACGCTCACTGTACCAAAGAATTAACCCCTTTAACCGAAACAGTCTCCTCAACACATACCAGACTCCTAATAGTACATGACTTTGTCCTTGCCTTCTTCCCTGTACTTCTTTAGTCAATGAAAGGCCCAGGAGGAGACATTTCAATTCTCTCTCTCCAGGAAAAGCATGTGTGTGTGTGTGTGTGTGTGTGTGTGTGTGTGTGTGTGTGTGTGTGTATGTGTGTGTGTCTGTGTGTGTATGTATGTTTGGGGCGGGGAGGAGGCAGCCACTAATTTCTCTGTCTAAACTCATTATCCTTAATTTCAAAGTCACATGGGGAAGAAAACTTGCTGATGCCGAGGTGAACATCTCCTGCTTAAAAATGCTTCCAAATGATAATCTGCTGCAGGCTGCAGCTGATCCCAGCTGCTGCTGTTCAGTGTTTGGCTGCTTTTTGGTAAGCATTTTAGAAGTTGTTAGTTTGTCTCTTATTATAATAAGCTCCAAGTTGCCCAGGACACTGGTGAGGTATTTGTCTTTGGAGATGGTGTGATGTTTAGCCCAGGGTGTGCCTCCCCGGACACTGGCTTTCCCTGGCCTGTGACACTCCTGTGGAGACAGTCCATCGCTCAGGACAGTTTCTGTGAGACTTGATGTGGTAATCCACCAACAGGCTATTTTGCAGGGGAGATAATAAATAATCATATTAAAATGTGAGTTCCCACCAGTGAATGGCCAAACTGGGTCTAAATATCCATGTACAGCTGAGCTGATTAAAAGCAGGGGTCTTCACTGGTCCCTCGCTATGTCTGTCACAAGACTTTGAAAACTTGAATAGAAAAATGGACATGGTGATTAGGATTGAAAAACCCACCCACTGAGGACCGTAATATCTACTCCTGCACTCTCACACCCATTCCCCCACCCCAGGATTGGACCTAGAGCATTGCCTATATGAGTCAAGCATTCTATCAGTAGCTGCTACCCCAGCCCAGTAGTCATTATTTTAATAAAGTCCTAATGTCATATCCACATAGTTACCTAGTTTTAAGTTTTTTTTAATAATGTTGGTGGGTTTGTGTATAACAAACTATGATTCAATGCAAATATTTTACTCAAGTTTTTGGTTCCTTACAAAGGATTCCTGCTAATAAAGTCATTCCTGGGGTTAAATATTTTGGATCACATCTCTGTCAAAATCAGATGAGGTGACAGCAATTGGTACTAGTTACTAACTTCCTGATGAGGTCTACGCAAGGTGACATAGGTAGATGACCTATACAAACTGCTGTCTTAGAACTTCAACTTCACCATGAAAAACAAAGACAAAAACCACTTCAGATACTACTATCTGGGTCACAGGTCCAAACGGGTTCAGGAATCTGACGGTCCCTATTCATCTCCTCCTTCACCTTTTGGAGGTTGCATTTCAGTGAAATCTCAAATACGCCAGCAGGAAACGGAACCACTGACTCACAGGATGCAATTCGCCTCTTCCCGGTGAGTCAGGGCCCAACCTACACCCTTAAGCAATGGTGGGGGCCGTGCGTGTGCGTGGGAGAGTCTGAGCACTGTCACCGGAATGGGGATAGCCCTGACTGCCGTGGGCCCTGGAGTGCTAGGACCTGTTTGCCCAACAGCCAGGGCAGAATACCAGACACACAAAAGTGTCCTCCTTGCCTCCAGTTTCTTCTGACCTGCTTCCTAGTGGTGACACTGAGGGGCTCATCTCCAAGACCAAAAGAGATGGGCTTCCATGACTGGAAGAGAAAGACAAAGTAACAAAACATTGCCGACCCTAGGGTGCCGAAAAAAAAATTGCTTCTTTAGAAAACAATCAAGCAAATAAGGATAGTCTTAAATAAACGACGTTGGCGAATGACAGGTGTGCACCTTCTTTTCCCAGTGAAGTCTTTCAGAATATTTAGACCAGAACAGCAAATTCAGTATGAATCACATTACTTGCCTGGCCCAAACAGGGAGCCCAAGCCGATTAGAATCCCTTTCTCAATGTCACAAGGTCTAGCCTGATCTAGAACTGTTAGTTCTGCTACCCTTTCCCAAGGAGGGACTGTTGAATTTCTTAATTAACACTAGACCTATTGGATCCCGTGCACTTAGAAGAAGGGAAGGAAGTGAAGACACAACTCTTTTTGTGTTAATTTCACGGTTTAATAATGTCTTGCTTTTTCTTCGTTAAAACACCCAAAACAAAAACAAAACAAAACAAAGCAAAAACCCTGTCAAATGATGTCATGGAAAGATCTACTTTCTGTACTTTCCAGTAACAATCTGTATTTCAGATATTACGTGTATATTATGTATATACTTATATTTAACATATATACTTAAGCATCATTTAAAGATAAGTATAAAAACTATATTTGAGATAAAAACAGCACAAGGGATTGATACAATACTTATATCCAAATATCTTCTTCAATCTTGAGTTTTAAAAAGTCCAAGAAATTTTTCTTGGCAAGTGGCAAGGAAAGATTTAATATGACATGCTTTTCAAGTGTATGCATTAAATTTTATCCCACAATTTCAGTAGTAACTTCTAGACCATGCTTTGAAGTCTTAGCGTATTTGAGGTATATGATACAATGCTAAAGCAATTCAGGTTAAGAGTGAGTTTAAACAGAAGGGAAAAACATGTGTTTTACATGGTACATGGTTGATATCTCATGCATCATACAAGTGTTTGCATAATAAAGGAAAATAAGACTCTTATATTAGGGGTAAAGCATTCATTTTGGTGTTTGGGGATTTTATGGCTTAGAATTCTAAGGATGACTCATGGTTTTCCTAAAAGCTGAAAATGCATCTATAGAGTATTGCTTTAATTCTATTGGAATTTTTTTTTCCTTGAGGTAATCTAACTTGGGGGACTTTTGGTGTTCGGAAATTTAGTGTCTTAGAATTCTAAAGATGAGACTCTCTAACATGTGTTTCCTTACACCTCGCTTCTACCCCCAGCGATTCAAACCAACGATGTAAATGTTTAATTTTGAAAGAGAAGCCTCATAAAAAGATCAACAGTTGGATTCTAGTGTTGTCGTTTGGTGACTTTTTACTATAGTCATAGTGATGGCTGAAGCTTAAGAATATTTCATCACATTTCCAGAATCATGCTAACCAATTTGCTTTCACTGTAGATGATGGAGGCCAAACGTGAATTTTCCACAAGGATTAAAATTTTAATCAGCGAAGGCACACACGACTGTAGATAAAGTCATTTAAACACCCTTTGATGTTGCTTTAAAAGACAAATTCTCTCAAATGTTCAAACATCCACTCTCAGCCTGGGAATAGAGGCATGTGTTACTGCATCTCAGCATGAATGGGTCATTTTAGTCCTGATGGTTATTCAGTTTTACCTGAAGAACTTACATAATAAAAGCACATATTGGAAGGCACTCAAGACACCTTCTTCCTGAAGATGCACTTTCTGAGTCTATAGACTTGGCTCACGTTGGAGAATGTGAAAGGCACATGTCCAAGAAGGATTTATCTACAAGAGAAGGAAGGTAGCTCCCCCGTGTTTCTTTTTGATTGCATGCATGGAGGGATAGTTATTCAAAACATATCTATTGGGCATTTTCTATTTGTGATACTTTAAACAAGATGGCGAATGGAAGAGCATAGTTCCTGTCTTTCATAAGTTAGTGGAGTTCTATACTTAGAGTGAGGATGAAGAAAGCAGAGAGTATATGAAGAATGCTAAATATTCCATCAGAACATAGCAAGTCTACAGAACCTTTACATGTGCAGAAAGCAGGCAGGACCACAAATTTGTGGCATTTGTGAGTGAAGGCATGAAGGGAGGACTTAGCAGGTGATTGGATTTGATTCTAAAGGTCATACGTCACCTATATGTCTGTATAGAGTGGCTGGAAATACAGATCTAGGGTAAAAGAGTCTGGAATAAGATGGTGACACCCACTTCAAAATCAAATGCAATATCATTGTATATATGGGAGCCTTTTACATATTCCAAGGAAGCAGTATGGAATGAAAAATAGAAAATTGGGGAATTGTTATTAGAGACAGACAGAAATGGTCAAAGAAAGAGAAAAATAAGTGGGAGGAACAGGGTGAGTTTAGTATTGTGAACGGGCAGAGGTGTATTGGGAGGAACAGTGCGCCAGCTGGCTGTGCAGTGGCCGAAGAACTCACAGGATTTAAGCGCTGCTGAAACCAGCAATGGGCACTGCTAAGCTGATGGGTTTTGTAGTGCTGACGTAAAGCTCTGTTTATGTTAAACAAGCATCCTATCACGGAGCCCCCAAAGATGATTTTTAAAACACTATCTAGACTGCCTCTAATCTATGTGTCTCAATAATTCAACCTGTGAATTATGGCTGACAATAAAAAAAAACACGTTATATTAGTGGTTCTCAACTAGGGGGCAATTTTATCAGCCGAGGATGTTTGACAAGGTCTTGGGGGGTAGGTGGGTGTCTGATTCTCACAGTAGGAGGTGCTACTGACACCTAGTGGGTAAAATCCTGTTTGGCTGCCAAACAGCCTAACAATACCAAAACTAACCCATCCATATCTGTAGAGCCAGTATCAAAAATCCTGCCGCAGACTCCCAAGATATGGGCTCCAGTTCTAGCTCAGGCCATTTTGTACCCTACTAAGAAATTCTTTATCTCTAGAAAGAGAGCAGGAAGTGAGGTCAGGTGGAGAGAGGTGCAGAGCTTAGGTGAGATAACTGCTCATTTCCCTACTGGCTATCCGCCATGCAGTCACTGTTCCATAGTTTCTCTCCTCTTCTGCCTCTCTGCCTCTCTCTCATCTCCCTTGGCCTCCCCCTCCCTCCTTCTCTTCCCTTCCTCCCCTCCCTCCCCAGCTCTTCCTTTCCCCAGCCTCTCCACACACACACGCACTCATAGCTCAGATGTACATGAAATTGGATAAGCATACTATGAGTGAATAGATTCTATAACAAGAGAAACAGGGGTCCAAAGGGTGGGGAATGTATTAGATTTAATTGGTGCTGACCACTGGATTTTCAGGAACGATTGATGATTATTTCGGCATACCTTGTGTCTCAGGTACATACCCAAAGAAGCGCTGGTTAAGGACAAACCGTATTGGTGAGGAGCAGATAAGGTTTCAATCTAATTCTGAATGCAGCCAACACAGGTATGTAACATAACCTGCTGCTTCCATCATGTCCCCACTAACCCTGTCTAGAAGCATTCCTTACTACGAGGTCTGATGAGAGCAGCGTCCGAGGAACAGGTCAGCACAGTGGTGGCTCGTGTGCTTCATTGCTAAGCCTTCCAATTAGAAACTGTAAAGTTCTGATACACAATAGATGTGTCTGTACACCCAAGCTGTGTGGCCACAACTTCTGTATCTCATACTTATAACTCATGCTTTTGACCTAAGAGGTTAAGCACTAACTTTTTTTTTTCTGAACAAATGTCAGGTGATCTTGTGTATTAGAAATAGTATGCTATTTAAGTAAACCATTACTTTAACCTAGAGTGCAATTGAACTTTTTTTTTTTTATCTGCTCTCTAACTAGACACCCAGACTTGTACAAACTGTGCCGCCAGAGGACACCGAATCTGTCTCATCGCCTCATTTTCTTTTTCAAATGTCCCAGGATTGCATGGCCATACCAAGGCTGTCAGGTCACACCTCGCTAAGGTCCTCACCTGTCACAGCTTTGCAGGGCCTTCCCATTGTCTCCTAGTGGAATGTTCCTAACAGCAGTTACGGCCACATTAGCAGACCAGTTGCATGAGCCTATATTTAGAGTGCCAATGGGGAATGCCACACCTTCGTTTATAATCTCTTTGGATAGGATTCTTCACATCTGCCTCTCATCTCAGGAAATGGGAGATTCACAAAACTGGACAGGAAAATCCACAATTACATGAAGACATGAAGAATAAAACTTTAAGATAATCCCTTCCTGATTACCTAGGTTAGTATACATTTTGGAAAATAAGAGAAATAAAAGACCCAGCTAGCTTCGATGATTACTTTATAATGAAATTCCTATCTAAGAACTATATGAATACAAATGTGAATATTATGTAAAAAAAAAATCAACTATTTTAGCCCAGGTTGAAAGAACAGATGCACGTTTTCTCTGCTTGGCTTGGCGCCAGGAGCCAGAGAGCCCACTTAGAACATGTTGCAAGGCCTGGTGCAGTCCCAGGTAATGCTGGAGTTTCTCTAATAGAACCTATTAATTTCTACCTCCTCACCCAGCCTTTGGACCCACTGGCACCTGCTAAAGAGTGACTTTGACATTTTTCACTTGCCCCCAGTCTCTAAATCTTTGTAAGGTACTTGACTTCACTGAGCCTTGGTTCCTGCATTGGTCAAAAGTGCACTGTGTATCTGGCTTTATTCAGTGATTTTTTTTTAAAAAGGGTAAAACAGGGTGATAGGGTTTAAGATGCCAGCCCAGGGCAGGCATTTGGTAATAGCTCTTGTCCTGATTCCTGGATCTGGACTCCAGTGCTGAACCAGACACCCCAATGATTTAAGCTGCTCACGTGGCAAGACAATGCAGAATACGCACGGAGTACCCAGGTCACAATGCAGACAGGAGAGTCCCATCAGCATGCTTTCTGACCATGTGTGCCATCCTGGGTTACACTAGGTAGTCATAAACTCTCAGGGTCAACAGAAGGCAATCTGATTGTCTCACTGGGATTCTGTTTCTTGTATTTTGAGAAAGTCTATTTACTCTGCTTAATTCTCCTACCATAAGGTAAAGCCAGACCAAATTGCCATAGAGATGTCACTCATAAATATCCTCAAAAACCCATTCAAAAATGAATGAAAATAAACATGTCTCATCCTCTTTGTGATCTTCCAAAACCGGAAGTGACAGTTCAGCTATTAAATTACAGATTATTCAGAAAACCATTCTTAACTGGGCTATTTTTACCCCTTTACTTAATGTTCATTAAACTAAAAATGTTTGCCAACTTAGACCTGACGTCTCTCAGCTTATCATCTATTTTTTTAATGGAAATATGGATCAGTTCCCTCATGCATAAAACAAAAACATTGCTATCAAACATTTATAAATATAATAGTAGTGAAATGACTGTATATAGCTACTTGCAACTGCATGCAGTGGGGATAGGTGGTGGAACTTTACTCTCCTGCTCATAAATGCATAGACATTCCACAAAAGCAATAAAAATACACTTAAATCTAAAATGTCACTTTCCTTTGGGGACAAAGTCCCTCAAAGATTCCTAGGCAATCTTTGCTTAGGGGAAGGGCACAAATTCCGACATTATAGGTGGCCTTGCCCTTGCTTTTTTCTTTTTTCTTTTTCTTTCTTTCTTTTTTTTTTTTTTTTTTTCTATATGCTTTAGCAGGAAACAGCACAAAGCAGACTACAGAGCTACAATGTGTAACTCAAACAGGAACTTTTCTAGAGACCAGAAGTATCTCAACAGACTGGGAAAACAGAAACTGACCCAGCTCATTTGGAAATGGGCTTGGCGGCTGATGAAACAGGTGAACTATAATTAAGCACTGTAATAAAGGAGTTAAGCACTTTTATGACAACACACACACACACACACATGCATGCACACACACACACACACACACACCACAGGCACTAGGTGGGTAGAGACCCGGTTATTCACAGACTCTCGCTATCTCACCTTAGAACGTTCACTGAGGTGGGTAGAACAGACACTTGCGTTGTTTGGACACACCTTGGGGGGGGGGCAGAAGCCACCACACCACTGTGACCTCTAGGTTCATTTCTAACTCAAGGAAGACTGTTACCTTTTGGAGTTTATCCTTTGCCCAGAAACCTCAGAGCAAAGCCAGCAGAGCCACATTGTTTATAGTCACTCTTCAAGCAAGGCATTTTTTCACCTCCTTTTTGTCAGAAACCACAGATCCAATTTCCACTTGGGCTCTTGCTGTTAGGCAGGTAAGCTCTAATTATGCATAGTATGCGCTTCATTAGGGCTCCCGAGCCCTGAAAGGTGTGTCAAAATAAGAATTTAACTGCCACATCCTGCACAGATAGAGTCTTGGGGAAATTTGTCTCATTGCAAGTTCTGGAAGAATGTGACACTGGCAACTTTTATTTCCTTATTAGAATGTTCATCTATTGGGAAATTTCATATGTAGCTCTAAAATCATGTGATGTTTAAGAAATTAGGGGACATTGACTAAACAAGACAAAGCAAAGAGAGAGAGAGAGAGAGAGAGAGAGAGAGAGAGAGAGAGAGAGAGAGAGAGAGAGAGAGAGAGAGAGAGAGAGAGGGAGAGAGAGAAATGTTACAAACAATGGGGTCTCTTCCACTTGTGCCCCTGCCAAAGAGAGAGAGAGAGAGAGAGAGAGAGAGAGAGAGAGAGAGAGAGAGAGAGAGAGAGAGAGAGAGAGAGAGAGAGAGAGAGAGACAGACAGACAGACAGACAGACAGACAGACAGAGAGAAGAAGAAGAAAAAGAAGGAGGAGGAGGAGGAGCAGGAGAAGAGAAGAGAGGGGGGTAAGGGGGAGGGAGGGGGAAGAGAGAGAGGGAGGAAGAAAGAGCTTGCTAAATTACAATATTTACAGTCTAGGAGTCAGGTGCTGCTGGGGAAAGCTGCAGGACAGCAAAGTCTGTTGGCAGTTTCCTTCTGAACCTGCTGGGGTCTCCTGGTCCCCAGGCGCATCCACGAGTGCCCCTGTGTGTAAACTCGGTCCTTTGCACAAAGGTTCTCTAGAAGGCTGAACCAATCTCTCCCTGCCCCACCCCAAGAAAGTAAATCATTATCTATAAGAAGTTCTTTCCGTACCTTTGGAGTTCTAGGACTGTCGCATTTTCAAAAGAGAAAACAAAACTCTTCAACTTAAAAAAAATTTTTTTTTTTGCCCAGTAAAAGATATTAATTTATGCAGTATATAGACCGGTAATGAGTTTATTGGTGGAATGCAGTTTTCACATCAATCCGTCCAGCACCACTCCAATCTCGGCAGTAGGAACGACAGACTCACGGGAGATATCCTCTTACAGAGAGTGCACTTAACCTGGTGGACCCCTTCTCTTGGGAGTGGCCCCGGCTTACCTAGGCAGAGCAGCACCAGGAACCTAGCGCCAGCGGGAGTCTCCATCCTCTTCTCTCTAGGCAGCTTGCAGAGCATGGGGTGGCGGGCGGGAGCCAGGAGCCTACGACTGAGCTGGAGCGAGGCTGATCCAGGAACTGGAGCCAGGACCAAGTCGCTGTGACTCCACGCCAGCCAGGCAAGTGAGCTCAACACCCCGGGACGGCGCAGCGACCTTTATAAGTCTGGGGAGGTGCTTAGGCACGCGAGGGCTTACTAGCGGGTTGTCCAGAGTTTCCTAACGCCAGCCCCTGGGGGAGGAGTGGTGACCGACAGACCGGCCAGATGTCATCCTCCCTCTCAGGAACACCTGAGAGGAGGGTTTGAGGAATGAATGTCCTTCTAGTGAGCCTCGGACTACTCCCCAAATTTTTCCACCCTCCCTGTCTTCCGATTCAAGTCCGAGGAGGTGGGGAGCTTGGACCAGATGGGTTGGTTTGCTTCTTAGGGTCATCTGCAGGGTAGTGGGTGGCTTTGGTTGCTGTGGGTGACTGTTGCAGTCAGGGCTGTGTTTCCAGCGCATACTTTTGGAGAGCTGAGTGTGTGCCTTGCCAATTTAGGGCCGGAATAACTCCCTGCTTGGGTACATACTTGAAGCTTGTCTGTGGCTCCAGCGCTGTGCTTGCTCCTATTCAAATGCCCGGAAATGCCTTTCGCATTCATGCCTCCTATTCTCAGCCCTTCAGCTTCCACTGTGATTCAGACATTTATCACCTCAAAGTTTAGTAATTATGAAGAAAGCCCTATATTGTTTTTTTCCGTTCTGTCCTATTTGCTATCTATTAGTAAACTTTTGAGTTAACAACTCCAAGCACTGCCTCAATCCAACCACTCCTTTATACAACAACTTTTATTGACTTCCCCATGCCTTTGGAAGAAGGCCTGTCTTAAGTGCAAACTGAGCCAGGCCTTACCTCAGCTCCCACTAGTTTGCCAGACAGATCGGCTCACTTCCTCCAGTCTGGACAACTCTTTTTCTTCTTCATCTCCTCCTCCTCCTCCTCCTTCATCTTCTTCTTCTCCTTCTCAATCCCCCTACCTCCCACCTCCCACCCCCCACCCGGTTGCTGATGGAGTCACACTTGAGGGAATGGCTGCCCTTTTTGAGGAACTAGTCGGAATTAGTCTAAGTCCTTCTCAAGGCCTGGGATGCTTAAGTTCACATGATTTTGAGGTACCTCTTCCCTGGATTCACAGACGCTAAATCAGGCCCCCGCACTTCTGGTAAAAAAAAAGAGTTTATACACTTTGGCTTTTCCTTGTAAGTCTTGTTTTCACTTCTGCACAGACATAAAGGTCCACCCTCCCCGCCCCCTACTTTCTGTTATATTTCCCTGGATGGCTTAAGGATAGTCAACTTAGCCCACAGATTTGTATGGAAAAGAGAATATTTATGATTATGGCTACTGCCTTTCTTGATTTTCTAGCTCAAATCAGAAACTGGACTGTTTTGCATTCTTTTTCTTGTTATCTTCTCTCTCTTAGCTCAGGGCCTTTGGATGTGATGTCCACACAGTTTGTTTTTGGAAAGAAACGTTGCACTCTTTGATTGTCTGTGATTTAAACATTCAATGGAAATCCTTGAATAGCCTGCTCGGTCTCTCTAGCTTGGCTCACAAACAAAGGTGAATTAATAGTAGCTAATTCATGGAGGCAATAAGTATTGTGTTTCTACTTCCTGAAGTTCCCACTCTTATAAGCAAGGGCCCACTCACAGAAAGTGCTTCCTGGTAGTTGATCAATACTTAGGATTTCAGAGGAATCCATGAACAAGAGACTAGAAATGGTCAAGCTTTCTCTGTTGACCTGAGTCTGTTGAGAGGGCAGATGGCAAGGAGCTTCGCAGTGATTTCTCTTATGTACAGCAATGACCAGAGCCCAGTAAGATCATATTGGTAACAGGCTGTGGTCTTGTGGACTGTTGCTGGGTAAACGAGAAGTTAGGAAAAGAGACCTGGTTACAAAGCGGCATTGGTCTGACAGATTAGAGCTGAAAATAGAAGTAGCTCAGTGCCCTAGGAATGAAAGCAAAACTCACAAAGATCAGCAGCTTCTCACAGTGACTCCGGCATGTGCTTGCAAGAAATGCAAGGGTGGCAGGTACTTGTAAGAAATGCAAGGGAAAGGAGAGGAGCCCCTTCATCCTGCTGACTGCCTTCTGTTCAAATGGAAGAATGGGGTGAGAAGGTAATGGTATTCTGCTAGCAACACCTGGCAGAGGGCGACGTCAACATCATCTGCAGACAAGACAGGGTTTCCCTCTGTGGCTGGCGCATGCCATTGGGGGGAAAAATCCTCGCAAGTTTCTCAAAATTTTCCACAGCACATGCCTTTCAGTTGGCTGGCTTCTAACATGGTGTGAGGAAATCTTTTCTTTATTGGTGCTATGTTTACTCAATTTTGTAGCCATTACTTTTCGAGAATGACTCCATCATGACACATCAGGCAAGATTTGCCACTGCCTCCGCAAAATAGTATTCTATTTTTTTAAATAATTAGCAACAATTTTCATTAATCTCTCATTTAAATATATATACATAGTATAAAGTACAATCATATTTCCTCTTAAAGATGGAAAAAAAGATTCTAATGCATGCAGAATAGTTGGAAAATATAATAACTTTATAATTTTCCAGCTAAAAAATGATTCTAAAACATCAGCCAACCCAGTAATTCCTAATTTTTAAGAAATTAATGGTCTTAATATAATTTACAGATTATATGTACATATTTAATAATACTTAATTATAATACTGAATCTTACCATGATTAGTAAATATATTCATCTTTAGAAGATACTGAATTCACCATGGCACAGTAGCATGTGCTTTTATTAATTGTTTGCTCAAATTTTCATATGTGTGCTCTCTCCTTCTACCCTTTCTTAACTCCTTCCTACTTCCTATAACTCTTCTTCTCTCCTATACATCTCTTTCTCACATTTCTGTCCATGTGTTTTATTCTATGATCCGCTGGGCCTATGTGACTTTGCTCAATGTCATTTTCCCCAGCTCCATCCATTTACCTGCAGATTTAAAATTCCCTCGTGCATGTATGCCATCTTCTTAGTATCCATTCTAGGCTGCTTCCATTCCCTAGCTTGTGTGAGAACAGCAGCAGCGATGGTAGATACGTAGGCAGGCATCTCTGTGGTGTGATATAGTGTGTGAGTGAGTGCGTGTATGTGTGTGTGTGTGTACGCGCGCGCGTGTGTGTGTGTGCGTGTGTGTGTGTGTGTGTGTGTGTGTGTGTGTGTGTGTTATTCCCAAGATGGCATAATCTCCAGACTGACTTCCAAGCGACTACACTAGGTTCTATTCTTCCTGGTAGTGTACAAAGGCTCCCCCTTCCTATCTGTGCCAGCATCTGTTGTCACTTGTTTTCTTAATGGTGCCACTCTGACTAGTATGAGGTAGAATCTTAAAATGCTTTCAATCTACATTTCCCTGGTGACTAATAATGTTGAAATTTGTGTTTTCTAGCCGTTGGCATTTATTCTTTTCATTGCCCAATCACCTAGCCCCCTTTTTCAATGCTATTTATTTTTATTAATGTTTAACTTTTTAAAGTTAGTTTTATGCTCTAACTATTAATATTCAGTCCAAGATATAACTTCTAAAGATCTCCCCCCTACTCCCTCCCACACACACATGAAACTGCTTCTTAACTCCATCAATAGTTTCCTCTGCTGAACAGAAGCTTCCTGATCTGATAATAGGTGGTCTGTCAGATGTTGCCCTGACTTCCAGAGTAAAATTTCTCCCATGGCTTGGGGGGAGGGGGTGGCATGGGGAGCCCAGGGCCAGGTGGGCTCACTGAAAAAATTCCACCAGAAATATAAAAGTATTAACACCAACACTGCTCAACTGTTACATAAAGTAGTCTTCAATTCTTTCATGAAATCAGCGTCACACTTATACCAAAGCCATTTAAAGATAAAAAATTATGAAAGAAAGAAAAGATAAATTTACACCATGATCTTTCTGCTAAATGTAGATATGCATCAAGCTACAGAATTTCTTGACAAAATACTCACAAACCTAGTTCGAGTCTTATGCAGAAGAGTGTCCATGATCAAATTGGCTCATAAACCAGTAAGCGCCATTTTTTACATCAGCGGGCCAAAAGACAAAAATCACATCATTTCAATAGTCACAGGAAAAGCCTTTGATAAAACTCAATATCCCTTCATGAGTAAAGTCATGGAGAAACTGAAACTGGATGGAGTATTCCTCAACATAATAAGGCTATATATGTCAAAGCTATCACCACCATCTTGTTAAATGGAAAAGGACCCAAAGCATTGCCACTAAGATCAGGAGCACAAGGGTGGCTACACTCTCCACTCATTCAATCCTGTGCCTGAGGTCTTAGCTAAACAAAAGGGAAATAGAAGGAAGGGAAAAAGGATTACAAATGGAACAGAATGGAAGACCTACACATGCACTCATGGAGCAATAGCTGCCTGCTTTTTGACAAAGATGCTAAAAGTACACACGGAAGAGAAGATGGCGTCTTCAACAAACACTGCTGGATATCAACACACATAAGACTGAAACTAGATCCTAATCTCATTCTTAGTACTAAATTCAACTCCAGATGGATAAGGGACCTCAGCACAGGATCAGATACTCTAAAATGACTAAAGGAAAAAGTAGGGAATGCGCTTCGACAGAAAGGCATAGGAGACATTTTCTGAATAGGACTTTGATAATACAGGAATTGAAACCAACAATCAGCAAATGTTATCACTTATTTAAGAACTCAATACATAATAGACATGTGTCCACTCTTGAAGAAGATGCTGAGATAATCTATAGAAAAAAAAAAAACTTAAGGCAATCCTAACCAAAGGTCTGCATTGGCTGGTTTCCCACTGCCTCGGCGCCTGAAAAATAAATAGCTAAAGTAAGGCACACACAGATATAGGAAAATGTTGAATATCAATTATTTAATATTTAAAAAATTAGGTTTTGCATATGCACTCTTTTCTACCAGTTAGTAAATTTAGACTCTACCCAGCAGGGGATCTGGACAGATGCTGGGACTTGCTGTTGGGCTCTGGGTGGAGCTCAACAAGGAGACCATCAAAGCCTGCAGATCTGGACCCAGGCGGGTCCTACACAAACTGTTGCACCAACCAAGAACAATGCATGCAGAGTTTCTAGACCATCCCCCCCACCACCCCTCCTCCCAGTTCAGATACCACCCACCAATGACAGCTCATTCTCCACGGTTGTGGGGAGAGCGGGGACTGCCTCTGACATGAACTCTGGTGGTCCAAATTTGATCTCTTCCCCTTGGTGGTGAGGCCTGGTGGGCACACAGAAGAAGGGGATACAGGAAATCCAGATGAGACCTGATAGGCTGTGGTCATATGGTGGGGGAGGAGGTCCCCTTCTGTCAGAGGTCTAGGGGAGGGGAATAGAGTAGAAGAAAGAGGGAGGGTGGGAACAGGAAATACAAGAGAAGAGATAACAATAAGCATGTAATCTGAATAAATTATAATCAATTTACAAACTCCAAAACAGCCACATGTTAACTACATGAGGATTTTAAAAGCAAATTCAATTTGAACAAATAGTTTATGCCTTCTGCATTTTAAAATGTAAGTTAATAATAACTAATAAAATAAAATACAAAAATTAAATCTAAACTTTAGGCAACATTTTCCCATGATTTTTGTGGACAATTTTTTTTCCTTTTTGACATGATCTCTCTATGTACCCCATTGTCCTATAACTCACTATGTAGACCATACAGGCGTTGAGCTCACAGAAATCTGCCTAGCTCTACCTTCCAAGCTCTGGGATTAAAGGCTTGCCACCATAGCCAGTTCAATTTCATATCTCTACCATTGATCAGTAGACAATAATGTTGTTTAGGCAAATCTCTCATGGATTTTTTTTATTCAGCACAGTAGAAAATGTAAAACCAAACAACTTTTAAATGTTAAGTAACTGAATACTAAACTGTATTTTCTTGTTATCTCATTTGATAACTTACAAAGAGGGCTGGTAGAGGCTCCTAACACATTCACAACAGCACATTCTACCCGAGTATCTATTGGACAGTGTAGACGGCGGCTAGCAGATTGAATAAGTAAACGAATGAAAACATAATTGCCATGGTTTTATTTATACTTAGAACCGCAAGTAGATATTCATTCTTTAAATTAGGTGTACCAAGGCTGGAGAGATGGCACAGAGGTTAAAAATACTGGTTGCTCTTCCAGAGGTCCTGAGTTCAATTCCCTGCAACCACATGGTGGTTCATAATCATCTATAATGAGATCTGGTGCCCTCTTCTAGTGGGCAGACACACCTGGAGGCAGAACATTGTATACATAATAAATAAATATTTTTTTAAATTACATTTGCCAACCCAAAAGAGCAACCAGCATTCATAAGCAATGTTTTATAACTCACTATATAGTATAAATAGATTTTCCTGTATCTTCCTAAAAAAAAAAAAAAACTGCAAGGAACATTTTATATTTCCATTTTACAACATGAGACTAAAGCAAAAGATTAAGCATGTTTCTAAAGCTAGACTTAATGAGTCATGCTTGTAATCCCAGCACTGGGGGATGGGGGGTACAGAGGCAGGAGAATGGTCCTGAGTTTCAGGCCAGTCTGGTCTAAATAGGGAGCTCCAGGCAAGCTAGGACTACATAATAAAACCACATTTCAAAAAACTAGAGCTAGAGAAAGGGAGGGAGAGGAAGGGAGGAAGGAAGGGTGACATAGGGTGCCGAGATTTGTCCAAGGCTTTTGCCTTATAAACAAGGGTGAGATTCAAACTGTAGTGTGCTCTAGCCTGTTCCATTTAGTGAGCCTAATGTTCAAGATTTGCTTCTATAATTGATGTGGTTTAGTATTCAGTTACTTTCTAAAGTTTCTTGGTTTTACGTTTTTCTACTGTTTCAATATATATTGAAAACAAATTTCCTTTCTGAGTTTTGAAACCAACCTAATAACTGGTTTCCACGAAGACTATCTTCCTGCACCCAATGTGCAACAGCGGCTGAGTCAGTGAAGGACGGTGTGGCTGTATTTACTAGGTGTTCCCTCCTTTTCTTTCTCCTGACACATGGTATGAGTCTACAACTCAGTCTCATCACAGGCTTATGTCCATCTTCCGGCCACTGTCTTCTAAGTTTATGTATTTGCAAAAATGAGTTTGGTTCCTTGTCTTTGTCTGTAACAGAGTTAAAAGTTCTGGGGCTTCAGGGTGTGCCTCTTACGACGTCATTATGGAAACATTCAATCAATGAGTGCTGAATCAAAAAGAAAATCCATGAGAGACTTAACATACATGTGAGTGTGTGTGTGTGTATGTGTGTGTGTGTGTGTGTGTGTGTATGTGTGTGTTTGTACGAGCGTTTTCATTGTACTCCTTGACTCTAGAATAATACGGCATCAGGGTTAGTTTCAAAGATCTGCCTCACCTCTTTGCAGAAAGTTTTCATTATCTTTTCTCGTGATGAACTTTCTGTTTCTTCCTTTGAGGAAGACGATTGATTCTCATCGCCAAAGCATTTACTAGATTACTTTTCAATGTTCATGTGTTTATGAAAAGTGTTTTATTCTAAAAAACAAGAGTTACATTAAAAGTATGTAGGGCCTAGTTTTAAATATCTGTGTGTGAGTGAATGTGGTGTGGGGGGTGTGCAATAGAAAGAGATGGAAACAGAAAGGGAATTAGCAGAGCATGGTGGCTCAGGCCTTTAATCCCAGCACTTGGAAGGCAGAGGCAGGTGGATCGCTGTGAGTTCGAGGCCAGCCTGGTCTACAAAGCAAGTCCAGGACAGCCAAGGCTACACAGAGAAAGCCTGTCTCGAAAAACCAAAAACCAAAAACACCAATAACAGAAAGGGAATTATTTAGTGGGGGAAGGAGCCCAGTTATGTGGATGAGAGCAGACTATAGAGAGTGATGGAGCGATGCTAATAAGAATGAAGTACAGTGACGTATACATGAAAATGCATAATTACAGCTATTTTTTTTATATACTGACTAAAAATATTGACTTAAAATATTTGGGAAATGCCATAAAAATGTTACAAACGAAGAAACAATTTTTTTAAAACTACCTTTAAAAGCAAGGTTAAAAATATGTAAGTGGAATTCGAACCTCAGACCCTTTTTTTTTTCTCCTAGTATGGTCCTCAGTGACTAAGAGGAGAAATCAAGTCCTTCCCTGAATGTGGCAGTCTGACCTCTGTGCTCTCCTATGCCGTCTCAGGCCCTTGTTAGCAGGATGGAGCCACATGGATGTCACTTTAAGAACTGAACAAGATTAGGCTGTACTCAGAAGTGCTGACTGGGTATCCTAGAGAAATAGCACAGGTTAATAGCCCCAGGACATGCTAAAGTAGTCCACTCGATGAGCTAGCCACCCAAAGCTTCTAAAATATATTGTCTCTCTAGGGATATGTGCTTTCTTCTTTCCCCCTTTGTTTACATTTTGTGGGTGTGGTCTTTTCAGGAAACACTGAAGGGGGTTTAGAAATGAGAAGTGAGAAGAAGAAAAAACAAAACAACAAAACACGATCCTTTTGTGGATGAAGAACACTGTCTTGTTAATGTATGACCCAGACCACAGTCATGAAGAAAGTCTCCCTTTGTCTAATAAGGGAAACTCCACACATTTAATGTTAGAAAGTGTCTTAATTTAGGGGTTTATTGTTGTGATAAAACAAACAAAAACAAAAGCAACTTGGGATACAAAGAGTTTATTCCCTCTTAGAGTTGTGGTTCAGTATCCAGGGAAGTCAGGGCAGGAACATGGAGGCAGGAACTGGTCCAGAGGCCATGGAGGAGAGGAACACTGCTACTGGCTTGGCCCTCATGGTTTGCTCTGCCTGTTTTCTTTCTTTTTTTTTAAGCATCCAGAACCACCAGCCCTAGGGTGGCACCACCCACAACTAGGTCGGCCCTCCCACATCAGTCACCAATGAAGACATCCCACAGAGTTGTCTACAAACTAATCTGGTAGGGACATTTTATCATTTGAGGTGTCCTCTTCCCAAATGACTCTGGACTGTGTCCAGTTGACGTAAGAGTAGCCAGCACAGAGGGGAAATTTCCGAACTGAAGCATGGGTCTCATGCAAGTTTTTACTTTTGTGATATTTATGTAAAGCATATTTTTATGCCACTTTAGCTCCCGTTTTTTTGTTTGTTTGTTTTTGTTTTTGTTTTTCGAGACAAGGTCTCTCTGTGTTAGCCTTGGCTGTCCTGGACTCACTTTGTAGAACAGGCTGGCCTCGAACTCACAGTGATCCGCCTGCCTTTGCTTCCCGAGTGCTGGGATTACAGGCGTGCGTCACCACGTCCGGCTAGCTCCAGTTTTGTTTTTGTTGTTGTTGTTGTTTTGTTTTGTTTTGTTTTGTTTTGTTTTTGGCACTTCTATTCATTGATTATCCTGGTCAGCTTTCAATGAAAATCACATCTTAAGTATTTCTTTCTCTTGAAATCTTCACTGACTCTTCAGTCCCTGAGATGTCCTTCATCACACTATGCCTTTACCAATCTTAAGACTCAACACTTCTTTGCAGGTTTGATGCTTTCTTTCTTAAACCTGAAAGTAAAAGCTCTAGAATGTGGTGACCACGTCTCTTTCTTGCTTTTTAAAAACTTTTATTTATTTTGTTTTACTCACTTTACAGCCTGATCACAGCCTCTGTCCCTCCTCTCCTCCCAGTTTCACCATCACACCCCTTCCCCCACTCCTGCATCCTGTTATCCTCAGAGAAGGGGAGCCCCCACGCCATTGGGTACCAATCGACCCTGGTACATCAAGTCTGCAGTAGGATTCGGCACATCCTCTTCCACTGAGGCCAGACAAGGCTGCCAGGCTCTGAGAAAAGGATCCAAAAACAGGCATCAGAGTTCAAGACAGACCCCTTTCTAACTGTTAGGGGACCCACGGGGACCACTTCTCTTTCAGTCATGTGTTCTCCATGCTTTACTTGGTATATAGCTTGCATGGGTGAATAAACTGATTGATAAATATGCACCGACCTGGAAGACATTTGTACTTATTCTATGCTATATAACGAAAACAGAACTATAAGTTATCATTTAGGAGGCACTTTTAGGAAACCATGCAAACACTAAACTGAAAAGCATAATGAACAAGTTTGTTTTGTCCTTAAGCTAGAACAGTGTAAGGGGTTTTAAACTCGAGTTTCCTTTCTGCCTGCACAGCTTTCATGTATCAGCTCCTCTACATCGGTTTTCTCTGACGTTTTGCTCAAGTCTTTCTTTCCTTTTCCCTTGTGTTACCCAATCGGTTAGTAAGCTCTTTGCTTTCTTCCACTTCCCCATACAGTAAGCTCACCGCGCGTATGTCTCCTCTACCCAGCACGCAAGGACCCTCGGCTTGCACCTTTGACCGCCCTTTTTTCCCCTTGATGCCATACTCAAATTCCCTGCGCTGCAGTGGCTTTCTGTTCCCTTCTCTGTCTCCAACCTCTTGCAGTATGATTACCATTCAAGGACCGTCTTCTGCAAGGCGCCCATTGATGTTTCAGCCTTTGTCCCTCTTCCAACTCCTCCCAGATGCTCTTAATTTCCCCACCAACCCAACTACAATCCCTTTCTTCTTTCTCTCTTTAGAAAGCAAACAAAATGTTAGACAAAACAAATTATATTTTTTAAAAACATAAGACTTTTAAATTATAACAAAATATTTCTCTGTCTTCTTTAATTGACTTCCATATTTTTGGTTCCTCTTTTTCTCTTGTGTACTATTATTGTGTATTTATATACTAAAACTTCAGTATAGTGAAGTTTTCCTTCAAAAATTATCTCATTTGAAAGTCTTGGTTTTGCAGGTTTGTATGGTTTTTATTCCAACTTTGAAATCCTGTAAGTCATTATTTATTCATTTTATTGGAGAGCTTGCCTGACATATTGACAATAGTTACAGAGTCTTAGCTGCCTACACTTGCTGTAGACTTTTTACTAAATAATTATGTGAACTTGGGGAATATGTCTCATATTTCTATGAGAGACTAAAAAAAAAAGAGTTGTGAGGATTAAGAACATAGTAAAAAGAAGTGTTAGGACATTGCCTGACACATGAAAGATCTTCTATTGTTCATATTAGTGCTGACTTTAAAGCTGCTTTTGTGGTCTGTGGGATAAAGCTCAGTGCTAGAGCGTTTGCTTTGTAGGTTTTACGCTCCATGAGTCATTTCCACAACATGTTATTGTCTTTAATGAGAGATTCTAATATTTTTTTTTAAAAAGTGATCCTTTCTGGTGTCCGGATATCCTGCCATCTCTAGTTGGGTGTCTTCTATACAGAAGGCAGTTAGCACATAGTTGTTGGATGAATTTATGGATTACTAAAGCTGCAAATTATAGGAAGAGAAGGAACTGACATTTGGACAGGGTTGTCCTATATCTGGTGGCGATCAGGCATGATTATTGCAACTGGGATTCCTAAGGCATTAACCATGTGCTCATTGTCTCAACTAGATCCTGGACCAGTTTTGTTAGACACCTATGATGGTAGAGAGGAATGCCCATTAACCAAGCCACTCAACGCTATTCTGAACATCTATCAGCACTGCCCAGGAATACTCCTGAAAATATGGTGCTGCTGAAGACTCCGCAGCGTTCTCAAACATGCTTAAGACAGTGGCCGGACATTAGGCAAATCATTTTGAGAAAACACTGCGCAGCCAGAGATGGGAAATCAACATGACTCCCACTGGTAAGTCAGCAAGTAGGAGCTGAGAGCCACAGGCATCATAGGAAAGGTCTACTTGCATTTGATGTGCGTAACATGGAAGTTAACACATGATTGTTGTTGGATCCTGACGTCAGCCCATGCATAGTCAGTAGCTCCAGCTCCCCACAGCACACTGTTTGGTCTGAATTCTACACAGCTGCAGTAGAATTTTTATTTTCACTTAGTTCAAAATATTTTAAGATTTCATTTAAGCCTTTCTTGATTTGTGTGTTATTTGGAAATGTGCTTGTTACAAAATATTTGAGGATTTTCCAGTTATCTTTTTGTTGTTGGTTTCAAGGTTAACTCCAATGTCCATTTTAAGTACTCTAAAGTCATAATAAATTCTTATCGGGCTTTTCCCCCAAGAATTTATTCTGATGAATATTTCATACACATCTCTGCAGCTACTGGATATGTTCAATAAATGTCATTTAGATCACCTGTTCCTCAGGTAAGTATGTCCTTACTGATATTCATAAGTGAACTCTCAGAAACACACACACACACACACACACAATATTTGCATCTTCCCATGATCTCTAAATTCATTGACTAATAATAAATGCACAACTAATTGGTTTTGTTAGCAGAATTTTTGCTGCCAAAATTGGCAGCACCAACAGTGCTGATTTCCCTGGATAATGGGAATTAAGGCAAAATTATCAAATGGCTTTTGATAAATACAGTTAGTTTACTCTAACCTTAACTACATATCTCTTATTTTGGATTACACTTCACACACAGGTGTGTGTGTGTGTGCCCATCCCTTTTACAGCTGCTTCCATTGTATCCCATAGGTTTTGATAGCTTTGTTTTCTTTTTCATTTGATTCTAGGAATTGTTTCATTTCTTTCTTGATTTCTTTAATGACCAATGCGTCATTTTTCCTAATTTTCTTTCTATTGCTGTGATAAAACAACATGTATAAAGTAACTTGAGGAAGAAAGTTTATTTCAGCTTACAGCATATAGTCCTATAGTTTATACGAAGCAAGAACTGAAATTCAAAACAGGAATCTGGAGCCAGGTACTGAGGCAGAGGCTGTGGAGGAATGCTGCTTCCCAACTTGCTCTCTGTGGCTTGCTCAGTTTGTTTGTTTATACAGCCCTGAACAACCCATCCAGGGGCTGTATCACCCACAGCGGGCTACTACACCTCCATCAGACATTAGCCAAGAAAATGCCCCACAGACTAACATACAGGCCAATCTGATGGAGGCATTTTCTCAATTGCAGTTCCCTCTTCACAATGAACCAAGCTTATGTCAAGCTGACAATAAAGCCAACCAGCACACCGTTCAGTGCTGTGTGTGTAGCCTCCACGAATATGTGCATGTTCTGTGGTTTCTATGGCTGTTGATTTCTGGTTTCATATCCTTGTGCTCAGAGAAATACACGGTCTTATTCAAATTTCCTGTGTTTGCTGAAACTTGTTTTGTGTCCTATCATATGACCTCTTTTAGACACAGTTTCAAGAGCTCCTTGGGAATCTACAGTGTTTAGGTACAATGAGAATGGTCTGTAAATACCCATTAGATCAACTTCATCTATGACACCACTAGTGCCAACATTTCTCTGTTTTTGTTGTTGGATACTAAAGAGACGTACTATTATTATATCGGGGTTAATCTGTCTTTACATCCAGTACTTCTGGTTATATGAAATTGGATAATCCATGTGTCTATATTTAGAATTGTTGATGGATTGTTCTTTTAATAAGTGTGTAATGACCTTCTTTACTCTGACTAATCTTGATTGAGGTATATCTTGTCAGATATTCAAACTACAACGCCTACTTGCTTTCTAGTTCTATTTGTTTAGAATGCCCATTCTCAACTTTTCACTCTCAGGATGTATTTTTCTTTGATTGCTAGTTGCATTTCCTCAAGGCAGTGAACATATTAATCTGTTTTTTTTAAGTATAATATACTAATCTGTGTCTTTCGATTGAGGGTATTGAGAACAATACCATTCAATGTTATGAGTGAAAGGTGTTTATTGATTCCAATCATTGGGTTGATTTTGTAGAGGTTTATGTTTTTCTGTTCCTTATTTTTAAAAGATGTCCTAGCATGGTGTGAGAGCAAGAGGTCTTTTGGAACCAATGTCCTGGAAGCGCCCTCATTTAATGGATTTTTCTCGATGGAAAACTCATGCTGTTCTTATGATTAGGAGCCAAGAAGGAACATGCATTTAAGGACTCTAGAGAGAGTGGTATGAATGCCCTTCCCCCAAGCAGAATGAAGCCCTGATGAAATCTTTCTTGTGGACTGTGGTTAGAGAAAATCTCTGTGCCTGTTCCAAAGAGGTGTGCCCCACCATTCTTTTGGGCTTTCCTAAGACTTTCCAGGAGCACGATGGGCATGTCCATCTACCTCTGCAGAGAGAAGGATTCTTTCAAGTATTCTCTGTAGCTCTTGCTTCCTGGCTATGAAATCCTTGAGTTTGTATTTATCATGGAAAGTTTATCTTTTTCCTTTGACTATTGATAGTTTTGCTGCATATAGTAATCTGGGTTGGCAGTTAATGCATTAGAATGCATCATCCTATAATGTCTTCGCTTGTGGAGTTTCTGTTGAGAAGCTGGCTGTAATTCTGATGGGTTTACCTGTGTATGTGACTTTGCGTTTCTGTCGTGCAACTAACTTTCTGAGTTTTCCTTTGTTCTCCACGTCCAGAACATGATCTGTATTGTCTGGTGGAGAGGCTCTTTTCTGGCCTTTGTTTGATATTCTCCGTATGTCTTCTGATTTCAGATGGCCATTTCCCCCCTAGATTTAGGAATGATAAATTCAGCTGATTACTCCTTCCTTGTGTGGCGGGTGTTGCACACTTCCCCAGTTATTTTCACCAATATTGGCCGGAGATGGAAACTCCAATGGGCACCATGGGCTGCTCCTCTACAGAGCCCCTGATTTAATAAGTTCTGCTTCAGCTATTGTCTCTTGAAAGAATGGAGCACATTACTTATAATCCTGCCTGTTTTCTTTTACCATACCATAATAGGCTTTTCACCTTCTGCCTTACTTGGATGTTCCCATCACAATTTCTCAACGCCTTGTCACTCCTGAGTTCTTGTTAGCTAGTACCTGAGGGGCGCTTTTACAGAAAGGCTCTTCTACTTACAAGGAAGAAAGGTGGTTTCTCTTTAAGAAATTGCTAATGTTCTTCAAATTTTATTATCTTCTTATTCATCTTAGGACCTTTGGGAAACATACAAAAAACTAGGTAAAGTTACAAAGTTACTCCAGGTCATTTGTAAAATGATATGAAGAAAACTTTACAGATTAGTATGCAAAATTCTTACCTGGAAATATTTATGTCAGCTATCTCTTTCATTGATTGTGTGATTAGGGCCTGGGACTGAGCATGCTCAGGCATGTGCCTGCCTTTTAGTGATGTCTTCCCTGTGTGAATATGTATGTTTCCCCAGAACTGGCCTTGATTTCTCTGTTTTGGGGAAAGATCACCTTACAAATTTTGTGCATGTGTTCCTGAAAGCACCGAGCCCTTCTGTATTCCTTTATCTTAATGTTTCTATTTCTTTGCATTTGGAGGGCAGTGGTATTTGCCTGGTGGCTGAAGGTCTCTGAAACTTCTTTCCTCTAAGGTGAGGAGTGATAACTTTTAAGAATTATGTTCCTCATTGGAGTTGATTTCTTAGCAGCATTCTCTAAATGAGCTCAATTCATATTTTTTTCCAATGTTTAAAATACTCCATTAAAGGTGATTATAAGAAGCCAAAGGCAGTAGGACATTCTGCTTGTAAAGTCAGTGTTTAGGGAGGTGAGGCAGGATGGTTGATTTGAGATCAAGGGCTTTCTGGTCTACACAGCAAGTTTCAGATGAGTTCAGGCTTTAGAGTAAGACCTTGACTCAAGAAATAAATTCTTAACCGGGTGTAGTGGCACATGCCTTTAATCGCGGTGCTCAGGGAGGCAGAGGCAGGTGGATCTCTGTGAGTTCAAGGACAGCCTGGTCAGAAACCCTGTCTCCAAAAAATGAAAAATGAAAAAAGAAGAAGAGGAGGAGGAGGAGAAGGAGCAGGAGGAGAAATAATTTCCTTATGAGACTGAGCATACTTGACATTAATAACCAGAAGACTATCATTATTCAACCTCTATCTGTGAATATATTTTCTTCTTGGTGCCACACATTCTCTCTCTCTCTCTCTCTCTCTCTCTCTCTCTCTCTCTCTCTCTCTCTCTCTCTCTTTCTCACACACACACACACACACACACACACAATCTAAGAATGCAGTCTGCTAATAGAATTGTGCAGAACTGACTTGTGTGGGGGAAAACATCTGTGGGTAGTACCTACAGTTCTCGTATGCATGAATGGAAACACTGGTAGCATTGGCGCAAGGGGCCTATGAAATATCATTTACTATTTATCACTTAAGAATTCAGGAGTGGGGGCTGGAAAAAAAATTGTTCAGCCACTAAGAGACTGTTGCTCTTGCAAAGGATTCAGGTTTGATTCCCAGCAACCACGTGGCAACTCACAGTCATCTGTAAGCCCAGTTTTAGGGAATCCGATACCCTATTCTGAACTCACGGGCACTACATATACATAATGGACCAACACCTAGATTCATAATAAATAAAATAAAATACATATTTAAAAATAATTCAAGAGTGAACACTAATTATAACAGAGCTACGGTCATAGAAATGTCTAGTAAAATATACTCAGTACTTGTTGGAATGTTTTTTCGCCATATATGTATTGGTTAACAAGGCCTCATTAGAATTTTTTCATTTATTTACTTTTAAGAAATTTGGTGCTTTTTGAACATGCTCACCTATTCCTTTTCATCTCCTTTTAGAGAATTGTGTGTCATGTCTAAACAAAGCAGCTGAGTAAATGCCTGATTCATGTTGGCAGTATGCTCACGAAAACACCAAATTAACCCCAAGAGTGAGCCTGATTCAGTGGCAGCTTTGTACTGCAGCCGGGGAGCACAACATCAAGTCCACCTGTTTACCGGAAGCTGCCGTAGCTTAGGCAATGAGGAGCACACAGGGTAGTGCTGAGAAGTCATGACACCTTCAGCTGCTCATGGTGTGGTGCGTAGCCTGACAGCTGGGGTGGGACACAACAGTCAGGAGGCTTCGAGAAGATTCTCCAGCAGTTCCTATGAGCAGGAACTGATCCCATTCTTGAAGATTTTTAGATAGAAAATGGACAGACTCCCATGATGGGGAAATGAATTCTCTGCTAAAGTGATTTTCTTTGTTCTCATATCACAATTAATACAGATGATTTGTGTGACCTCAAAGGATATGGAGGTTTCTCCATCAACAACCAGGTAACTAATTCTGCAGCAGACACCAACTGGGGATGCCTAATCCAGCCCAGTACTGGCACTACTTAGAGCTGACATCAGATTCCACCGGTCCACAATTGGGTCTTTCCAAGTGTTTATTTATCCAAAAGTTCTCTACACCCAGACTTCTTTGTTTCTCTTTCATGAGGTCTCCATTGCCCACTACCATGAATAGATAGTGGTACAAAACCCTAGCAAGGCCTACCAGTTTCAGCATTCTGCATGTTCTTTCTGTGCAGCGTCCTCCCTCCAGGTTATGGAAAAGATTCCTTTCAAACAGAAAGGGCCTCACTTAGAAGAGTGGCTCAGGGCATGTTTCTATAGGCAGTTCCAAGAACGAGAGGTGACATAAGATTAGAATTTCTCTGAGCACGTTTGGCTCCTAGAAATTCTACTTCCTGTGGATTTCCTTGGAAAAGAAGTTATAAGCTAGGGAATACAGATAAAAATTAAATCCTGTGGGGTGTGTGTGTGTGTGTGTGTGTGTGTGTGTGTGAGAGAGAGAGAGAGAGAGAGAGAGAGAGAGAGAGAGACAGACAGACAGACAGACAGAGAGACAGAGACAGAGAGACAGAGAGAGTTTTACAACTGCAATTTATGCTTTAAGCATAGGTTTGTATAAAGACCACACCTTCTTCAGGATGTTTTATTTATTTTCATTTTATGTGCATAAGTGTTTTGTCTGCCTGCATATGTGTCTGTGTACCAGCACATGTATGGCTCCTACCCTTGGGGGCCAGAGTCATTGAATGTACCTGGAACTGGAGTTAGAAATGGTTATGAGGCAGCATGTGGGTGTTGGAAACAAAGACAATGCTCTGAACTGTTGGGCCTCCTCTCTAGACCGTAGAACTCCATCCTTGAGTTTATGCTCTCATACTATTGCCTTGGAGTTAAAGCATTTGAGTCGTAGCTTAGTCTGCATAGCGATAGCAGAACACACACCATAGGAGACTTCTGAGGTCAAAGAAAGAACCTCACCAAGGCAAAGAGCTAAAGAGAATTCCTGGGACACAAAGGCCATCTGAGAAATGATACATCCGTTCTCCCCAAGACTGCAAGACTCCCCCACAGCCACCCCTGTCGACTAAAAAATGACCCTTGTTCCCGACGAAGATTAGAGATAAACAGCATGGGACTAAGTATTAAGAGAGGGCCTCTCACAGCATGACAAAATAAAGAAAACATACCAGATAGAAAAGTCCTCATTTATGGAGAGTGTTGCAATTCTGTGACGGTCAAAACAATGCTTTCACATATCAGTTTTTGGAGTATTGGTAGTGTGTTTAATTTACTCATGGCTGAGTAAAGCAGAACGCCGAGGGGGATTTTAACATTATGAAATACCAGTAGGTGCAATATAGGACTACATTTTGCTTTCAACTATTTATCCCGTGCTGCTTACCCAAGCACGAGGGAGAGGAACAATGATTTAATGGCTCCACTGTCTGTTTACTCATAAGCACGACAGCTGTCTTCATTTGATTGCCTGGATTGACGTCAGCTGTGTGTTATACACGCTATAAGATAAACTTCATGAGCCGGAGCTTGTGTCAGGAAACATTTTAGAAAGTGTAAACATTGCAACGCTTGTGGACAGCTGCATGCTTGAATTCTTATTCTGTTCAAGGGCACAGCTAAGTTATCACACAAGATGAAAAGTCCTGAGGAGCAGGGGAAATGCACAAAGATAGTCACAATCTGGACAAACTGAAAGGTTGTGTAATGTGTAAATTCTGTAGCAGCCTGCGAAAGTACAGGCACATAAATCACACGTGAGATGAATAAAAAATTATAAGTGCCCACTAAAATTAATTGACCCAATGATTTTATTGCTGATGTTTTAATACAATAAATTTTACTAACAATTATTTTTATGGTAATCACTTCATTTCTGTGGTTATACGTTCTGTGATTCCAGTTACCAGTGGACAATATCATGACACCAAATTACTAAGTGGAAAACACTAGAAATAATTCACATATTTTTAAATGTGTGCCCTCCTGAGAAGCAGGGTGGACCCTCCCATCATCCCATTGCACTTTTTCTGCAATGTAAGCCACCCCTTTTCCATGTATCCATGCGGTACATATGGTTTACCCCTACTAGTTGCTGAGCCACTAGCTGTCAGTGTTATGCTTAAGTAACCTTTGCGTACGGATGGAACACTGAACCAAATACTTCCAGCATAGGGCTCAGCTCAGTTCATCATGGACACACTATATTATTTCACATCATCCAAAGAAGAAGGGAAAAGGGGCAGTATAAAAGCATATTTACAGAGAAAAACCTTTCCACATAATTTTTATGAGTGTGAATGCATGTGCGTGTGTGTGTGTGTTTGTGCACGCGAGCATGCGCACGTGCGCACACGTGTTTTGAGAAAGGGCTCTAATGTGTAGTCCAGAACCCAGGCTGAGTTTGAACATCAAATTTTCCTACCTCCAGCACTGTTAGCACACAAACATACCTAGCTATAATTATTCCATTGTATTATCAGTTATTATTTTTAAATTCTTATAGTTTCCAATTAGTTGTTTCAATTTTACCATAGATACTCAAATACTTCCTGTGTAGTCAAACACATCCAGGGAATCTTAAGGTGTATTTCTTGTGGCTGAGAGTAGGGCTATTTTTCACTATTCAACCAGTTTTTATATTATTATTTTGACTTTCTTTTCCATCCTCACTAGTTAAACTAATTATGTTGAGTCTGTGGTTTAAGAGAGGATAATTTACAGAATAAAAACAATATTATTTGACACACAATGAACTGTGATTGTGCTGTTGGCTCTGTTGTGTTCCCCCAAGTTTTGAAAGTTGAAGCAGACCCAGAGCCTCTGAATGTGGCTGTATTACAAGATAAAGCCTTTAAAGCTTTATGGTTCTCAGCCTGTGGGTGGCGACCCTTTGGGGTTGCCTAAGACTATTCCAAAGCACAGATATATTCATTATGATTCACAACAGTAGCAAAATTACAGTTAATGAAGAAGCAAGTATAATTTTATGGTTGGAGGGGTCACTACGACATGAAGAACTGTATGAAAGGTCGCAGCATTAGGAAGGTTGGAAATCATTGCTTTAAAGAGATTGAGTTAAAACGGGGCCTTTAAGAAGGTGACTTTTGGATGTGCAGAGATACTCCAGACAGAGGGAGCCCTGACTGCACAGACCAAAGAACAGAGAGCAGCTGACTGCAAGCCACGATAAGTGGCCTCGGAAGCAGAGTCTCACTGGGACTTGAGATACCAGGAGAGATGGCCCTGCTGTGTGGGGCCTTCAGAAGAGACACTGTGTGTCCGTTAGACACAGTCTGACAGGAGCACTGATTCTCCTACCATGAAGGTGCTAATGTATCCAATGAGTCTGCTATCTGTGAGTCTTCAGGGAGCAATGTCTCCTTCCAGTGCTAAGGTGAATTAGTATATTCATGACACTGTACTCCAGGAAAGTGTCACTATAAAATATTATAGAGCTACAGTTATTAACTGTGTATTTATTAGAATGAGAAGATAAACAATGAATGGCAACTTAGAAATAAAACTTGGAAATACGGATATAAAATAAATATAAAGAATACATTTTTGCATCATACATTATAAGTTGGTACTGATAAAAACAATGTTTTTATTTTTAATTAAAAATCTTTTTAATTAATATTTTTACATATACATTTATATTATTATACATATATAAAATAAACTACATAGAGCAAGAAGACTAATGAAATAATCAGGAATTATATTAATGTTATATTCATAGTGTTTCGGCTATTTGTGTTGGGCAAACTTGAAGAAAATATTTTTCTATCTTGGTGAGTCTAAAATTCTGAATGTAAATCAATATCCATCATATTTCATCATTATCAACTTAAAACATCCATCTAGAACTAAATACATCTTAACCCCTCAACAACTAAACTTAATTGTGAAACTAACCTATTTGCTCTTTAACCCATCAGAGAGAGACTTGAGAAGGAATAAAATTAATTACCTGAGTAAAGAGGAAATGGAGGTTAGCAGCTTCCAAATTGAAAAAAGTGACGGAGACAGTTTGCTACCTGAACAGTCACCCGTAACCCTCTATAACATTGGAGCATCATCTTCAGCCTTCTGACCCAATATATCTGACAGACATATTTGTGAGGCAGGAACTATTGAGGACTTGCTTACCCTATCATGGCAGGAAAAAAAAAAACCAATGCTTTTAAAAAGGAGTAACTAAGATTTCTTGTTATGCTCTCTGGCTCATAGACTCATAAATTTCAATGTTTGGCCCATAGGGAGTGGCACTATTAGGCCTTGTGACCTTATTGGGACATGTGTGGTCTTGTTGGAGGAAGTGTGTCACTATGGGGGTGGGCATTGAGGTCTCATAAACTCAAGCTATGCCCTGTGTGGCACTCTTGCTTCTGTTGCCTGTGGGTGCAGATGTAGAACTCCCAGCTGCTTCTCTAAAACACTTTCTGCCTGTGTGCCACCCTGTTTCCCAGCCATGGCGACAACAGACCAAACCTCTGAAACTGTAAGCCAGTCCCAATTAAATGTTTACCTAAAGAAGAGTTGCCATGGTCATGGTGTCTCTTCATGGCCACAGAACCCCAACCAAGACACGATCTACAAAAGAAACATTTAAATGCTAAAAATGTGCTGACTATTTTTTTTGTGTGGATTAAAAAAAAAATCTAAACAGCAACAACAACAACTTTAGTTGTAGTAGCAATATTTAGCCATGAAAACATTATTTTTATATTCTGTGTTCAAAGAGAAAGATACACCAAAACTGGGGGAAATGGGCCTGCAAGATGGTTCATTGTGTAGAGACTCCTGCTGCGCAAGCCTGGAGACCCAAGTTTGATCCCTGAAACCCACATTAAGGTCTGTGGGAAGAACCAACTCCACAAAGTTGTCCTTAGGCCTCCACCCACACCATAACATGTGCCCCCCAACACACACACATCATGCACAGACACACCATAATAGTAACAAATACAAAGATAAAGACATTGTGGAATAAATATTTGCAATACAAACAATAGGGGTCTAATGCCTAAAGTATTTAAATTTCCTACATGGAAATAGGACATGGTTGAAGTGTCCCTGGAAAGAGAAGCAGTCTCTGAAAATGGGTAGGAATCTCATAAAATAGAACTCAAATGGTCAATAAGTACCACGTGAGATGGTAATTTAATTTTCTTTGTTTAGCATATAATCTTGAACCCATAAATATAAAGGAGGAAGTCTCATAAACATTTTAATGAAATAGAAATATTGGTAGAAATGTCAACTGCTTTACATGCCAAAATGAAAGGAGTGGGATTAAGAAGCAGGCAGCTGTAACTGGTTGCCCCTGGAATGTTCTACGTCTTGTGATATTGTCCTTACGGAACAGGAGCATCCTTTACCATGCTCGGTTATGTGGCTATGGTTCTCATTTACCCAAGAACTACCTGCGTTTCATTAGCCCTCAACAACCTTCGGGGAACAGCAACAGGGATATCTTGTGTCTTTTGCTGTCTTCTATCTCAGGACATCCAGAGTTCTCGTTCTTGCTCTCTCCCTGCCTCCTCCTCTCCCTCTCCTCCTTTTTTCCTTCTCTCTCTCTCTCTCCCCTCTCTCTCCTCTCCCCTCTCTCGCTCCTCTCTCTCTCTCTCTCTCTCTCTCTCTCTCTCTCTCTCTCTCTCTCTCTTTCTTGAGCCTATATATGTGCTATATATAAAGTCTTCTATAGGCCAGGCTGGCCTTGAATTCACTGTATAACCAAGGCTGTTCCTAGTTCCTGATCCTCCTGCCTCAACCTTGTAGTGTTCACAGGTACTCCTGTCAGTTCCAGATACTTCCTTTCTTTCTTTCTAGCTATCATTTCTTGATAAATTTAAAGCACTTAGACATTTCAAAGGCTTACGCACTAATTATTTATATAGCTAACCTTAAAGTCATAACTTTTTCATTCACCTCAAGTTTTTCTAATGAAAAAAATGAAAGTATACATAAAATATCTACAGTAACGTAGTCTTTTGTGTATGCCGCATTCTAGGCACTTTTCATACCTTAGTTCTATGTTAACTAATAGACAAACTCATATGTTAATTAATCCTCTCTGAGTTATCACCTATTGTTTTCTCAATCATGGGTGAAGAAATTGAGGAACTAGAGATGAGGAGCTTGTCCAAGATGGCACATTTTGTAAAGAGGGCTGGGCCGTCCCCCACTGGAGTCCTTCCTCTTATAGTGAATTTTGCATGTTCCCTGCTCCAGTTTTGTTTGCCTCCTCCTCTCACTCGGAAGCAAACTTAGAATGCCTGGAGATTTGTTCTCGATTGCATACTTTGTGTGTGTGTGTGCACATGCGCACGCGTGCTACGTATTTTCCATTGGTCCATTGTTTCATGTTCAAATTTTCATTTGTAACTTATCTCGACATTGTAATTCTCGTTATTTGACCATGTTTGATACCCACCAGTTCTAGAGCCTGGCATGATCTGTTTTCTGTAGTTTTGCAACTACACGCTGCTTCCCGTTTTTTAAATTGTCTGTCAGATGTTGTGCTTGCAAAGTACTTGCAGTTTATTTGTTTAAAAAAGATGAAAATACCTTCAAAATAATCTGAGGTGTAGGATTTAATTTACGTTTCCTTCTGTTCAGTGTGGGGAGCGGCATTATGTTAGGTCCTATAACCCTGCCCGACCTTATTCTATTGGTGCAGTCTCCAGAGGCTTCTCAGTCCCAGCATCCCCTACCACACGCCCCCGACCCCCAACACACACATTCATCTAGACATGATTTTAATATGGTGCCAAAGTCCCCACATGCATCACCGATCTGCTGGACCTTCTCACCTGCCCTTCTGGGCCTGGCAAATGAACACAGCAGAAAATATCAAAACTAAAGGGAATGAAAGTCCTCACACGCCATCTTGCTCTTTGATAACTGGTTCTCGTCTGGTTAGCTTTCTGACCTGCGAGCACGTGGCTGGTAATTATGGCTTTTCAGGTTGACATCAGGAAACAGAAGTTCTTGCATTTAAAAAAATTGGTTTTTAAAAATATCCTATTTATCCCATATAATTTTTAAAAATTAATTCATTTTAGTTCTTGCTTTCTGGTTTTTTTTTTTTTAATGTTTTTGTGTTTTTCTTGTTATTTGAGTCACAGAACATTGGTTTAATTAGCATTTTTCCACGTTTTTCTCAGTTTTCCAATTGAATGTGCCTTTGTAGTGGACTGTAAATGTCACCGTATACTTGATCTTTGGGATTTCTATGTTATAATGTGCATGTTACTCAATTAAATTTATTGATTATGCTATCAAAATCTTACTTATGAGTTTTTTGTTTGCTTATGTAATTTTTGAGAGGATTTGTAAATATCTGTGATGACACATTTGCCCATTTTTCCTGGTAATTCTCTCAGCTTTTATGAAGCTTGGGCTATTGCGTAACTAAAAGTTTGGGATAGCTACAGCTTCCGCTGCTCTAGCATTTGCATTTGTAAGTAACATTTCTCCTGACCTGAGTTAAAACGTCATGCATCGAACTTTGCCTCTCTTCAGTGATCACCCGAAATCCAGTGTTCTGTCATTTGGTAGCTATGTGTCTCTTTCTTGAGTAACTGAACTCTTATATATTATATTTATTTTCTCCAATCACTAAATTTTTGGGGGGTATTTTCGAGACAGGTTTTCTCTGTGTAGCCTTTGCTGTCTTGAACTCACTTTGTAGACCAGGCTGCCCTTGAACTCGCAGCGATCTGCCTGCCTCTGCCTCCTGAGTTCTGGGATTAAAGGCGTTTGTCACCATGCCCAGCTTCCAATCACTAATTTTCAACTATTTACAATTAACTGTACACCATTCTATGTTCCAACTTACCTCTATTACCTCACTTTTTTCTACATAACATGATATTTCTTTTACTCTTTTATTCTTTTCTGCATTATTGGCCAAAAGAGTATTCTTTGGTATATTTTACTTAGTCTCTTATTTTAGAAGTGAAATATATCATTTTTCCTTAAAGCACAAATATTTGCTGGTAAGTGCATGCTTAGATTCATTCTAAGTTTTAGAAATTTGCAGCATGATCTTTTCTGAGAAAACTTGTCCATTCTTTTTTGAACAAGACCTTATAATGCTTGAAACGTTTTTCGGAATTTTGCCTCAATTTTCCTTGTCATCACCTCATAGCACTAAGTTACAGGACGCTAACTGCCATATGTTGCCACAGACCATGTTTAGTTACAAATTGTTGTATTTATTTATTTACCAAACATCTGGTTTGTTTTACTCTCAGTCCTACTTACCTTGGATATTTTTCACCCTGTGTTCTTTCGTAAATATCTTTCATTCCCACTGCAGTCATTTCAATCAGATTCTTTGGTAGTGAATTTTTGGTCTTTGAGAACTGAAAAATATAAAACCTACATTCTTTCACTTAGATTTGCTGAAAAGAAAAGCCGTATGTTATAGGTCTTAGTTACGAGCTCTATGGGAAGCTGTGTAAAGAAATAAGAGCCAGTTACCATATCCATCAGTCTTCGCAAAGGTGGAGCATTGGTTACACCATTGATCGTATGGATAACATACTAATGCGTAAATGACTTTTGCACTGCTTAGATGACATGCTTGTCAGAGACACTCTATGGGAGGAAAGATTTATTTCAGAGAGCTTCAAAGGATTCACTACACTGTGGCAAGGGTGGGGGAACAGCATAGTGTAGTAGTTCCTGGTGTTAGTGAGAAAGATGAGAAAGGGGAGAGTGTCGAGGCACAGAGAAAGAGTGGTCCCTGATCTGATTTCTCTACAAGACCCTATCCACTCATCAGAGTATGTCTTCGTGTGACTAAACCATAAAGGGATTGCCTCATCGTTTAGGTCAGAGTGCTCGCGACATATCCTCTAGAAACTCAGTCGTGAACATACTTAGAGGTGTATCTTACTAAACCTCCAAATGTTCTTAATTCAATCAAGCCAGTCACGAAAATTAACCATCACAATGCTAGCCCACTAGTTGACACTCAGACATAACGCCTTAAATAATGAGAATCCACTCCTGACTTCACATGAGGTCTGTGCCTGTCTCATAATGCAAAATACATTTAATCCATTCTATGGGTCTTCACAGTCTTAATGGGTTCAACATTCAAAAGTCTTAGTTTGAAATTCTCACAAAGATTCCATGCAATTGGCTTTGTTGGTCTTCTTGTGAAGCTCCTGTCACCTCCAGGTCCTTTTCTCTTTCCTAGCCCCCCTCCCCACTTTTCTACAAGACTTCCTAAGTATCACCTAATGTTTGGTTCTGAGTTTCAGGATCTGTTTCAAGGTGTTGCTCCCATAAGGTTGGTCTTGAGTTAGGCCAGGTATTGGTTGGGCAATCCCTCAATGTCTCTCTGAGGGGCCTACTGAGGGTCAGCAACCAAGGACCAAGCATGGACAGAGATATAGGCAATGGTTAGGCAACTCAGGCTTCATATGGATCCCCTAGTAATGACAGCCTTGCCAGCCACAGGGGACGAGGACAAGCTCAGTCCTGATGTGACTTGATGTGCTGGAGTGAATAGGAAAGAGGGATCCTCTCCTCTGAGGAATATGGAAGGGGGAGAGGGAGAGAGGGTGAGCCTGGGAGGTGAGGAGGGATGGGCCTATGATCAGGATATAAATTTAACAAATAAATAAATTGATTAATTAAAAATATTTGAAGCAGATTGTTAGCTTCAAGTCCATGTGAAATGGGGTGAAGTGAATTTTCCAAAGAGCAGAACAGATACAGCAAGAAAAGATGATCTGGGCAAGATCCAAACCCAGCAAGGGAAACAGTCAAGCCTGAACTCCATGCACAGCATTGAGAGCTTGGAGCCCTTGCTTCTGTGATTATCAGGAAATATGGTGAACCCATGATGTTTAGTTTTATTATAACAGAACTATGCTTACAACAAATGGATATTCTCTCTGAAGTAGAACTGTTCACGTTGAAGCTTTTTCATTTTGTACTTTAGAATTTTCAATCAATCTGAAAGCTGAATAGCCCTCATGCTTCTGAAAAGGTGTTGTTTGAATTATGCCACAAATAATACAACTTACTAAAACAAATGGGCTAAAAAAAAAAAACTATAGACCCTCCCACATGTCTGCACAGCAGGATTTGGCATCAGCTCGAACACCAAAACTTATTGTAAAGAGAAACTTTGTTTATCTCATATGTTCTAGAGAGAACTCTTGTCACATTGTTTTTTGTTTGTTTGGTTGGTTGGTTTTGTGGTAGTCACACCCACAAACACTAATATCCAAGGAACCTCACATAGATGACATACAGGAAAAGCTAGGACACATAATTTATCTTCAATAAGTTTTGTGCTTCCTGTTTGAGTCATATTGCTGTTGACCAAGCTAGAATAAGTGTATTGCAAAAGAATGAAGCCAAAATTTAACTGTGGTTGGATTTTTGCATCAATGTTCTGTCCGTGGAATTCAAGTAAGATGTTTTAGAAGCAATATCTTAGAAAACCTGGGGTGCTGAGTATTTCAGATTTTCTTCCATATTTTAAAAACATACATTTACAAAATGACAGAGGTAGAGCAATATTCTCCTGGTAAAGAGAATGACTTTCCACCCCTACCCCCATGTACGTCATCAAATATCTCCAGCAGCTCCTAAGGATAATGGGGTGTGGGTATACTATTGAAAATGTGGGTTCCTAGGTATGCCTAATGATATCCTGATTTTCTCCATTTGTATTAAAACCTGGGAATCTGCATTTTTAATGAAAATCCCCTACACATGACTCCTTTATCTGATAGATTTTGAGACCTATCCATAGAGGGCTCAAGCTCCTTTACACAAACACAGCTCATCTTCGTGGTGAACACATTCTTCCATGGTATAGTAGCAAAGGCAAGGGACCTTCAAATGGTGTCACCTGAAGATTAAAACTCTTAAACATGATCTACAGATTCTGATTAGGAAAATACTAGCAAATATGGTTAGGTGTCCCTGTCCCCACCCTCCTCCTCCCCCCAGGAAAGTATTTACATGAAGTTAGCTAGAATATACATAGATTTAAAGAGTTTCCGAATCATTAAAGGATTTTGATTTTAAGTAACTATAACATATCTTTCAGAAATTGCTCACAATTTTCTCTCTGGTTAGATAAGAAATATATAAGATTGAAATTCAAATAATCTGAGGGCTAAAATGTCATTAATAAAAGTAGTACATAAAACAAAAATTTTTCAAGCTATATATAATCAAGTCATTAATAACAAAAGTGTTTACCTAGGTGATTTGAACATTCAAATTTAAATATATATATATATATTTTTTGTTAAATAAACCAACTTTTAAGTTTTTGTGTTAAGATATGCAATGCGTTCATTTTCAATTTTCAGCTTTGTTTTTAAAAATTCTTTATTGTGATGTTAGTATTTTATTAGTATTATTCATACAGAAAAATATTCAGTTTTATGTTTGAGAGTAGATAAGCATTTATGCTCCTCTATGTCTACATATGTGCAGAATAGCTTTTAAAATTTTTTCTATTCCTAATTTATTATAAATTTTCCAGAATCAAGAACAACTTTTGCTATCTTTATACATTTTAATATTTATACCAAGTCCCTGGATGCCCTGAGAGTCTTGAAGCCGAGTCTTTGAAGGAGCAGTGTAGAGCCCACATACAGCTCAGAGTGGCTTTGCTGAGAACTATCCCATCCGAATTGTGAGTCATGAACAGTTGCCTATGTGTATAAGCCCTGCTGGACTTCCCCAGTTAAGGCAATGAGTGAGAAAGCAAATCCTGGATTCATATTTGTAGCCAGTAGCTCATGTTTCAAAAATAAAAACCACTATCAACTTATAAGGTTACAAGAGATATTTCCCCCCTAAAGTACTTATGGAGATATCTAGCAAGCATATGCCATTGTGTCCCCTGTGACATACTGAGGGTAGTCTTTACCCAGATCCTCAAGCCAAACAACGCGAAGGGCCATAGTCATTGACCATCACTCTGAAGTGTGATGTCATTACTCTTGCATTTTTCTGATCACATCTGGACTTGGAAAACTGTCTTGGAGTCATAAATTGTTACTGCTTTGAGCTTTCTTTAAACAAATAAGCTGAAGCAAAAAGGCCGTGTGACCAGGTGAACCTTACGTGTATCTGTCCTGCAAAACCTCAAAGCAACAAAAATTTCAGGACTGTCCATATTAACCACGGAGTGAATTCTATGGTCTACAAAAAGGTGAATATTCGAGTCACAGCTGGTGTATCTACAGACCTAGGGCACAGCTAGAACTTCTATGCCTGGCTTGACTAAGAGACTGTGCCATGGTTTGAATTGGAAATCCTACCAGCAGGCATTTTGGACACTGTCCGCAGCTTGTGGGGCTAATCTGAGGGCTTTTGAACCATTAGTAGTTGGCAGGAGTAAGACGGATCATTGGGTTGGGATGCTCCTCCTTTTGATCTGCTTCCTCTGATTTCTTTCTGCCACCCTGAGAAGAGTCACAGCCACATGGTCTGGCCACCAACGAACACTGCCACCGAGAGAGCCACTCCAGTAGCCACGCCTTCTCCTCCAAGACTGCCTGAAGTTTCTCTGAAACTGGGGTTCAAAATAAACAACCCTTGCTCACCCTGTCATGGTGTTCTGTCAGGTACTACTATGGTCATGTAGATGCTGTTTAACACGTCTAAGGTTTCATTCTGTTAGTTTAGGAGTGCAATCTGAGACAGTGATAAAGTTGCCTCTGACGAAGAACGCCACTAAAAATTCCAGGGCTGAAAATGCCTGCCTCTCCTTTAAAGGCAATATCTAGTATTGAGGGTGCTGGGAGTTTTCCTGTTGTCACCTAAACTTAGATCTTCAAAAACAACAGCAATAACAACAACAACAACAACAACATCCTAAACCTAAACACACAGCAGAGGTAAAGGGAAAAATCTAAGTAAACTTCAGAAGGGCCCTGGCCACTGGGATGTAAAAACAAATGAACAACTATTATTTTGACAGGGTTTCGTATGCTTTCTTAGCAATCATAAAACGCTGGAGGACGAGTGTGTGCTGAGCTGGTCTAAGAAGCATCTGAAAGATACTATGCCTGCTTACCTACAGGAGGCTGCCTACCCGCTCAGCAAAGTGGGACTCAGCACCACTCCGGCTCTGCAGGAGGCTCTGCCTGTCTGGCACAGCTCGAGAGTTCCCTATTCTGGTGCTTGTGGTACCCGCATGATTATGGGTTCAAGATGGGGCAGCTGATAGACGACACCCCTCTTGTTTCCAACTGACTTCCTTTAGTCTGATGGGACCCTCTTTCCATTACATGCTTAGTGAACGAACTCCTTACCAGATTCTTGCTGCAGGTTGGGCTCATCTCCTCGGGAGTCCACCCCAGGGTCTCATGTCTGCTGAATACAAGCCTTATTACCAACTACGTTTCAGATCAGGATGGGCTAATTTATCGTCCAGTTTGTCAAAGGGAATAAAACATTCCTGCACTGCTGGAACACTTGTTTAAGCATTAACAGTGTTGTCAGAAGCATAAGATGGGGTGGATGGATCATGAAGGAAGCAAACAGACCTTGTCTTCTGCGTTAGCTCAGGAAGTCAGCAACTTCAGCACAGAAACTTTGTTATATTTGTTAGTTTACCTAAGAAAATTCTGCTTGTGAAGTCTTCTGTCCATTTATAGCTTGATAAAGGAATGAACAAGCAATACGTACGATAACAGGAATTTGAAACTATAGTACTGTGAGGCCTTGGAATTGTGTCCTTGCCACTGTTACCAATTTTTGGGTAGATAACAAAGTTTATGACAGTTTCTTTACATTCCTCAGATCTTATGTATTAGGCAAAACACTTCAAATGCTTAATAACTACAACTAAGTCTTCAGGTTGAGAGACAAAGTCTGTGATGGTTTCAAGTCACGGTTTTGTTTCAATGCTTGTTTCAGAATGAGTTTCTTCTGACGTAATGGAACAATTTGTGCATTCGTAGACTTTTGTAAGTGCTTATGGAGGATTCATCTGAGACAAATACTATAGAGATGCACAAAACTGTTGAGCAGAGCTATATGGAAATACACAAACTATAAACACTCATGCACACATAAACCAGTTTCCTTGGCTCATGTTTGTGTTATGAGCCAAAACCATTTTTATCTGCCATTATAAAATTCCACCCAAGTCAATAATCCTGCCTCAATTATTTGAAAATAAATCACAATCTATACCTCTGCCAACCCCTGCTTTCACAACCAAACTGTAGGTCACTTTCAAGACATGTTTCTTATTTATAGTATCACTTAAGTATATCTCAGCCATCTAGAATGTAGAGAACCATATGATCATCATCCACTTTGCTTGTTTGTTTTATATGTCATCGATGACGTCTTTAAATATAGTTCTGTAACTCCAATTTTCCAGTAAATTCTGTATATAGTTTTGTTCTACTTTTTAGTGTGGTTATTTTTAGAAATATATATATCACCTCGTTATAAACTTAGTATAGTGAGGGTTTAAATACCTACTGAAAGGGCACTATTGCTGCTAGTTTACGTACGTCAGCTAGCTAATTTAATTTCATTCTCAAATGGTTCTATAAGCATATTCTCCCACTTTATAATCGAAGGCATATGACTAAGAAGAGTGCAAATTCTCATTTCATCATAAAGCTAGCAAACAGTTGGAATTCAGACTACTATTGCAGACATGCTTCAGATAGCCTTGACCAAGGTTAGCCAAGGCCTTGACATGCTAAAAACAGTAGCTTCAGAAAGGTCAGCCCCCACCTGCCTTGCAAATAGACAGACTTGAGATCACTCCCAAGTTCCATGACTTAGTAGAAGAACGTCGTTAAACACCTTGCCTAACGTCTCTAAATTTTAGTCCCTAATCTGACAAGGGACAGTCATAATAAAGTACCCAGTGATCGCCAAGTGTTTATACTATAAACAGATGACAACCCTTTATGAGTGGCAAAGCTTGCGTGAAGAGAAGTAAAAACCAAACAATAAGAATCACAACAATGTTCTTTTGTATATTTCTAGGACCCTCTGGAACCGTCTATTTCCCCATTCTCCCATGCTTCTCTCACCTAGAGTCTCAATAGGATGTCCTCCCCTCTGGCCCAGTTTCCTGGTAAGTCAAGACTTTCATGGGACATGCTCCTTGGGTTAGTGTCTAGATATAAGTGAGTATATACCATTTGAGTCTTTCTGCTTCTGGGTTAACTCACTCATTATGATCATTTCTAGTTCAATCCATTTGCCCACAAATTTTGGGAATTCCTTGCTTTTAATAGCTAAGTAGTATTCCATAGTGTAAATGTACCACAGTTTCTTTATCCATTCTTCTACTGAGGGACACTTAAGTTGTTTCCATGTTCTGGCTATTATGAATAAGGCCGCTATGAACATGGTTAAGCATATGTCCCTGTGTATGACGGAAGGATCTGGGCCCAGGGGTCTTGCTCAAACTATGACACCAGCCAAGGACAATACGGGAAGTAAACTTTGAACCCCTACCCAGATCTAGCCAATGGACAGGACATTCTCCACTGTTGAGTGAAGAGTGGGGACTGACTTTCACACGAACTCTGGTGCCCCATTTTTGATGACGTCCCTTTGATGGGGAGGCCTGGTGGCATTCAGAGGAAGGATAGCAGGCTACCAAGAAAAGATTTGATACCCTATGAGCATATACAGAGGGAGGAGGTACCCTCAGTCACAGTCATAGGGGAGGGGAGTAGGGGGAAAGTGGGAGGGAGGGAGGAATGGGAGGATACAAGGGATGGGCTAACAATTGAGATGTAACATGAATAAATTAATAAAATATTTTTTAAAAAGAATTACAATAAAAGCCAGACTCCCAAAAAACAAGATTGAGGTAATGCAGTGTAGAGGACAGAGCTAAACCTCAGTCCGTTAAGCTGAAGACACTTCTGCTGATCGGTTTGTCCTAGAGCCAATAGTACTTTCCTCATTTCTGTCCCTGGGGACCAGAAGATGCTATGGAAATTGCTAATCACTGTGCCTTGTCTTACTGAATGACACTTATTGTTACTGTCACCACTGGGACTTAGTCTAGAATATAAATATAGTCCATAGTTGCCCTCCTCATCTCTGCCTGCACTATGTAGAGTAGAGGGACTACTAAAGATGCTAAGGCCCTAGGAGGATCTGTGCTATTCATTACAGTCAGGGGAATGGGAGGCAAGCTGCATGCTGCTGAGTAAAGAGTTCTCACTAAGTATGGTGCACAATTAGAAGTCGGTGTCAGGCTTTGAACTGGGAGGTGACCTTAGCAGGCTAGTGTGCTGAGAAGACACATCTAACAAGTACTGTAGCCAAAAGCGGCTGAGGGTGTGGGCAGGGCAGTGTCTGAGTCATCAGATGCCACCCTGCCAGCTCCCAGGTGAGTGTGTATTCTCCTACCAAGTGCATTCCTGGGCAACTCTTTGATCTGAGGTTACTTCTGGCCTGTGAGGTTTGCAGTACAACAGGGCCCTCTACAGGCCTCTTGCTAATTAAATGCAGGGAATTTAGATGAGGAAAGACCTTCACATTAATCCAAACAATGGAGTTGGCAGGTTCCTAGGAACCTTGAATTGGCAGCTTAAGCACCAGAGGCCTATTGCTGTTGAGGACAAACTCCTAACCACAGCTATGCAAGAAGAGACAGTTCCTTGCTTTCTCCTCACAGGAAAATACCTTGGTTTCTACACATGAGCTTGATTTAAAACAAGCACATGGAAGCCAAAGGTAATAATGTCTGTGAGTAGAATCTGCCTAGAGACCATCACATTTTCATCATGTTTCTTATAGCCAGGAGGAAAATAGGAAAGTCAACTTTACAGTCTAACTTCTTCATTTAACAGAACATCATATCCAAAGGACCCCATGGAGTCAGACAGGCCCAGGACTGCATGAGGACCCTTGTACCTAGAATGACAGCCATTACACAAATATTTTATCCATTGTTATCTTAACTCTACCCATCAAAATTTCCAATTTTTATCTGAGGGGCAATCTGGGGAGGGGTAGGGCATAAGGCAATGGAAAAGAAGGCAGTTTCTACTAAATTCTGCTGAGAACTTGGATGTTTTACTTCTTGTCTCCTGTCATCAATGCCAGTCAAGTGTGCCCAGTGACATTAACAGTGCCAAACAACACTTGTCGGCAGAAGACATAAAACGTTGTCAAGTGATCTCTTTGTCTCTTAAGTCCTTAGGATAAACCAGGCTTTATTTGCAGTCTTTGGTCTCCGGGACTCACCTGCCAGCAGGTCCTTCACTTTTGTTCTCGCCCTACCCTGACAATGGTATGCATAACTTAATCTGAAGATGACAGGGGATTTCTGTGGCTGATCCATGACAAATGCTATTACATAGACTATAAAGAAAAGAACCTTTTCATTTGTAGATCACTTGGCTACCTCTCTTAGGTTCACTGAGACGTTAACCTGCAACATGGACGTTCCACTGTTGGGAAACATCATCTAGCTATGGCATAGACCAACGAGCTGAAAGCTCTTTGTCCTTGGACAAGTCTGCACAATTAAACATGTATCTGTTGGGTTACTTAAAGCAATGCTTCCAAAGTCTGGTGTACAAATGGTAGCACTAGTAAACCAGTATGCCCACCTGATTTGTTAAAGAATTTTTATATCGACTCAATACCTTTAAGCAATTTTAAAGGTCTAGAGAGCTTATTCTTTCCAGAAAAATCTGCAGCTTAATTTGCTGCGTTTTTGTTGTCATTGTTGTTGTTGTTTTGTTTGTTTGCTTTGTCTTTCAGACAGTCTAGATAAATGACCCAAGCTGGCTTTGAAGATTTAAGATCGCCCTCTGTCTCTCAAGTGCTGGAATTACAGACCCGCCTCTGTTCCTGGCTTCTCATTAGCTACTCCTCACAAGACTAGCCACCCTGTTAGAAGTAGCTGCTTGCCTTTGATCTTAACTGCATTTCCATGCAGATACCTGGCCTCCTGTATCTGAGGCATAAAAAAGCAAGAAAGGAAGGGCAGGAGGTGTTCAGATAAGACTTGACAGAACAAGGCAGTCCACGTTCTTATCATGTCATCGCATTCCTACCCCATGAGCTGTTTCTTTAGAAGCGACAGGTATTGCCCACAACCTCTCACATTCAGTTACTGAATGAAGTGAAATAAAACGAACAGCATGCATTTAAAAAAAAAAAAAAAGCATGGGTCCTCTCAAGGTTGGAATTCTTAGGTCACTAGTTGCTCAGAGTCTCCCATGGTCACCAATTGATTTGAATGATTAACATAAATATCATCCAGGACTTGAAAGGTAATGGTATTAGAGGCTCTACTGGATAGATAGATCTGTGCCAAAGGCTTGGGCAGAAATGTGGACTCACCCAGAGCGGCAGTGCCAGACTCTGACAAATTCAATTTCAACACTTCCACTGCATCTTGGCAGATGCTCATATCTGATGTCATCAGCCCATGATGTAATCCAGAAAGAGTGGTATTTTGCAATAGAGATTCTGGTAACCCTTCCCAGGAGTGTGGGTTGGGAGCTATCAATATTTATACTGCACACAGATAGCATGCAACATTTTGTAACGTAGCTAAATGGCTTACTCACAAGTCTTCTGCATACATGAATTGTCCTTGTGTTCAACATCAACAGTTTAAATTGCTGATGTTTTTCTTAGGCTTTTTTTTTTTCAATTAAACATAATGAAGGGAAATCTTATTGACGTCACCAAAATGGACATGTCAAGATTAAAGGATTAGATCTGCATGCTGGCAGGAAATTCCGAAAGATGGACTTAATTTATAACTATGAAAGCATGATTATAGAAAAAGCTAACTAAGGGGCTACAGTGACAAGCTGTTGTAAATAATTTTTTGTGAAGTTACTAGCTTAGTATGGCTGATACTACAGGGTTTGCCACACCCCTATCATAGTCTGAAAGTACTACATAAAGAAATACTCATGAATGTGGCTGACCTAAGAATATACAATGAAAGAATTGAGAGGCAGACACAGGAAGAGGCCGAGGGGGAATGAAAGAAGTTGAACTTCTTGGACGGTTTGGTTTTGTCATAGACAGTAGAAGCGTGTCATTGTATCATCCACCTACATAGTTGAGAATGTAGTTCTGAGGAAAAGGCTTTATTGATTTGTTCTTTCCTGCGTCTTATTGTATATGTATCTCCGTTTTTCCCATGTGCCCAGATGCTGCCAGATGTTTGCTCTGTTCCACAGGTGTGCCAGAGACTCTTTTCTGCGAAAGCAACCCCAGTAGCAAGATTACAAGATCATTTTATACAATAGCCCATAAATAGCTTGCATAAACTGTGGTCTAGGTTTCTGTGTTGTTTTGCTGGGTGTGTTTTATATCATTAATAAACAGTGCTCTGCGAGTGGAGAAGATTGAACACATATCACTGGTTTCTTGTTTTTGTTTTATTTCTGGTTAACATTTTGCTTTGGCTATCTGGAAGCCACAACTCTCTGATGTTCTAATTTTGGGCTATTGTGTTTGAACTGCGTAAGCACTTACAGACAGCAAGTGTGTGTGACCATTTATGACATCACTTCCCCCAGAGGTCGGTTAAGGGGTTTCTTTTTCTTTTCCTCAAGAGGGAGGTAGTTTTTGCTTAATTAAAAGTAGGCCTCCAGTGTGTTTCTTCCTGGACTCTCTTTGCTCTTTTTACAACTTTTGAAATGCTCAGGAAGAGGTAGCTTTCTAGGTGTGGTTGCTGGAGTCGCTGGGTGGAACCACCACTCCACACCCCTTCGCGTGATGTAACCCAGCACACGAAGAACGTGCTGACATGCAAAGCAGCTGCATTACATTCCTTCTGGAGGAAAAACAAAACCAAGGAAACACCTTCTCTCAAAGGAAAGGAGAATGTAGTCTTCTTAAGGAGTGGAGGAGAAGCCATGATATATGCATGGGGCTCATGACTGGCTGCTGTTGTAATGATATTCAAGTCTGATTGTACTTAATCTCACAATCAAATTGTTCTGCTTCTGAGGAGAAGCAACAAGCCAGTAGTTCTAGAGTAAATCCAGAAAAAAAAAAAAAAAAAAAAAAACCACAGTCAGCAGCTGTTATTACTTTGTAATTTCATTTTGTATTTCCTTTCAAAATAAATTATTATTTTACAAACTGAACATTACAATATATACTAAGGAGAATATCCAGAGGTATTTTGGGGTTAGAGATGGAATTGATAAGGAAATATTAAGGAATTTCACTTGCCATACAAATCTAGGAGTTTGTTGTTGTTGTTCTTCTTCTATAGTTCAAGTTTAGAAGTGCAAGGGTCTTGTAGAATATGGAACCAAAGCCCAGAGAAAGTTAGAGACTTTCCCAAGACTGGATCATGGAGCAGGAATACAATTCCAAGGATGGATCATGATTCCCAAGCGTTTCTACCATTGTTCCATTTTTACCTACGTCCAATACGTTATCAAGCAAGCAAAAATGCTCACATTCCACATGCTGTTTGTCGTTCCTATATCTAGTTTTGGCTTTCATTTTGGGATCGATTGTAGGCTGTTAGTCCATTAGGTGAATTCTAGGACTTCGCGTGATGGACATCTAGTAAGCCTCCCGATGGAAGGATGAGAAGAAATGGTGAGCACAAGTATCAGGGGACAGATGAGCCCAACACAGGGTTTATAATCCAGACAGAAACAGCCACTTTGCCTACTGTGGACTGGCTGTCCAGGCAACTTCCACTCCTTGGGAATTCACTTGCATATTCCAAACTTCCCAGATAAAGTTTGCAAAGTGTTGTCACAAGCTGCAATTGATATAAGCCTGCCTCTGTTTTCTCTCAGTGTTTTGGCTTAATGCATTCTTGGTTCAGCCAAGGAGCCAAATTACCTGAAATACCATGAGGACAGAAGGCTTGCGATTAAGTCCATTGAGACAAGTGGCCCAAAACGTTGAGTAGATGAAGAACCCAGGAGTGGCGTCACAGGAGTGGTAGACAACTAAAGTGAAAACTCCCATCTGAGATGGTCTAGAAGCACAGAACAAATCTTCCTGCAGTGACAACCACCACCCAAAAACAAACCCAAAGTAGGGTTGTGCACTTGGCTTCTGTTACTGTAGCTCATTTACATGACTTCCATGGCACCCAAAGATGGCCAAAGCCAAGAACCAATGTTCAATTACTTCATTGCGACACAAACCTCCATTATTTTCAAGTTAGTCACATTTTGCATCATCTGAAGATCTCTCTTGGAGTCCCCATTGCTTTTGACAAATGACTTGATGAATATGCCTTATAAGGTCTCACAATGATCTCCCTCCAGAGCAGATGATATAAGGTGATTTCATATTTAGACACCTAAAACAGAGAGAATGTTGGTTTCCATTACAGTGTTGTCTGTGTTGGCCATTAAGGATTGCACATACAAGTTTGTTGCTGTAGCATATCACACACACAAGTGTGCTGCTGTAGCACGTTGCACACACAAGTGTGCTGCTGTGGCACATTACACATATAAGTTTGCCGCTATAGCAGGTGTTACATACAAATTTGCTGCTGTGGCAGGTGTCACATATAAGTGTGCTTCTGTAGGAGGTTACACACACAAGTGTGCTGCTGTAGGAGGTTACACACACAAGTGTGCTGCTGTAGCAGTTGCCCACAGTACTCTATCTAGATGCCATTTATCCACTGGTGGCTGCATCACTCAGTAGTAGGAAGTAACCCATGCACAGTGACATCCCGCTCTAGAGGACCACCCACCGCCAACAAGGTGCCTTGACAACAAGTTTCTGAGAGATTAGAAGACCCTAATCTGAGCCCACTGTGATTACCTTGACCCATGGTTGACTGATACAGGATATTAAAGCTAAGAGCAACTCCTCTTTGGGATGGGTCTATGGTGCCATCCACATTCTGTCTCTCTATCTCTCTGTGTCTGTCTCTGTCTGTCTCTGTGTCTGTGTATGTCTGCCTGTGTCTGTCAGTCTGTCTGTCTGTCTTTGTCTCTGTCTCTCTCTGTCTCTCTGTCTCTGTCTCTGTCTCTGTGTCTCTGTTTCTCTCTCTCTCTCTCTCTCTCTCTCTCTCTCTCTCTCTCTCTCTCTCTCTCTCTCTCTCTCTCTCCTCTCTCCTCTCTCCTCTCTCTCTCTCTCTCTCTCTCTCTCTCTCTCTCTCTCTCTCTCTCTCTCTCCTTGGAATCAGGCTAAGACTACCCTGGAGCTGAAGCCACATCTCTGCTTAGAAGCTTTGGGGTATGCTGTCTACTTTCCTTGGCTCACTACAGGTTTTCTTTTAGATGCCACCCTGCCACCACCACACACTGAATCATCCCCCCTTCAGACTTTTCTCCTACAGAGCCTAACCTTCCATGCCCATCTTACAAATATCTACAGATTGTCCCCCTCCTCCTTTTCCTCCTCCTCACATTCTTCCTCCTCTTTCTCATTATTCCTTTTCATCTCTTTGGCAAACATAAAGTGAATATAGCACACATTCAATTATTTTATAGGTATTTATTAAGCAAAACAAACTTTTCTAATTTTGGTCATGAAGTTTTACTCATTTTTAAAATGAGACTAGTAAAAGTACCAGAAGGGAAATATAATTGCTCTTAATCTGTCTCTCATTAATTCTTCACTTTTTTTTTTAGTTGTGTTCATTTAAGGAGCTATAATTAGTGTGTGGAAACTAAAAATAATGTTACATACATAACTAATGTAAACTTGCTTGAGGATTAATTTCTTAATATTGAGTTTTTAGCAGTATACAATTTTGCTGAAACTAACTCTCCTTGATGTCCATAGGGAAAGCCCATGCTTGTCACATATTTTCACTCATTTGACACTTATTTCTTAAAATTCTTTTTATTCAATACTATTTGTGTACCATTAAACACTAAATGTATAGCCATCAGTAAGATATATTTAATCTCTGCCTTCTAGAGGGTCGCTATCCTTCCCACTTAGAACTTTGACTCAGGCAAACACAGAACAGATAGCAAGAAAGGAAATTCCAGCTGTTCTGTTGCATCAGAAGGTTTTGTTGTTGTTGTCGTTGTTGTTTTGTTTTGTTTTGTTTTTAACCACTTGTCTGGATTTATGAAAAGGCACCGAAAATGTTACCATGGGTCTTCTTAGACACACATACCAACAGCAAAGAACTCAATACTTATTTGTCACATGAACAAACACAACCGATCTCGTGCTTTGTATTTTCCATACCTTTTTCTGACGTAGCAGTAGCAGACAACAAGAAAAGCACTAATCAACAGCCCAACGCCAATGCCAATCGCAATGTATTTTTCATAAGAATCCACAGCATATGAAGTTAGGGTCAAATGCTCACATCGTTCTCCCGTGTAACCAGTAAAACATCTTTACAGAGAGAAAAGAATATACGATTGTAATGCCTGCGATGACTAACAGGCATGTGTTTCAAAGAATGAGAAAAGAGAGACATTTACGGAGGCGCACGAAAGCCAGTCCCTTCATGAAACAGCCTGCGCCTCACCTGTCATTTCTGCAAGGGTTCACATATGCCCCCATTGCTAAGAAGGGGAGGGAGAGTGCTTGTCAAGAAACTTATCAAATCAGTGTGATGGTCAGGGTGGGCGGGTGTCATGGTAGCTTTAGGACTTGATCTTCCTGAATAACTGTTGTTGTAGGGGCTCTGTCTCATCCTGGAAACCTGAAAAAATTAGTCACCTTTGCATGTTGTTAGGGATGCAGTGACTGGTTCAATAGTTGTAGAACATTAAAATCAGGATTCCTAACAAGCTCCAGGTTCTGCACATGCTACAGTCTGGGAATCACAGTTTTGAGTAATATGGATACGTAGTGAGGAGAAAAAAATGACTTCTTCATATTCAAAGATGATGGATGGTCACATTCAGATCAAGCACTATTTTCCCCCACTCTCTAGACATCCTATTCTTTTTAAATTATTCTTGAAGTTACGATATAATTACAGAATTTCCCCCACATTCCTCTCCTCCTCAGCCCTCCCGTGTATTTAAGAGGATCGGGGAGTTTGCTGTGAGACTGTGTCTCCTAGAAATGAGAAGCAACACCCACGAGGTCTTACCAACATGGCTCTCTAACCTTGACTCGAACAATGACATCAGTAGACCAGCTAATGTGGACTAGGGTTGAGGTAGGACTTAGGACGTCTCAACCCTACACAGAGAACTCTGGGTGACTGAGGGATGCTGACAGCAAGAGAAATAGTCTTCTCCAGGGAAGTGCATACCAACTGGATACCAAGCACTGTCTTTACTGTACAAGACAGAGCTATGCCTGTCACCTTCTTCTGTCTCTAAGACTTGCTAAATTCTTTTCAGTTACCTGCAAATGGCTTTCTTCAGTTCATGGTGGAATGCACATACTCCGTTAATGCAGTAACTATTAAGGTCTTCCAGGCAAGGGTGGGATAACTTCAAAGCTACAAGTCCGTCTACATAGTCAGCTAGAAAAAGGAGATGCAATAAGTAACAGGTCAGTGTATCCACTTTCATAATACATGTTCAGTGTATATATAAAGAGATCTTTTATTTTAAGAATATTTTAGGCGCTTTGTTCTTTGAAATGCAGATTTGGCTCGAGGGAGGGTTGTTTTATCCAAAAGATTGGGTTCATGTCTATATGTACCTTGTTAATTAATTACAGGCGGAGGTGGATTAATGGTTGCCCCATTCTTTTAGAAACTACACACCAAGGCATAGAAATGAGTTGGTCAAAAGGTGGCAGCACTGAGTCTAACTTAGGAGGCAATTTTGAATAATGTTTCCCAGACTTGTACCCAATACTAATTAGAAGAGAGGGCCTCTTGTCACTTTGCATTTCCCCTGCACAGTTGTGGCGGCACCTAGGGAGACCTGGGTGTAATTTTTCTCTATAATAAAAGAGTTGTTTGTTGCCTCTGTGGAAGAAAAGATGAACATCCCCTATTTTAGCCTTCCACAGACTGCCAAGAGGTGCTCATTAGAGAGGGGAAATTCTCATTGACTGACCAGAGAGAGACTGCTATGACTGAAATGCAGCTGGAACCAGTTGTGCGGCTCAGAAGGGCACAGCTAATGGGGACACCGCCACCTACTAAGTGAAAGTTCTGTAAGGTAAACAGGTACTGTGGAGAGGTAGGAAAGCCACCAGGGCAGGATCTAAAACAGATTTTTTTTCTTTTGTCCCAAGACTGCAAAAATGGCCACAGTATGTAGCTAGTGATGAGAAACCTCCTCAGGGGACACCTATGTCAGGAATGAGTGTCTTGGGAAAATCACCTCGGTTTCTGGATGCTACTGGTTCTGGCATGCTAGACGTAAAGGCTAATGGCACCATCTCGGGCGCTTGTGTAATGGGAAAGACTTAGAGAAAACCGCATAGTTTTACACTTTCTTAAGCAGAGTTAGTGGCATATTGTGGTGTATTAAGTGCATAGGCACACCTCCTCACTATTAGTCATCTGTCAGGCTATACCATATGTGCATTCCTACAGGGGGTAGGGGAATCCTACTGAAGTGTCTGCAGAAAAGAAAAGAAAAACAAACAAACAAAAACCCAAAACAGACCGTAAAGCATTCCCTTTCATGTGAAAAATACTAAAGGTCTATATACTAAGGTAGCAACAAGACACCAAATCCCTCTGCTTTGAGAACACACACCAGAACTTAAAATTGGCGTTCAATTTTCTGACTGCAGTATCATCTCTTTAGGAATTGTTTTGGAGACTGAGAACTTCTCATTCAAGTTGTGCCAGGGTCCTCTTAGTTCAAGATTTCCCAAGTTCACTTCACCAAATCATAAGAAGGATTTTCTAGAAAATATGAGAATTTGAAAGAAACCATTTCCAAAGAAAGGGCACCCCAGAGAGACTAACTCTTCTCTTGTGGAGAAGAAAATAAGTTGTGACTTCACTGAAACATTTAGAAGATATAAGATGTGCATTTTAAGTTAAACAGCTAAAGGGTGGGGTAAGCACAGTGACAGGTGCCTAGCATGCAATTCACCAACATGAGAGAGAAAAGGGGTAACGGTGGGAGAGCTGGATACATGCTGTGACATCCTCCACGGAGGTGAAACCATGCCTTTAAATTTTCTACACATCCTGTCCTACAAATTAATATTCAAAGACAAAATGGACAACACCTCTTTTAGGTGTTTAGAATTATTGGCAAAAATGAAGAACAGTTAGATATTACTCTCTTTCATATTTGAAATGAACTATTTAGCTTCATCTCCCTTTATTGGCTAGCCCTTGAAATCAAGATAAGACGACTTTCTGTGCCCTGGTCACAAACTATATAGTCTTTCCATGAGAGACGTCTGTGACAGAGTCATAGCTAGTCAGACACAGGTCTTGACAGACAAGGAGCTTTTCAACTTCATCTCTGGTTCAAGCGGGTTTGAAAGCTGTGCCACGGTGCAATGCTCAGCAGGAGCCAGAGGCCTCTGTGGTGTGCACAATGGCATAGAAACTAAACACATGACCACCTCCAATGACAAAACAGGTGGGAGAGGTGAGGAGGTTCAGAATAGGCTAAAATGACAATAAGCAACAAGAAAAGACCTTTCCAAGATTAGAGGGAAAAACCACTGCTTCTTGTAGCTATCATTTCTGTGACTGCTAAGCTTACTGTCACAGAGCAAAATACAATGTCTCTCCTGGAGAATGTCAAAGTCATATGCAATCATCCTGGGTGTGACCGGGTCACTGGGAGTCGAGCAGAATCCCTGCAGAACTCACGGCATGGCTCAGGGGAATAGCTGGATACAGTTTTGGCTCACACTCAGGGGGATAGCTGGATACAGTTTCGGCTCACACTCAGGGGAATAGCTGGATACAGTTTCGGCTCACACTCAGGGGAATAGCTGGATACAGTTTCTCTCACCCTTGTTTCCCTTCCTCCTTTTAAAAAAGGCAACCCTTGGCTGGCACATCTGCCTGTCACTTCAGCTTATCATCATCTTTCTGAAATAGCTGCTTACCTAATAAACTCCTAATTAAAATCTTTCCAGTGTTTTCTCTATCACAGTGCAATTTTCCATCAGAGTTTGGTTGTTTTTTTGTTTTGTTTTGTTTTGTTTTGCTTTAAGAAGTCGCTTGAAACAGAGTGGAAGGGAAATACCTTCTGTGTCATTGACTGTCCTGTTGCCTTGCTGAGGTGGGCTGGGAGGGACTGAGTGCACCTCTGCCTCTTCAGTCAGGGCCGCGGTCATGGCTGTGGGAGGGAAAAACGTCTTTCACAGGTGAGCTTTCTTTGTGCACAAGCAAAGTGGTTCTAATTCTGGCCTTCCCGTTTTCTGTTCTGGCTTGGTCAAACCGAGAACCTGACAGGGTCTCCTTCTGAGCTGCCCCCTTGACAATATTACAATTACAGAGCATTGACATACACTCATTCTTAAGAGAGTTCACTATTTACATATTTTTTCTCTTTATTAATTTATTCACATTACATCTCAATTGTTAGCCCATCCCTTGTATCCTCCCATTTCTCCCTCCTTCTCGCTTTCCCCCTACTCTCCTCCCCTATGACTGTGACTGAGGGGCCCTCCTCCCCCTGTATATGCTCATAGGGTATCAAGTCTCTTCTTGGTAGCCTGCTATCCTTCCTCTGAGTGCCACCAGGCCTCTCCATTTACATATTAATTGTCAGCACGGACAGCTCACTGTAGGGCAGTAGCTGCTACCAAGTTCCCTATGATTGCTTAAAGCAACCATTTCAGCCTTCTTTACAAAAAAAAAAATCAAAAGAGGAAAAAGAAGAGCATATAGTCCATAAAAAACCCAAGTAATCCACACATTCCCTTTTTCTGATAATTGCCAGGAACACCCTCAAATCCAGAGAACTAAATCTTTGCATTTTACAGCGGCATAAAGTTAACACAACAAAAAGGAAATTGAGTACCTTTAAACAGGAGGCAGACTCCTATTGGAACCTCCAGAGCCATACCCTGTCGCTGGTGAACTTCTTTCCCCAGTGCTCCTAGGACGAAGGGTGGAGGGTTTTATTGCCCGCTCCGAGTCTTTCTTCCATTTATATTTCACGAAGCGTCATTTGGCAGTTCTTACCAATCCAAAAACTATGTGCTCCTGGCAGCAGCATGAAGCCTGCAGGCACTCGCACACTTGATTAGAATACCAGCTTTATCTGGAGATGTGATCAAGTTTCCTCTTGAAGCACTGGTTTCCTGTCACCTGTGGGCATAATCGTGCGTGTAAAAGTTCTTGAAACAACAAAAACGAGTGCGGAAACGTCGCTGCCACTGTGAACTGAACCTCAGCTTTCCTAATAGGCTATGAAGGACCAGAGACAAGCTGCCTGCAAACCAGCAGGCATGATAACCTGTTAGGATCTGTAAAAGTCTCCCATGCTACAGTCAGTTGCATTGCTTTTCATTATAGCCTTCGAATAAAGTACTAAGCATATTTTAAAAAGTATTTTCTTAATATGGTCATAAAGAAGAACTGAATTTGTGTAAAAAAAAAAAGCATGTTCGGTATTCAGTTTTTGTCATTATTTAGCTGTACTTATGATAAAGTTTGATAAGTAAAATTACTTCTAATATTGCAACATTAACCTTTATGTCATCCTGACAGTAACTGCTTTATGAAGAAATAGGATGAACTGCCACATTCTAGGATCAACATTGCTCAAATCTGTCCTCAGAATAGGTGGCAGAGAATCAATATATTATTAATATTATAGCTATGTATGGTGGCAATAGTCATCTTAGATTCTTCATTGAGGTAGCCCCTAGTTTGGGTATATCTAAAGAATAGCTAGTCTTAATTTTATACAGCACTCAGTATTTGTCCACTGTTGACCCAGCAATGATTAAAATAAGACTATAAAAGTCCAAATGTGTAATTATGCCTATGACCTTTTGTAAAAGCTACAAGAGCTACTTGTAAATTTTCACCTGCCCCAAACATCTTTGAATATTTATGAATACTGTTTGCTAAAGTGGCATGCCTTTCTACCTGGAATTTCATTTGCTTATGTTTTCTGAACCTTGAGAACTTGCTCCAGATTGGTTATCATGTGACTCATGTCCAGCAAGCAAATTAGATTTATCAGAAAGGATCCCTCTCTGCATTCAAATAAGAACTTGGCTTTAGAAATCACACAAGCATGAGCTTGTTGTACCCATTACAGCTTGGGCAATCACTTACCGCAAGAGTCATCACTTAAAAGCTAAAAGAGCATGTACCACTTGGCTTACTTGTGTCTCTACACTGTAGCTCTGGTTTTATGATCTTAACTGTTTAGTATATCAATTTCTGAGCATTGTTTTCCACAAGAAAATAGTAGTTGAATTATAAACCAAAGACTTCTAGAACCTTGTGGAGAATTTAAGACATAATTAACTAAGGGTTAAAATACGATCACAAGTCTTTCGAAGTTTCTAGAAAGAAATATTAGTATCCTCTATTTACCTATCATCTCTCTCTGTGTCTCTCTCTGTCTCTGTCTGTCTATTTATCTATCTATCTATCTATCTATCTATCTATCTATCTATCTATCTATCTATCTATCACCTATGTCCTTCTTGAGAAAGAGACATAATCAAACTGAGAACTCCATGACACATTAAGCAAGTTTTCTACCAGTGTCAAATACACTTGGCCCAAACATCTTTATTTCTTAAGACTGAGCTATAGATTACATCTCTGTAATAAAAGTTAACTGGAAAAATGGCTCAGCTGGTAAAGTGCTTGCCATGCAAGCATGGGAACCTGAGTTTGGATCCCTAGCACACCTGAAGTATCAGTGCTAGGAAAAATGAAGAAGGAAGATGCTTGGGCTTTTCTGCAAGCCAGTCTACTTGGACTGGTAAGCTCTAGGTTCAGTGAGGTACCAGCTGGGTGTTGGTTGGATGTTGTCAACTTGACACGAACTTAGACATATGTGGGAAGAGAGCATCTCAGCTGGGAATTGCCCCCATCATGTTGTCTTGTGGACATGTTTGTGATTGTAATGATTTAATCACAGGAAGAGGGAAAATTAAATGAAAATCTGATCTTGCTTTATTTCGGTTTGTGAACTGTGTCCATTTGTATGGTATATGTTACACTAGGACAATTATGTAAACATTTCTGTGCTCTAGTTTACTCATCCATTAAAAAAAAAGATTAAGAGGAAATCTTTAGCTCTCAATAGCCATCTGTAAATATTGTATAGGGTAAAAGAATACAAGATGGATAGTGGCCTCCAAGTCTAGGAACTTAGTTGTCGGCATGGGCTGTTGAATCCTATATTTTCAGCACGTCATGAGCATCCATCCCCTTCCAGGATTTGGATTACTTCATGACTGTTGCTTGTGTATTATGTCATTGCCTCACACTCAACATGTCTTAAATTGAACTTATTATCCCTTCTCTCAAGTCAGCTCCTTTATAACTTCCTTGTGATAGTGGGTGATGATGTCCTCTGGCCTTGATTGCAATCCTGTTTATTCACTTGCTAAATATGGCCTTCACTCTTGTTCCTCATGGTTTCTTTAGTCCTTCATCACTCTCCCAGACACTTTTGTCATTTCATCTGACTACATTTTTAAAAAATTCTACTTACCTTTCTTTGTATCACAGTGCAACGTCCATCATTTCTTTAAGGCTCTCTGGGACATTGTAGGGGGAAAGTGTATCATCACACTCCTCCTTAAGGCCATCATATAGCTATATTTTACAGACTCCAAACACCCCTGAATGAAATTATACCCATTTAACCGATTTTGTCTCATACATATGAGGAAACACTCCTATCTCCACTACACACTTACTCACACTCATCTGAGCCCTCTCGTTGGCACACGTGCACCTCAGTCAACTGAACTCAGTCGTAGCAGAGAGTCTTGCTAACTCAGCTCATGGACACCCCATGCCATGCCTTGGGTATTTGTGATGCAGTTCCTGTTCCCATGCCTTGATGTCAAAGTCTTTGTTCGATTATTCCCAAGAAAATTGACAAGTCAGGTCAGCAAAAACTTCTCCCTCTGTGGTATCAAAACAACCTGACCCATTGATTTGCCCATCTTGGTGACTCGGTTATAAATCCCTCCGTGCCGTTGCCTGTGAGGAGATAGGCTCCACCTGCGTCCTCGTCGGTCGAGTCCACTGCACTTGTTTTGATGACCGTCCTCCTTCTCGAGTCAAAGATCAGATGCTCCGATTTAGAGCATCAGAATGTTTCTCTTAGTCTACGGGAAGACTGACCCTTAAATAAATAATATACCGACATAATCCTTTTCATTCCAGCGGGCAGGGGAACACTCATAACTATGGTCCCCGTATTTTAAAATTCATCATTTCTGGCTATTGGGTTTTTTTTAATCCAGGCTCCTTTAAAATTTATTTAAACCACGCCTTTTCTAAAATGTTTGCATGCAAATGTGGAATTTACAGCTCTATCAGGAATACTCAGTCCCCTGGTCTGCATCAGCATAGAAATCATCCTGCTGTCTTTTCTCTCATGTTTTGGAAACTTGATACATTTTCCCCAGCATGTGGTAAATGAACAGCTAGCAGGGGCAGTGAGACAGCTCAAGGGGCAGACATGCTTGCTGCCAAGCCTGATCTATCTTTCTCATATACCCCCAACACACACACACACACACACACACACACACACACACACACACTCACACATACAAACACACATACAAGCAGACACACATAAGCACACATACAAACATATACACACACACGCAAGCAAATTAATAGGAAAAGCAAAAGAAATATGTAACAAATATCTGAACCTAAAAAACCCTTGCAAAGCTATCTTAATAAAAGAATATAGTTATAATTCTTTTTCAAATTGCATTTATTGGACAGTTGAAATATTGGTTATAAACAGCTAGTCTACTTTCATACAGGAGACACACTGATAGAGACATGCATTGAACAAGCAATCATTATTGGCACATAAACATATTGGGATTTGGGCATGAAACCACAGGACCAATTATATGGCTCTGGCCATTAAATAGCCTTCATTTAATAGTCACCTGGATCTCCCAATTTGAAGTGTGTTAGAAACACAGCCTCTGTGTTAGGAGCCAAATGCTGTTCTAGAAAAGAGAAGAAATGTGCATGGAGACTAGCTTTTCGTTATATCTCAGGGTTAACAAGATGAAAGTATTACAATTCTATCAGAGTTCTGCTCCCCTGGCTGCATCACTTACAGTTCTCCAATGACAGATTTCACTCATCACCATCAGCATTGTATTTGGTTGATATGTGTGTGGGAACCACTGTAGCTTGACTGTGTCTGTTCGACTGTGTTGAGATTTTGCTGCTACCATCAGTGAAGCAGAATGAATGGCGTGGGAACCTAATGTGCGTGGCTTTCTACTGCACCACCTAATGTGCGTGGCTTTCTACTGCACCACCTAATGTGCGTGGCTTTCTACTGCACCACCTAATGTGCGTGGCTTTCTACTGCACCACCTAATGTGCGTGGCTTTATACTGAACCAGTGCTATGAATGGTGTGGGGACCAGCACGCATGATCTTACACTACACCATGTCATCAGGGTTAGCTTTTCCAAATATTAGTGCTGCTTTTAGTTTCCTTAAATAGTTTTTGTTTCTTAAATAAAACATCACTTTTCCCATAGCAGTGCCTTGTAGAATGCTGGAAGATAGCTGGAATTAAGACTTGATTTTCAGCACTCTGTCTTCCTCTTAGTGGGTGAGGAGTTTTTCACAGATAACTTGGAATATAGACTATATAGAAAATCATAATAACTTATAATAGACTATATTAAAAAAAACCATGGCTATAACAAAACTGAAGTTACAGTTCATGGCCTCCATTTGGCTGACAAAACAGTTTTTTAAAACGTACTGTGTGACATTTAGGTTATGTCAAAAATATATTTATTAAATATGAACTCTTCATTTTTAAATATTATGAACAAATATCCATAAAATAAATAATTGTTACCAAAATTTCATTGGAATTGTTTTTTTTCCTAAAACTCAAACTCTATTAGCAAGAAATCCATAAGGTTGTTTAATCAGTCCCACAATGATTCCACTCATGAAAAAATAAATACAATGTAGAAATAAATAGCTTTGTAGTAAAATAGAAAGGATTTTGCTGGTTGTCAAATAAGTAAGCAGAAGTATTCGTTTTGTGTCCTCCCCATGTGACCTAGTAGATGATGGTCTTTGCAGCCAGGAGCGTGTTCCTCAGAAGCATGGCCACCGTCATGGGCCCCACACCTCCCGGGACCGGAGTGATAAAGCTGGCTTTCTTCTTAACAGCTGGGGAGAGGAGACAGAGCATTTCCTCATTTTATGTATATCTAAGAACATCATCTTTTCAGTACATTCCATAGTGTATTTTCCCCACTCTACACAGAACTTTACCTACCTTTAATCATTTGTAAGATGAAAGAGGCTGCAATGAAAACAGACAGACAGAAAGACAGAGGCGCATGTGTGACACACACACACTGACTTCATTCTATGATACTTAAGGTGGACACAAAAGCATATGCTTTATTTTCTTGCAACTCAGCTATAGTCGGCCTTATATGAACAGAAACAATTAAGCTATGATCACTATGATTACCTGTCATTTTATTTTGTTATAATATATAGAAATAAAGTAGACTTATAGCTTATGTACCAGGAGTCACATAGTCACATGGCACCAAGACCTTAGACATATTTCAAGGCTGTCTCTAGTCTAAGCAACAGGGGCTGCTGGGCGTGCTCATGAGGGGAGAGAGAGAAAGAGAGAGAGAGAGGCAGAGACAGAGACAGAGACAGAGACAGAGAAAGAAAGGGAGGGAAGGAGGGAGGAATGGAGAGGGAAAGAAATAGAGCTGGAGACAGAAAATAGAGACAGATATACTCTGAAAGCTGCCATGTTAGTCATAGCAGCTTTCTGTAGCTGGCCTCTAGGGCAGTGAGCCTATGGTGAGCCTATGACAGCTAGAGGATCTGTGATCTAACAATTCCACTTAACTAATTCAAAAGGATACAAACTTAGTCACAACAGGAAAGCAGGACACAGCCATTCCTCCCTCTCCTCTTTGACATGACAGAGGCCATCACAACCAGGTTTGAACAGTCCTGAACTTCCATAGTCACACCTAATCACTGTATAGTGTTTTTCATGGGAGTGTCCCAAATGGCTGAAGGGTCAGCACTGCTCTGAAAACAATCCCAGTGGAAACAACTACAATATGTCAATTTTCCTACTTTTTTTTTTACCCCGAGCCTCACTTGCAGTGTAAGTTACACGCTACACTTAAATCACACACCTGCTAAAGAAGCAGCGTGGGCTGTCTTCTTCCCTGGGTCTCATGATCGTCTTCTTACAAACTGTTTTCTAACTCCATACGGTTACAATCAGGCTCAAAAACGATCTGGTGGAGGGACAGGCACGGGAATGGCTGTCACAAGAAATGCCTGCCTGACGGTTTTAGCTCCAAATCTGCGCTTTCTGCACAGGTTGCTAGTGGAAAATACACACACACACACACACACACACACACACACACACACCCTGTCCTGCCAGCTGTTCTTTATAGCCATCTTCTTGTCTTGGCTTCTCTGCATGGTGACAAGCCTTCATTAGCATCCGTGGATCGCTCCACATTACTCAGTGGGCAGAAGACTAAGCCTTGCTGTGAACACAGCTGAGCATCCAAGTGCTCTTTCGGGTTTTTTTTTTTTTTTTAATGTGGAAAATGAAGTGGCTACACAACAGGTAAGGTCTGTACACACAGCAATAAAAGGGAGGTGATAATAAATTTGATTTTTAAACACCTATTAGGTTTTTCTGTCTTTTTTGTTGTTTAATTTTCCTGAGTGGCTATATCTAAAAAAAATAAGTTTATATATTGTTGGATAATACTAATGTAGTTTGTGGTCTAGTTACATAAGGAACAGGGTATGAAAGTACTTCTTTCAGCACATGGCACTGGTCGTCAATGTCGATGAATAAAGAACAGGTGTTCACCTGGGGCGGGAGGGAGTACCTATGCTCCCGGGATGCAGGAGGCTGTGATAAGAGAGTAACCTACACCCAAAAGCTCAAAGCCAGCCTGGACAATAAAACCTTGTTTCTTAAATAATAAACACATAAGCAAATAATGACTATTCTCTATGAACAATTTTCCATAACTACCTTAAGGCTACATGTTTGTGAAGTACCACAGATGGCTTGAGGTGAAATTAGTCATGAGAGAAGATACACGTTCATGCTTGGTACGGTGAAATCCATCTTCCCTGATCATGTCTAGAAGAGAGGAGTTAACGAGCATTGAATCATCAGCACAACCACTCATTGGATGTTTCCTTAAGGGAGGCAAGCTTTGTACTTGCTTACAAGGGAGATGCTGTGTGTGTCTGTGTGTGTGTGTGTGTGTGTGTGTGTGTGTGTGTGTGTGTGTGTGTGTGTGTTGGAAGCTTCTCTGTACTTCTTTGCAGGAAGCACAAAAGTATTAATGGGCAAAACTTCCATTCAGAGATTACTTATGGTGACTCTAGAGGTTGGTTATTATGTGTTCACGTATTTAAGAAAAATCACCAAGTATTAGAGATATCAGCAATTTCATGACCCACTAAAGAATATGCAGTAAAAATCAAGAGTTAGGTTCAGTTCCATAAAATCATCAAAATTTTAGAGTTATTGAAACTGACAATTAAGGCAAATAAAGTACCTGTTAAATTCTATTGTCTGTGTGGACTGCAGGAGTGAGTCTTAAACAGAAACAACCATTATATTTAAAGCAAATTCTTGAAAATGAGACTCTTTTTAGGAAAGGCAATAATTACCGCAAAAATTTTATTTGAATGACTTTCCCACAAAACTTTAGATGCTGCAAAGTAACATCTGGAGATTTCCTTGGGCGTAGGAACATGATTCCGACTGCCGGGAGACTCAGCCTTATGCACACTACGCCCTTTGCCAAATGTGCCCTGCTCTCCTTTTTCATCTCCTGACCATGTGGTCTTCCTTCCCCGTCTAATACAAATGCCACCAGAGTTGGCTAACTCCCTGGGCTGAGATAATTGTCTACTCATTGGCCCATGGCATGTACAGAATAGTTTTTCAGGGTCAAGTCCTGAGTGTATTAGCAAATCATGTCAAAGGAAGTCAAGCTGTAGAGTTTCCTTCCCCACTCTACAGATTCTAGGGTAAAGCACTGGGTATCATAGCCTGAAGAGGACGATGACTGTGCTGGAGAAAGAGCAGCATTTCCCATATGAACAAGGTGGACAAGCTTAAAGGCTGATTGAGATTGCTTTTGAGATGGAGATTCATTGTTTTGGAGTTATACAGCAGTTTGTTGCTAGGCAACCCCTCATGGGCGGACACTTTTGACGCCTCTACTGTGTCACAGTTGGTGATGTCTGGTTGGCCGAATCAAGGTTCATCATAACATTTAAGCTCTAGGGGATAGGATAAGAATAATAGCAAAGTCATTTGGCAAAAAAGATGTGCATGCACACATGTAATCCATGACAGCTTTTTAAAAATATTTTTATTAATTTATTCATATTACATCTCAGTTGTTATCCCATCCCTTGTATCCTCCCATTCCTCCCTTCTTTCCATTTTCCCCTTACTCCCTTCCGCTATGACTGTGACTAAGGGGGACCTCTTCCCCCTGTATATGCTCATAGGGTATCAAGTCTCTTCTTGGTAGCCTGCTATCCTTCCTCTGAGTGCCACCAGGCCTCCCCATCCAGGGGACGTGGTCAAATATGGGGCACCAGAGTTCGTGTGAAAGCCATGATCACTTTTTATAGTCTCTGATACAACTGTTGGTGTCCCATCTGCCATTTCAGCCACAATATCTGTAGGCCGATTTATCCTTCAAACGGATCTGATCACCTCACCTATAGACATTTGTGGAATTGTCACTAATACTAGAATAAAATAAAAATTATCCTTCATTACAAGCAGGATCTATTGTCCTCTGCTCCTATTCCCATATCTGGTTATTATTATTCCTATGCACATTACAGACTGGCCCAGAGAGACCCATAGAGACTGTCCATTGTGCAAGACGTAGTTACTAACCCTTGGAACTCACAGTCTTATTAGAGAAATACATATTTTAAAAATGCAATTACTCAAGCAATAATTGTGCAGTAGCTGTGGTGTATGCTGAGTGCAGTTAGGCTCTGTGGGTGTGCTTGGAGGACCTACCTAGGCCTAAGCATTATATATAGATATGACTCAGGTAGGCTAGACTTCCCAGGTAAGAAAAATAGAGACCAGGCAGTGCTCTGGATAGGGGAGTCATGTTTGCAATCAGAGTGGAAAAGGAACTTCTCTTGGGTGGGAAGTGGCTTGAATCTGACAAATGCCACAGGAAGGCTGGTGTTGCTGCTGTGTATGTAAAAGGTGGCTACAGGAGAGCATATGGAAGAGGCAGGTGGTTTGTAGAACATTGCATTTATAATATCACCCAAAATAAATGGTTCAAGTATTCCTGAAAGGAAGAATGAAGGCAGGCTTGGCTTCATAACCATTCCCATTATACTTACTTGAGGAAAACTGTCTTTATAACATCAGGATAAGAACAATAGGCAAGGAGCAAAGTTACTTCATGTTTAAATGGAAGTGATGACAGGGCTGATGAAAGATACTAGGTGTCCGGTCTGTACATGCACCTCCAAAAATGCAAGGGTGACATGTGGTCACGGGGTGTGGGAAGATTACTCATGAGGGCTATGTCTGGAGACACACGGAATGTTAAAGTGCTCTTTAACAACTTAGGCAGAACAAAAGAAAAAGGATGTGATCGTTAACCTCTGGGGCAGCAACAGCAACCCTGCTTCATGACAGGGTGTCTCCAGCTTGTGATCTCTGTGTCATTGCTTCCTCTGGAAACTTTATGGTCCTGGTTCCCAGGGCTGGCACTTAAGAATCAAAATTGTCATCGAGGATAATGTCATGTGGAACATTCTCCAGTTCCTTGGCAGGTAGTGAGTTTTTAACTTCAGTGGCACTGTGTAGTCCTCGATGGTTCTTCAATAAGAGAATGGATGCACCCAAACAGAACCGATTCTGCTAAATATTATGAAAACTAATATTTTATGAAAAAAAATCTGTGTTTGGATGGAGCAACAGAAACTAATGGTATCAGTTCTCTTGTGGTGTTGTTTTTCTTTCTAGTTTGTTTGTCATCTTTAAAGAAGCCCTCTGTAGTTCCTGTTGGACTTCTAACAGTGCAACAGCAAACTTTTAGAAGCAACTTAACTTTAAGGGCAGTATCGCACACACACACACACACACACACACACACACACACACACACACACACACACACACACATGTCTCACTTCTCTCGTGTGGTTTCAGCCTACTGGTATACATATATAATTGTCTAAATTAAATGGTTGGAGAAGTTTCCCATGCTTCAAAATGCAAACTACTTAGGCATGGCTTCTCAAATGTACCCACTATAATGAAGGGAAGACAAGCTTCAGGAAAATGAGGGACAGGAGTAACAACCAGAAAAACCTGAATGGCAAAGGATAGGAGAAAAACTATGACTCAGGAGGTAGCAAAAACACTCCACTTTCTCATATGGGTGTTATACAACACGCTTAAGTGCGCGCTGAGCCGGAGAGCGAAAGGCTCCTTAGCATGTGGCTCTCTATTGAATTTTTGTATGGCAACAGCATCAGGTGTGACTAAGGTAATGTACCTTGTATCTGGGTTGGTTCTTTTTTGTTTTTTAATTACATTTTATCAATCAGTCAATTGAATTACTCTCTGTGTGTCTTCTTCTCTGTCTCTTTCCCCTCCATTTCATCTTTATATTAAATGAAATCTTTATATATCTGGCTAGCTATTGCACAGATGTGAATGCCTGACACCGTGCCAGCCATACCACTTAGACAACATTGAATGGAGCCATATAGAGCCTAGTTACCTGGATAAATCAAGTCACTGTCTATGAACTTACTCATCACCAGTGAAGCTTCTTGGCTGGTCACAGATGATATCAGCTGTCACTGCATTTTTATTCTGGTTGGCAAGAGTTTAACTACTGTTATGGCGTTTCTATTGACAGCTTGGGAACTGACTAACATCTTCCTTTCACAGCATCTTTTTAAAAAAAAGATTATCTTGTGCCATCTTTCACAATCATTTCTCTCCCTTCCTCCAGTGCCTTTCCTTCAGGCACAGAACAGTGCTATCAGTGGTGAGCTGAGAAACTACCCAGAATGCTGGAGAGTCTTCCAGATCTCCTGGCAGGGCCTTGCACTCAGTAGTTTACCATAACCAACCTAAAGTAGATGATAAATGTCTTTCTCATAGGCAATTTTATCTTAGGATTCTGAGAAACAGCTACAAAAAAAGAATCTCATTATAGTATCAGACAATTTTACAGAAGCTTTGCACATTTTCTTCATTTCCATGGATAGGTTTCTGTGCTTCAACCTTAACTCTATTCTATAAAATTATGACCATTCCATGTCAACAATACCCTACTGCCTAGAATACGTTTAGAGATTTATTTCATTTCAAAGACCCGTACTTCATCAACACTAGCTTGTCCTCATTGTGAGCATCAATGGAGGCAGCTGGCATAGAGATCTCACAGTGCACCCCATGGTTCCTCCCTCTGCTCCTAGAAGTGACCTGTGTAGGTACTGTAAACATGGTATTTCCCAGAGAACTACTTTTGCAACCCTAATTGCTCAACTTACCAAGATGGACCATCTCTTTGTTAAAGTATTATTCTCCCCTTATAGTAAGGCTAGACTGTGGGGTGGGCTGATGACTGCCTACCCTGAAAAGCTGACAGGTAAGCCAAGCTGACCAAGCACATCATCAACTGAAGAGAAGGACACTGCCAGGTGTGGTGGCGCACGCCTTTAATCCCAGAGGCAGGTAGGTGGATTGCTTTGAGTTCGAGGCCAGCCTGGTCTACAAAGTGAGTCCAGGACAGCCAAGGCTACACAGAGAAACCATGTCTCAAAAAACTGAATTGGAAATGAGGTGTAATTCGAGGGCACTCTATTACCTTAGAAACTGGGAATATTCTCTACTTCCGCATGTGGTAGAAAGCACTCTGAAGACTAAGAGGCACCAAAAGTCTTTATTTAAAATTAAGTTTGACATACCCAAAAAGGACACATTTCAGGGGCTTTTTATTGTTTGTGTGGCTGTACGCCCCATACTCGGAATGCACCTTGCATGACACAAACAATTCATCCTGAAGAAGTCAATGACTGGCCTAGTCTTCAGACACATCATGTGTGTGTACGTCCTATAGGGCCTCCTCATCCCCCGGCCCTGTCTTCATCAGACAATTCCACCGGGGCTGCCTGCCTGGTCCATCCATACCTAAACAGTCTGCTTTTACTTTTAAATGTTTCTGGCTTTGCAATAACTGTAGATCCAAATGATGGATATGTTGCTGATGATACAAATTCAAAAGTTTTTTGAGAAGTTTAATTACTTGGGTCTCTTAAACATAAAAAATCTCAAAGCTAAGGATAAATCACCTGCTGCCTCTCAACTGGTTTTAAACAAACCAATGTAGCCTCCTAACAGGCTCACAGAGATAGGTACACACACACATACATACATACATACATACATACATACATACATACATACATACACACACACACAAACAGACAAAAGTCCTTGATCATAATATATACTTAGGGCTTTTTTCTGCTAACAAGCAAAAACCTATGAACTGTGTTAATCTCCTACTACAAGCTGTGAAAAGATAGATAATAATGACATAGCCATACACTGACTTATGAAAATACAAATTTTGCCTAGGCCTCTAAGTGTTTCAAATGCAGGTATCAGGCCTTGCGTTTTGCTGGAGCAAATAGGATCCCTACCGAGATAGGTAAACTCACAAACAGGTTCCAGAGCAGGAAAACAAATTCAAAACTACCATGTTGTTGCTGACTTTTAAACTGCTTTTTACTTTTCCTTTATCTGCGCTCATGTAAACTTTCTCATGGACCCAACTCATGTCTGGGCCTCTTCCCTTTACAACTGAGACTCCACATCTGTGTTTTCTCCTACAGTTTTTTCCTGGATCCCAACAGGATTGGTAAAGCTACACTTTTAACTGGCAACAGAAGACAACAACCAAAGAGGAACATGTTCCTGAATTTCAATCACATGTAAACTGTGTGTCACTTCTAATTCTCACCCAACTACCAAGCTTCTTTTCATTGCAGTGACACCCTGTACCATATTTTGTGGACTTCTTTTCAAATTATTCAATGTATTAATAATATTTTCAACTCTACTTTTATGATGTTAAAAACAAGCCTCCTTTATATTCATTCCTGTAAAACTAAAAGAAAATGGCTTTTTAGAAAATATAAATACTACCTGGGAAAATTATTGATGGTAATATAAACTAGAGGTACATTTTATATGGTTGGTAATTGCTGGCATCTTAATGCTTACTGAAACCGTAACTGCCCCAATGGTAGGAGTACAATCAGCTCCGTTTACCAATGGCCTAGCTAAAAGTGTTTCAAAGACAGAAAGAACCTAAGAAAAATTAAACATAGCCCCCCCCCCCCAGAAAGTCTGGATGCCTGTAATGAAACCATTGATTGGAAGGGAAATGAATGCAAACTTAAATAATGAGTATTGATTACCATAATTATTCACTTATATTTGTATGTCTGTTTTACCTTATATGGATAATATAAATATCTGTGGCAATTTGTTATGAAGCATTTAGATGGAGTATGGTCTCAAAACAACTGTACTACTGATCTTGGAGAGCTACAACAAGAAATATATTCACTAAAATATCCCCACTTGTCAAGAGTCCCTGAGTAACAGTTTGCAGCTGAATTGTGAAGTATGTTATATCTAAATCCTTTTAACATTTTACATGATCAATCTTTTAAAACCCTGATAAATTTAACATTAGCAGCTATTATTCCTTTAATGCTTCTAATAGGTTGTCTCTGCATCCAAAGAAGCCAGAGATGATTGATTGCCCAAGAAAAAGCTGGTTATGTCACCTTGGTGCTACAAAATGAGGAATGGAGAGTGGCTGGAGTCCAGATGTTCTGCAGTTGCTTTCTCAAGCACGCTTCCTGGCCCAGATGTTATAACGTGACTTCAAAAGACTCTAGGCATAAGGTAAAACCGAGGAAGACGGTCCTCCAGAACAAAACAAGGCCACAAGGGCAAAGAAGTACAGAATTCAAATAAGGGGGAAAAAAGTACTGTTTGTCAAGCTCTACTTACTACTATCTCTGGTACTATCTGAGCAATATACAAACAACAGTGAGAAAAATAAAATAGGTTCTTGAAGTGAACCTACAGTCTCAAGTCTTTCTACCTTCACTCTCCTTTCAGGTCCTCCTGATACTCAGGGTTGCATTGTTTGAGGCACAAGACCATGGAACAGGAAGGCTAAAAGTTGGTGTGGGGTAGAAATACAAAATAGACCGGACAAGAAGCTCACACTAGGAAGGAGTAGTCTAGTTGGAACCAACTAAATAAAAGGCAAGATAGTATAAAAGATATTGTCAGCTAAGCACGCAAAGGAAAGCAAGAAGAAGATGAGAAGACTCGTGAATATAGTCGGGCTGATTCCATGACGGTTGGATGAAGAACAAGACAGAAATCAAAAACCACTCAAGGAGAGAAAATCAGTAAAGAATGAGGTGGTGAGCAAAGTGTGAAGTCACAGACTTCAGGATCAGTAGTGCAGTGGGAAGGAAAAGGTGAGTCATGTGGGCAGGTCCACCCCTCGCTGTGAGCAGTGTGCTCAGCAGTTCACATGCATTAATTCGCTCGTGCGCTGCGATTATTCCACCTCCCCTTAGTGACATTCTCCTAACATAGGCGTCATTATCTTCGTTTTTCCAGTGATAAAATCAAGTCTCAGAGGTGAGGTGATTTACCTAAGATCTTAATTGTTTTAAGCAGTAGAATCAGGATTCAAACCCAAGTCAGACTGGCTCCAGCGTGTAACTGCCCACGGAAAGTTAGACACAATATAAAAAAGAGTATGGAGTGGAAGGTAACTCCGAGGTTTCAAATGTAGAATGTTCTAAAAGAAGAGAGGCTAGGCGAAGGTGTGGTACCACCCCCAGTAGTTTTCTAGAAGAGAAATAAGTGGCTTCACTGCCCTGTGTTGTCTTAGATTTCAATTTTGAGGAACAAATTTCATGGATGGAGTTCCAAGATTCGTCATCCCTTTCTGGGAACCATTTCTTATTCAATGAATATTCTTTCAAAAACCTCAAGTGTAAATCTGGGGCAAGTTTACACGTTTTTATATCATACTCCTGTTCTTGAATAAGCTACTTTACATCATAGTTTTATCCCCAGATAAACTGCATTGAGCATACTATAGAGTACCAACGCTCTATTTCCTCCCTTTTCTGTGATCTCTACTGTAGCTTCCACTTGGAAAAATCCCCCTCCGTCCCACACCACTCCCCACACAGCTGTACATCCTGGACAGCCCCCCTCTTCCCTTTCCCCACACTCTACATCAGCTATATACCCTGGCTCAAACTCACTGACCTGGTACAAATTGTTTCGCGACGATGATGGAACAGGACCCTCTACTCACACTCATGGCAAGATCCTTAAAGCCATACATGCTTCTTTTTTATTTTTTCACCCCTAATCATTTGACCAATCATCCCAACTCTCCTTTTAACTTATATCTACCATCTAACAACCTCAGAGTACTTAAACCCATTACTAGCCTTGTCCACACCCCATCATTTCTTACTTGGATAATTACAATAGCCTCTTAACAGATACCCCTGTTTACACCCTTATTCTCAACAGTCCAGAGAGTGATCCTGTTGAAAACATGTCAAACACTATGCCTTTGCTAGCCATTTCCTAAGAGTAAAACCCAAATGCCTTTCTGTGGTCTTTAAGTGCCAACACAATATACAATCCCTACTGCCACCTCTTTTGTGGTTCCCCATAGCATCTTTTCCCTTATTTACTGTGTCCAGTTACAATGGCCCCCTTGTAGCTCATCCAAACTACCAGGCAGAGCAAGACTGGATGGCACACACCTATAATTCCAATACTGGGGAAGCTAAGGCAGAAGAGCCATGAGTTCAAGACCAGCGTTGGGAACTTGGTGTGTTCAAGGTCAGCCTGAACACGGAAAGACTCTGTCTCAAAGATTACGAAATAAAACCCCTAGACATGATCTGAAGATCTTGACAATGACTCCTCTAGTTGTCTGGAATGATTCTCCCTCATGTCCCTTAGATGACAGATCCAACATTGGGAACTTTTTAGTCACTGCCAGGATTCTGGTAAATGGAAGAAAGTTCCCTATGTATGTCCAAGTCTTTTCTCTTCTTCACGCCAAACCTTCCCTCTCTGCTCACTCTCCCAAAAGTTTCAAGTGCACACTTAAAAGGAATTTTCTCCCTAGCCTACTTAACTTTGACTTCTGCTTATATATATGTTCCAGTATCCTGGCAGGTTTCCTCCAGGCAGGACAGCGCCAAAGCATAACCCACAGATCTTCCACTCCAACCTCACACACTGTGCTAGCTGGACCTGCATTGCTTCTCCTAGCCAAAGATGTTCTCAGAACCTGGACAGCAACAAACGCAACAGCCTTCTCTTCCTAGAATTGGCCAACATTTCAGCCTTTTGGCCCCTCCCCTATCGCCACCCTAATGTCAGCAGGAAGTAGCCAAAGATAATTGATTTCTTTACTCCTTATCCATTTATTATCAACAAAAAAGGTGAAATGATGTGCTTCAGGTTCTTCCAGAACAAACAGCTCTAGGCTCTCCCAGCACTCCTCGGTCCCTGTGTGCTGCAGGGCATGGCTGGCACACCCTGCCCAGCAGGGGCTTTCCCTTCCTCTTTCCCACATAATCTGGACATTTTGGTTCTCTCCTCCCTCTCCTCACTCCCCTCTCCTCTCTCCTCTCTCCCCTCTCCTCTCTCCTCTCTTCTCCTCTCCTCTCTCCTCTCTCCCCTCTCCTCCCCTCCCCTCCCCCCTCCTTGCATGGCTGCCAAAAGCTGCTTCTAATGAACCTATATTTATATACTTTAATTTGCCTTGCATGAGAAGCAATCCAATGTCCTCATTCCTACCTCACCACTCCTCCCTAGCTCCTCATTGTTTTTAATTATAGGAAAAGGGAAGAATGTTAGTTCACAAACCAGTATGCTGGCTTGCTTCTTGGTTGCCTAGCAACCACTGATGTCATCACCTGCCCCTGCCACAGCCAGGAGCCCAGGATAAGAGACCAGCCAACTATCCCAGGGCTCTCTTACCCCCGCCCCTCTCTGCCTGGTTTTCTTTTCCCTGCCCCCATCTTTGTCTCTCTCTTACTTCTCTCTTTGCCTGTCCCTCTGTCCAGCTAATCCTCTGTCTGTCTCTTTCCCACTTTGTACTTTTGATTCTCTCAGGGCTCACTCAGACTGTATCCTCTCTCCCTCTCTTCCTTGCCCTTCTCACAATAATGAACTTCCTCATGCCTCACCTGTTACATAGCGAGTAATTTCATAATGATGACATACATGGTAATCTCTCTCACTTTTCAGGTTAGCAGTGAGCTTGGCTCTGATTACTCCTCCAAGGCACCTTTAAACATCAATTCGTTGTTTGATTATTTTGTGTTTGTTTGGTTTTAAAGCTTTATTTTTTTTTTAATTTCATGTTGTGGATGTATAAGCTATAGCTCTTATTTTAAAGGGGTAAGACATACTTTATTCTGGAGTCATTCTGAGTGACTATGGCCTGAAAAACACAGATTTAGATTACCCAAATTCCATGTTACAGTGTAGAAGTAATTTCATAAAGTTTTATATTTCACAGAAAAATCAAGTCATAAATCAAAACAAGCCTGAAATACATCAGTAGGCACCTCAGAAGAGTGATTAAAGCAAGATGGGAAGGCTTTTCTATAACACCCAAGATGCTCTCTGAGCCTTTATGCTCGGTGGAAGCTGGTGTGCTTAGTTAATAGATTCTATTAGCCACAGATGTTAGTTCTAGCAGAAGTGGGCAAGGAATGGCTATTTCAGAGGGCTAGAGCTAGCCCCAGATGAGGTAATTAACCTCTGGACTGGCAACATTGCAACCTCTCTCCATAGCACTGGCATTCTAATCAGCCAATCAATCTCTGTAGATAGAGCTTCTTTTCCTGAGTTTGTGTTCACTGTGTGTGTGTGTGTGTGTGTGTGTGTGTGTGTGTGTGTGTCTGTGTGTGTGTGCGTGCACATATTTGCCTTAGAATTACAGCTCTATACCATGGATACAGTCCCCTCAGAGGCCAGAAAAGAGTGTCAGGCTTACCAAAGCTGGGCTTACCGATGGCTATGAACTGCCATGCATATGCTGGTGATTGAATCTAGTTGTCTGGAAAAGCATCCAGTGCTCTTAACTGCTAAGACAGCTCTCCAGAACAACTTAGTTTGTTTTATTTTGTAGCACTATACACTATTTATATACTATAAGATGTATTTATTTGCTTAGTATTGCAGATAAAACTTTCTCTATTTAGGCCAGAATTGTATATCATGGGATGGATTCATAGCAAATGCTCAATAAATAATTGAAAACTGAATGAATCAAAACTGAAGGCTCCCAAGGAACAGTGTGTATTTACATTCTGAGGGAGGTATAAGGTGGCTTGTTATTCATTCAAATAATGCCACACATTTCTACACTTCTGCTTCCACAAATATCTATGTCCGGGGAGAGAGGACTATGGTGGAAACAACAAGGAAACTTTCAGATTAGTGTTCTCAAAGCTGACAGGACTCTGTTGCTCACTCTCTCCTCGCCTTACCATGAAAGAGCACATGGGTAAGAAGGCAAAGACAATATGCGTGCCAGGGTGTGATGCACAAAATTGTGCTCTCCCCATCTGTATGCCCCGGAGGCTAGCCTGCCAGCCCCTGCTCTCTCCCCGACAGACCCCAAGAATGTGCCTGTATCTGGAGATAAGGTCTTGGAAGACTATCTCTGTTGCATGAGGTCATTATAGGAAGGCCTAATACAAGAAGGCTGATGTCATCACAAGGGTGTGGGGGGCGGGGCTAGTCCATAGACACTTCCAGAAGGAAGGCATTGTGAAGCTAATAAAGATGAACAAAGATGTGCAAAGGCGAAAGGGTACAGTAGGACGCCTCATGCCATCTCTGCCTGGGCGTTAGGCCTCCAGAAGTGTGCGGAATCCACTGCTGCCATGTAAGGTAACTCCTCTGTTGCACTTGGCTTTGGCAGCTCTAGTAAAGTGCTATAGACATTAAGATGAATGATAACAGCATCCTTGAGTGAAGAACTGCTTAATGTCCTTGACAGCCTGAGTACCTAGACTTCAATGGGAGAGGGCTCTGGCTTGATGTAATATATTTCGATTTACCTTTGTTACAATAATTTATCCTATATTCAAGCATAATTCCTTACAGGAACAAACGGAAACGACCAAATTGTTAAAGAAATGGAAAATCAAATGATGGCATAGTCTTTAAATACGTCTGTGCACTTGAGCCTTATGGAAAACACTTACGTACATAAGTCATCTTTTCCCAGCTATAATATATGCAGAAATAAGACATCTAGAAGGGGTGATAAATACATATAATTGAGACATACTGCATACAAGTGCAAATTTTTCAAAGAAAAAATAAAAATTTTAAATTTAAAATACTATTGGTAACTGGGTGTGAAGTCTGCAATCCCAGCACTCAGGGAGTCAGAGGTCTCCTGGTCTACAAATTAAATTCAGGACAGCCAAGGCAAAAACAAACAAACAAACAAACAAACAAAAACTACTAGTGGTATCTGAGGGATAGATTTTCTTTTTAGTAAAATGTGGCTTCTTTCCTCTGCACATTTAAGTTAACTTCACGGAGAGTTTTTTATAGTTATCGCTATCATTTCTACTTACTGTCATGTAACCTGGAGACAAGTTAAGAAATCCCCATTTCAGACATTAAACCCACATACTTTATTTATGAGAAACACCATTCCTGCTCCATCTTGTTCCCACCTTGCTCCCAGTCTTTCCCTATATGGTTTCTGTTTAACATAAACCTGCAGAGAGGCATGGCCAGGTGTTAAGAGAAGGAAGAGGGAGGGGCAGGCAGTGAGGAGCAGACATTCCAGTTCTTTCCACTCCATCTCAACCCCTTGTGGAGCAATGCTTCATAAAACTGAAGCAAAGCCATTAAAGCATCCAACATCTGTAGAAGCATCTGTGTGTTGGGCATGAGGTATAGAGGAGGCCCCAGAGGTGACCAACAGGAGCAGGGCTAACTGAATTAGCAGAATGGGAGGTCGTTAATTACATGTTCAGCTGACCCAATCCATTTGGTGAATTGCAGCCATAAAACTAGCGTAATTATGAGTGTCTGGGACTGGAGACTCTGTTCCAGCTTGTAACTCAGAAAGTGCTACTCGCCCATACTCTGTAATCTCTTGTTTGTATCTTTGGAATATAGTCTGCTTTGTCATGAATGTACGGCGTAGATGTCAAATCTTCAACTGAAAACAGTTGAAAAAAATTGTAGGAGAAAGTTAATAGACCCATCATAAAGCAGGAATCTACAAAAGAAATCTTTATTTATCAAATATATATTTATCAAATGTAATCTTTGTTGCATGATTATTGACAGTGAAAAAAATTCCTAGCCATGAAAAGACTTTTGTCACATAGATGCTTTTAAATACTGCCTTGAGGGGTTAGAGAGATGGCTCAGCAGTTAGGACCATGTAGTGCTCTTACAGAAGACCCTAGTTCAGTTCCAGTTGGGTGACTCACAACCAGTTCTACCTCCAGCTCCAGAGGATCCAACATCTCTGGCCTTCCCTGACATCTATGCTCACATGCACATATAATTAAAGCTAATCAAAATGTATCTTTAAAAAAGTAACTACTGCCTTAAGTCAGATGGAAGGGGTGTTCTCAGAAAGCTGAAGGAGAATGAAAACTATTGGTCAGAGGCAGAGGCATCCATCAATATTCCTGATTCCTATACTCACGGGTCAATGCAAAGTTAAACACTAGTCCAACGCAATGCTAATTTTAAGGTTCCAGTTGTTCTTAACAGCACCTGAGAAAACATGGCATTGCAAGCAAGGCTTTCTGAGAAGCTATGGGATCTCCACAGGGGTTCTAAGAAAGCAAAATCTCCCACACTGGGCAGTCTGTATGGACAATGCTGCAGTGGGGAGGGTGTCATACTGGAATCAAGCAAGCTAAACAAGTATGAGAAGTGCTTATGGTATTGAATAGGAATCTGAGCTACACCGCCTCTAGCTTGGTGATGTTTTATTACATGTTCACATGGCTACAGCAGCAGAGATTCTACAGGACTGTCGTGCTCTGAGCGTTGAAGCTATGGACAAGCAGTCCGAGCAATCAGTGCAGGCAATCAAACTCGTTCAGTAGCCTTTCAAGTTATTTTGTCAAAGTACAGAAAACTATCTTTCTATAATGTATAAGTACCTAGAGAATTGAAAATAATAGTAAAGTTAACACTTATTAAAATCCATTTAAAATAGAAGCTTTAAAATGTAAAGTTTTTTTTTTTTTTTTCTCTCTACAAAACTCTATGGAGAACAGTCTGGTACATGGGGCTTCCTACCTGAAGAAAGCATCCATTCCATACCTCCGCACGTTCTCCTTCCTTCTGCACTTCCCCCAAGGTCTCCTTCCTTCTACACTTCCCCCAAGGTCTCCTTCCCTCTACACTTCCCCCAAGTTCTCCTTCCCTCTACAGCTTCCCCCAAGTTCCCCTTCCCTCTGCACTTCCTCCACGGTCTCCTTCCCTCTACAGCTTCCCCCAAGGTCTCCTTCCCTCTGCACTTCCCCCAAGTTCCCCTTCCCTCTGCACTTCCCCCAAGGTCTCCTTCCCTCTACACTTCCCCCAAGGTCTCCTTCCCTCTGCACTTCCCACAAGGTCTCCTTTCTTCTGCACTTCCCCCAAGGTCTCCTTCCCTCTACACTTCCCCCAAGGTCTCCTTCCCTCTGCACTTCTCCCAAGGTCTCCTTCCCTCTGCACTTCCCCCAAGGTCTCCTTCCCTCTGCACTTCCCCTAAGGTCTCCTTTCTTCTGCACTTCCCCCAAGGTCTCCTTCCCTCTGCACTTCCCCCAAGGTCTCCTTCCCTCTGCACTTCCCCCAAGGTCTCCTTCCTTCTGCACTTCCCCCAAGGTCTCCTTCCCTCTACACTTCCCCCAAGGTCTCCTTCCCTCTGCACTTCCCCCAAGGTCTCCTTCCCTCTGCACTTCCCCCAAGGTCTCCTTCCCTCTGCACTTCCCCCAAGGTCTCCTTCCCTCTGCACTTCCCCCAAGTTCCCCTTCCCTCTGCACTTCCCCCAAGGTCTCCTTCCCTCTACAGCTTCCCCCAAGTTCCCCTTCCCTCTACACTTCCCCAAGGTCTCCTTCCTTCTACACTTCCCCCAAGGTCTCCTTCTCTCTACATTTCCCCCAAGGTTTCCTTCCCTCTACAGCTTCCCCCAAGTTCTCCTTCCCTCTACAGCTTCCCCCAAGGTCTCCATTCCTCTGCACTTCCCCCAAGTTTCCCTTCCCTCTGCACTTTCCCCAAGGTCTCCTTCCCTCTGCACTTCCCCCAAGGTCTCCTTCCCTCTGCACTTCCCCCAAGGTCTCCTTCCCTCTGCACTTCCCCCAAGGTCTCCTTCCCTCTGCACTTCCCCCAAGGTCTCCTTCCCTCTACACTTCCCCCAAGGTCTCCTTCCCTCTGCACTTCCCCCAAGGTCTCCTTCTCTCTACACTTCCCCCTAGGTCTCCTTCCCTCTGCACTTCCCCCAAGTTCTCCTTCCCTCTGCACTTCCCCCAAGGTCTCCTTCCCTCTGCACTTCCCCCAAGGTCTCCTTCCCTCTGCACTTCCCCTAAGGTCTCCTTCCCTCTACACTTCCCCCAAGGTCTCCTTCCCTCTGCACTTCCCCCAAGGTCTCTTTCCCTCTACACTTCCCCCAAGGTCTCCTTCCCTCTGCACTTCCCCCAAGGTCTCCTTCTCTCTACACTTCCCCCAAGGTCTCCTTCCCTCTGCACTTCCCCCAAGGTCTCCTTCCCTCTGCACTTCCCCCAAGGTCTCCTTCCCTCTGCACTTCCCCCAAGGTCTCCTTCCCTCTACGCTTCCCCCAAGGTCTCCTTCCCTCTACAGCTTCCCCTGGCTCCCAACAGTTCACCTTTTGCCCTTTTGATGTCATAATATGGAGGGAATTCTTTTAGGGCTTTATTCACAGTTGTAAAACAGCATGATGCGCTCTGGGACACTACCACCCTTTCCCTTACAGTCATTTACATTGAAAACCCACTCCCAGCAGTGCAATCTACTTTCCATGCATGGCCCAAGTTCTTGCATTTAATGAGCCAGGATTCTCTGCAAGGAAAATTTCCTTTACATTTGAATCTACCCACATCTGTCTGCTTTGTACATCTTGGCGGAAGTTATAAGGAAACTTTTACACCTGTGGCAATTCTTGGCCAAATGCTACCTGTGAGACTGTGGTGTGACCCATGGTAAAATCCCTCCCCCTCAATGGGGAAGAGGGAACAAGGCCTCACCTCAGGTTAAGCCCTAATGAACAACCTGCCCAGCAACATGTCGAAGCCTATTGTCTGGGTGGCTGGGTCTCCACCTTAGTGACAAGGCTTTTCTCACCCTCAGTGTTCCTGATCTGTGGATCTGTGAACCAGCTGGATGATGGCAGGGGAAAATATAAAAAACCTTATGTGTGTATTCCAGATAGGATCAGAATATTCTGATCTTTGGACCTCCTTCCAGAAGTTTCTGTGCTTTTATGTGGTCATTTGGCAGTTATCTGCTGAATGTCCAAGACACTAAACATTAAAACTGAAAACGAACACTGATAGACTGTAGTCCCCAGGGGGGACTCAGTCTGAGATCTCCAGCAGGTGTTGGGAACTGCAGACAGCACTTAACTACATAGCCAAGAGGCTTCTGTCTTTACAGAGCTACTTGTGATAAAGTTTAGTCTGTAAATCAGCCACAAAAAATGAGAAAAAGGATAATTACAACACCATACTATAATGGTTTTGTGAATATATATCCTCTTTCAAAATATCTTACTGAGCAAGGTACGGTGATGGATGCGTTTAATTCCATCATTTTTGAGTCAGAAGCAGTTTAAGTTTCTGTGATTTTAAGGCCACTCTAATCTATGAAAGGTGTTCTAGGCAAGCTAAGCCTATACAGTAAGATACTATCTCATAAAAACAAGTGTGAAAAAAAAAGCAAACCCACAATATTTGTGATATGCTAGTGCCTTTTGTATGAAATAAGATGATACCAATTTGTTTTTCTGGTTTACTGTGCTACAAAATCAGAATCCTGGTAAATGGGGGTAAGGGCTGCTGTAATCAGTGTTTAACTGGAATGCAAAGAGGATGCAGAGCTCTAAGTGGCAGAGCTGTATCTAAAACAAGCCTGCCAGTTCTCAGCCCAATGCTCTTGCCTTCCCTCCTGCATTTGTTTTTTTTTTTTTTTTAACATTTCCTTCTTTATGCCATCAGCTATTTAAATGCACAGACCTAAAGCTTGATTAAATGCATGCTACCAAGTCAAGTAAAGCATAAACAGCTCTCACAAACTCTCAGTTTTAAAGTTTTCAGGCTATCTTCCTGAGCAAACTGTTTTACTTATTTCAAAATAAGAAAGCAGGTGAATGCCCTGAGACCAAAAAATACCTGCTGAGAAAAAAAAAAAAAAAGCATTGTGCTGGGTAAGCCTGCCCTGGAAGTCAAAGCTGTGAACTATAGCCATCTCTGCTTTTCATGTCTGCATGTATGCAAACGTGCACAACACACATATGTACATATGAAGAAGCCAAAGGACAACTTGTGGGAGTGGGTTCTCTCCTCCCACTGTGTGAATCCTAGGGATTGAATTTAGGCCATCAGGCATAGAGGCAAATGTCTTTACCTGCCGAGCCCTGTTGGAAGCCTGGGATGATCAGTATCAGCCCTAAATTATTTCAAATATGACAGGGTCTCTTCATAGTTTAGAGTATCCATGAATCTAAGACTATCACTCCTCTGGGGACATCAGTGTAGGTAAGGACCTGACAAAGAACTGGAAGTGAAACTGCTTGGGGTCAGATAGCGTGAAATGTATGTGGCTAGGGGTTCAGCCTTCTTTTGTAGAGAGAGGCTGTGGGGTTGGAACTGTTTCGTTACTACTATACTCTGGCTGCCTTAAATCCTTCACTGACTGTGCAAAGTTAGCTTAGGTCCTTTCCTTCATTCTCTTTAAAGCAAAATTTCAACATCAAATTTATTACCTAGACAACTATCTTGATCTGAAACCGCGTTTGACTCCCACTGTAAGAGTGAAATAGAGTGCAAGTACTATGGAGAAGAAAGGAAAATAAGGGCAGGGCAGGTACTCAAGCTGGTTAGAAGGAAGGGAAGGCAATTTAGAGGCAGAAATAAGTGGCACTAAGGATGTTTGAAAAAACGCCACCGGTGGACATTATTTTATAAGATTACATAAGACGCATAAACAATACATGTGTGTTCATATATATATTTATAGTTTAAAAGGAGTTGCAGCACATGGGTGATAACGCCCCCCCCCCAAAGACATAGCATATCTAACAAAAGCTCCACTAACATGCATGGGAACCCTCCCTTTTAATTTTTGGTCAGGGAGGTCCAAGAGAATCCAAAGGCATATGGGCTATTTCCATTAGCCTTGGTTGCCTCTTAGGACTGGAAAGTAGGATGCTGTTGCTTAAGACACCACTCTTCAGACACAGGACTTAGAGGAAGCATCCTGGAACAGCTGTAGAAGCCTCCTCCTTGAAGACTAACTCACACAGTATCCAAAGGTGCTATGCAAGATATCAATGGTGAAAAAAGAAGTATTAGTCCTGCCCACTTGTAAAGCCCAGGAACCACAACAATTATCTAACCTCGACAGTACAATAGTGGCACTTATATCTTGGGGGTAACCAACAGTTGTATGGACTTAGGGTCCATTTACTAGGATGGAGTTCACGTCTGATACTATACACTTTGTCATCTATATGTGGCTGGAGAGACCATAGGACCTAGAAGAGAGCCTACTACTGCTGTTTTCCTAAGCCAATGTAATTTCTAATTATAATCTAAACACTTGTCTTCATACCCACAGAAAAGTGTAACTCTCTCCCTTCATCGAAGAAACTTCTTTTTGTAGCTGACAGAGGGTACTACAGAGATCTACAAGTGGTCAAAATACAGAGACTAAGCAACCATGGGGGCTACAGCCCCGGTTGGTACACCTACAATATAGCATCTATACCTAAGGCTCAGGGACCATCTTAGAAGATGTGTGTGTGGGAGGTGCTGGTGGAGGGGATGGAAAGATAGTAAAAGCTAGAGGACCAGGCTCCCTGCTGCTAGACAATGTTTTGTCCTCATGAAATCTCAGCAACACAATTGCCTAAACAGGATCTACATAACAATAACAGTTAAATGTCAACTTGGATAGGAGAAATTTCATAAGGCACCACCCCACGATGAAGAGCTACAGGCAATAAATGGGTGCTCCGAGAGGGAGGGTCAGCCTTCTAAAGGACCATTTCCCTGATAGATTATCTAATCCTAAATGGTCAGTCCTAAACATATGTAAATGAGGTACATCACTAATTGTCTCATAGGTTATATATACATACATACATGCATACATACATACCCACATACATGTGTGTATACATGTTTAACAATATATTACTGTATATTATATATATTATCATGTATAATAACCCTAGAAGAAGAGATCATGAGTTTGAAAGGGGGCTCAGGAGGAATTGGAGGGACTAAAAGGACAGAAATGGTGTAAATAAAGTACTTGTATGAAACTCTCAGTGTGAAATGACAGTCATAAAAACCACAGTGATAAGGCTGACAAGAGGGCTAACTGGGTCAAGTTGCTTGTCATCAAGACTGATGACTCAGTGTTGATCCCAGGGACCCACATGGTGGTAGAAGAGAACCAGCTCCCACAAGTGGTCCCCTGCCACCCACACGCTCGTGCTGGCTCACAAGTGGTCCCCTGCCACCCACACGCTCGTGCTGGCTCACAAGTGGTCCCCTGCCACCCACACGCTCGTGCTGGCTCACAAGTGGTCCCCTGCCACCCACACGCTCGTGCTGGCTCACAAGTGGTCCCCTGCCACCCACACGCTCGTGCTGCCTCACAAGTGGTCCCCTGCCACCCACACGCTCGTGCTGGCTCACAAGTGGTCCCCTGCCACCCACACGCTCGTGCTGGCTCACAAGTGGTCCCCTGCCATCCACATGCACGGGCTGGCACATGAATGCCTCCCATGTCTGAACAAATACATGCAACGAAAACTATTTCAAAAATAAAATCAATTGTTTCACTAAACATACACAATAAGAAAATTAATCTTAATAGCAACATCGACAACCCTGGCATCTAGTTCTGTAATCTCAGCTACCTGGGAGACAGAAGGAGATGGATCTCAAATTCAAGTCCAACCTGGGAAACCTTGCAGATCTCTCTCTCTCTCTCTCTCTCTCTCTCTCTCTCTCTCTCTCTCTCTCTCTCTCTCTCTCTCATACTCTCTCTCTCTCTCTCCCTCAAAAAGAAAAAGAAAGAAACAAAGAAAGAAAAGAGAAGAAACAGACCCTGTGATATAACTCATTGGTAGAGTGCTTGCCTGCCATGCTCAAAGTCTTAGGTTCTATCTCAGAGAACAAACATACAGAAAAGTGGTTGATGCAGCTGGAAAGGTGAGAGAGCATGGGAGGGAAGAGAAGGAGGGGTAAGAAAGGAGAGAGAGAGTATGCAATATGTTGCCATCCCTCAGAGTGAATGGTGACTAGTGAGAACACAGGCAAAGTTTCTTTCTCAAAGCAGGAAGGTTGGAAGCAGGCTTCCCCCTTCACTTATCTAGAGGTTCGGCTTCTTACCTTCGAAGTCCACATCTCCTACAAATTTTGTCTTCCCTGTCATAGGATCTTGGACATAGTTGATACCCACATCAATTACTGCTGCGCCTTCTCTCACCATGTCAGCCGTAATCAGCCTGGGAATACCTGTGAGCAAAACAGTTGGAAAGCGCTTAAATCCTTGCACTTTGTTCTGTGTTTAATGGTATATAACTACACCCTTTGCAAGTAAGAAACCAACTTCACTCCAATTGTTGATCATCAGGAGGAAGGACAAGACAATTAAGGAAGTGCATCAGGCTTTTGAGGAGCAACAGGGCCTGAGCCCTCCTCTCCTCAGAGACTGTGAACTGGCCTGGCCATGTGGTACTTGTTTGGGCAGCATCCCTGTGTCTAACACAAAGTCACAGAAATGAGAGAGGCTCCCACTGTTTCAGAGGAGAAGGAAAACAACTTGAAAATTGGAAAAAAGAAAGTGCAGAAGGGGGAAGGAAGGTTGTGAGAATCGTAATTCTCTAGTGTGAGGTAAGCAATGCCGTGAGGGCATCTCACAAACTCCAGACAGAAATGCCACCTTTTGCTGTTTTCTTGTTTCCTTTGATTCCCATGTCTACCATCCTTATTCTTATTCCATTCTGGTTAAAAAGAGAGATAAATAGAGATACTGTCTATGCCACTGTCTTTGATCTCTGTGGAAGGATGGCAGGCTTTGTCCCCATGTGAAAGCAGTCTTGCTTGCCCTTTGGGAACACCACGGATACCCCACTGAGAGGGACACTGTGATAGACTGAGAGGAGCCATCCTCAGGAAACAGACTGGGACTCCAGCCAGGCTACTGTGTTTCTAATGGAACATTGATGGGAGGAGGGAACCAGAGGAAAGATGGACAACTGAGGCCCTAGAGAGAGATGCAGGTGGAGAGGAGAGAAGAAGGCTACAGGTTCAGACAAGGAGGGTGCTTATCCAGGAGAGGACCAGCTTGCAGGCCCGGAGACACCTAGAGATCTGTCCCAGGGAGCTGATACCTGGAAGGTTTATTCTTGTTTCCCTTTAACCTTTTCTCCCTCCTGTATAGGATAGTTGGGTTGTATAATAAAGTCTAATTGTTAAGAAACACAGCCAACAGATCTCAAACTATTTTCACGTATTGTTGCAAGTCTGGCAGTACTGGCAGACACTAGATAGCATTGTGTGTGCGTGGGGGGGGGGTGCTGTTGTTTTGCTTTGCTTTGCTTTCTTATGAGTGACTATTGAGCCTGCTCCAAACATTGCATTAACATAACAGTTAATTAGCATGGCTTAGATTGTGTGTGTTGACTGAGTTCATCTAGATGCATCAGACTTACATGGTTGTGTAATCAAAGACAGATAAATTCTTACTGTCATTATCTGAACACTAGTGTGGGTCCAAAGTGGCTCACTCCTGGCTGCAGCAGACATCTAGGGTAGACTAGGACCTCAGGGTGGGCTGCCACTGCATCACTGTTGGTGAACTCTGTCTATAGCTTGTGTTCATCACAGCCTGGCAGCTGACTGCCAAGTATGCAGAAGACAGAAAGTAGATGCAGCCAATCTCTGAAGGCTGGACTCCTGAGACTGACTTCTCAGGTTTCTCACACCCTTCTGGTGAAGAAGTGACACAGCCCATTCATGTTCGAGAGCCCCTTCTAGTGGGAGGTGAGTCAAACCATCTGTGACTTTCTTCACTCTGCAACAATGCTCTTGTGTAGCCATGGTTGGTAGGTGACCTAGTCACATTTACATGGTGTGTCCCTTGAAGGTGCTTCTTTGATATAATAAATTTAGTATAAGATTTTAAAAAGCCTATCTGTTCTGTGGTTAGAGGCCTTCTTCTAGCACTCCAAGTGTCCATTTGAGCATTCCAAAAGGCTTTATATGTCACCTTGATGTAGGTGAGATTTTCAGACCTATACAAAGATTAGTGCTCATACAGATGCAGCTACCATGGATGCTCTTTCCCTAACTGGTGAGGTACCAGCATCAGAGACATGTCTTCCTTACTTGCCAAACGGGTATACAGACTTCACCCTTTGTCAGTTCTAGTGCAGCCAACGGACCAGATTTCCCTCAGTCTCTAAAGACAGCCATTAAATCCCATTCCATCTTTGTACAGGGAGACATATAGTTACAGCTGCAGGGGAATTCTTCAAATGAAAGCACTGTGGAATAATTATTAAAATCCAACTACCATACTCTTAAGCCAAGATTAAAATCTATGTTTAAGTATTATGGGGTATCTCAGACATCATCAGACTGGCAGTGTACAAAAACCACAATTTTTAAAGCATAAGAAAATTTGAACTGCATTTTAATTCACAGAAAAAATACAAAACGGAGATACTTATGTCTCTTTTAATAATAAAAGTTCTATATGTCCAGTGTAGACATTTTGAACAATATTTACAGGTTTAAGATGAAAGTAAAATTAAGTATTTTCTACTATCTGAAGATAACAGGTATTAGAATTTTCATTATGTTTCTTTCTAGAGTTTCAAAATATTTATTCATTAGATATAAAACATGATGCTTGAATTTAATTCAGATATATTACCACTTTATCACTAAAATTAAACTGTGATGCTTTTCCGGTTTCATCAATTATTTGAGACTTAAATATTAGACCAAATTTTGTATCATATGAACTACTGTTATTCCTGCATGGCTTCCAACATTTTGTATTAATTAGTCATGCAGTGATGGTAATTTGTATTCAGAAACCCATGGTACATTTTGCAGCATAAAACTTGCTGAAATCTTCCACTGGACCTTAGAAAACAACACGAGTAAAATGTGGGTTGGATGGAAGTGCCTACTGAAAGAGTTGAAGCTGGTTAAATGGCACATCACCAAACTGCTGATGCGTGTGCCTACAATATCTCCAGAAGCCCACTGAAGATCTTTGTCTCAAGTAGTGTTCAGCACTTCCTTCACAATTGTCAAGAATTTGGAAGCACACATTAGTGCTGTGATAATGATTTCCTCTGTGTTCTTCTGATTTCCTTTCAGTCTTACTCTGTCCCACCCGATGTCAGGGGTGGGGCCCGATGTCAGGGGCGGGGCTGTTGTTACACAGATCTTACTACTCCCTAGCTCTCTGGAATCCTGCGCTAGCCTACAGTGCACATAAGCCCTGTGGCTGGAGATGAGTGGGTTCAGCTGAAGCCAATCTACATGGATCAGCTTCCAGTCAACCACCAGCTGGTGGCAGATGCTTGAGCCTCCCTGATAAGAGCAGTTGAAATGGGAAACCACCACAACCAACTAACCACACACTCCCGAAGCTGTAAGATGAGGCTGAAGTACCTGAGCTTTGAGGCCTTCTACTACCAATAGCACCAAGAAGAATTTGAAAGGAAAAGAATCTAATTCTCAATAGGTGCTAGACATGGTTAAAATTCACTACAAATGAAGAAAAGCAGTGACCATAAACAACTGAGTAGTATTTCTACTACATGCTCTGAAGGCTTCCCTTGGGAAAGCACCTTGCATCCAATGCTTGTCCTAGAACAGGGCTCTGTCAAGGATCAGAGGCTTCTATCTATCCCTGCTTGCATTTCTGTGAGCAATAATTCTGCTTTCTTTATTTTAAGTATTCTATCTCATCCAACTCATACTAGCTGTAAAAGCACAAACACTGTTTGTTTCTTAGCTGTCCTCCTGGAACTCCGTACCCTGCAGTGATGCGTTGGTGCTAAGTCTCTATATCAATTATGGACATCTATAGCCATGATGTCTTCCAAGTCTTCAGATTCTACTTTCTCTTTGATAATCAAGAAACAAGTTATTCCCTTTGCCAACAAATTCATCTCTGATCCTTTGTATATTTCTGACCCAATCTTCTACTTAAGAAAAGACAGAATCCGGGCAGTGGTAGCACACACCTTTAATCGCAGCACTTGTAAATCAGAGGCATGTAGATCTTTGTGAGTTCAAGGCCAGCCTGGTCTGCAGCATGAGTTCCAGAACAGCCAGGGCTACACAGAGGAACTCTGATATTGTCTTCTCTGAGCTAAGAACCCTTATAAGAAGTATTTATTATCAATGATACTTGAGATAATTTATTCTTAGTAGAAATCAGTTGACTGACAATATTGAATATCCCTTTTTGTGATAGCCTCATATTCACAATATGAGAAAGTCCACAGAAGGGAATACGTGTGATACATATAAGTCTTTAAACTGACTCTCAGAGCTACATCAGGAAATCTTTCTGAATGTGAATGTTAGAAAATGCTCCAGAAAAACTTTGACAGTCAGAAAAATAGTTAGAATTATTCACTTGGTCTATCTTGTTCTGCCTGTAAAATCTCTCCAACCCTTACTGTCTCTGAGGTACTGCAAATTAGGCAAGTTTTCAGTCGGAGAGGCTGGGCACATCTCCTCTGACTTAACTGTATTACCTTCTGTAAAGAAGTCCCTCAAGAAAAATATCTTTAAAATATTGAAATGCCCTTAAAGTGGTGAGAACTCTTTGTTGTTGATTTTTAAATGCAGCCTTACTCTGAGTTAAAGACCATAAATTAAGTTTTTGCACAATATGGTTAGAACTTGTGGAAGAATTAGGAATACTTTTAGGCATTACAATCTGAAAGATCTTAAACTAGTCAGCTTTTCATTGCTGTAATAAAATATCTACAAGTTGCTTATTAAGAAAACAAGATTTGTTTAACACATAGTCTGGCAGCCTCAAAGAGGAAACATTGTGTTGCCTTTAGTGAGGACCTAACAGCACATGGAATCACATCATGGTAAGTGTGAACAGGACAGGAGGAGAGAATCACGTTTCAAACAGGAAGAGTTATATGACTTTTGGGTGACATGTGAACAAATGTCCACTTACATCATGTACAGTAGCAATGACAGACCAATGAGATAGTTGCACCTGTGCAGTGATGGTCTAGTCAGTTTATTCGGATTACAAGAGTATGAGTGAGGCATTATCTACAGAAGCATGAGTGACCTGTAGACAGCTGCATCCCCAAGATGCTGACCTCATCATGGATGATGATTCACAAAAGATGCATGCCTGGATCTCCCTGCATGCCTTGCAGGCATCCTGGCTGGTCAGAGACTCTCTTTTCTGATAAATCATTACTGCTTATCTAAGATTACGAAGCCCCAAGAACCCTGTAAGTTTTAAAAATTTCCTGAAACTTGTAAGTTGTTTGTATCCTGAAATAAGTTTTGCTTAGATCCTAAGTAGTTTTTCTCCTTAAAAGATTTTTTTTAACTGAAAAATTTTGTCATGCAATATGTTTTGCTAGGCTTCCAACACCCACCCCAAATCCCAATGAACCTCTTTCCAAGATGGAATGCTTCCACTTGAAAGGAATTGCCACACAAGAGGAGAAGAAAGGAATAAGCATCAACAGGTTTGCTCTTTTCATAGTATTTGCTTCTAGTGTTACCAGGGAGTCACCCTAATATCTTTAGGAAGAGTAACCCAGGGGTCAAAGAACCTGCTCTTACACTCTGCTTCACCACAGTCCTACTACTTCCCAGTACAGTCACTCTGGAGACCAGGCATTTAGCATGTGTGTTTGAGGAAAACTGAAAAGACATATAAACCAGCCATCCTTACATCTGTATGTACTAGTTAATGTGCTACAAACCAAAGACTCCAATTGTGTAAGAAATAGAACTATTTAGAAAGCTTTACATACCAGATAGCTTTGGAAAACTGTGTCCAAAATGATTGCTGGAAACAATAAAAATATAAACTGGACTCTTATTCAGTCCTATCAACAAAAGGATCATTCATTATCAATTTATTCCATTCATTAGAGGACTTGTAGGCAAATTATTTTTGTTTGTTCCTTTGCTTGTTTTTTTGAGACAGGGTTCCTCTGTATAGTCCTGGAAATTGTGGAACTTGTTCTATAGACTAGGCTGGCCTCAAACTCAGAGATTTGCCTGTCTCTGCCTCCCAAATTCTGGAATTAAAAGCTTGTATCACCACTGCCCAGCCCAACAAATTCGTATTGCCCTGTGATAGTATTCATAAGAAAATCTTGAAGCAAATGAAGCCTAGACTTTTCTTTCCATTTGTCTTAATACTCTTAGCAAGAAATATGACAGCACACACACACCCACTTACACACTAAAGCAAAACAACAAAAAACAAAAAACAAAACAAAACAAAAAAAAAAAACCCACCAAACCCAGAGCTTCATAGTCCTGCTTACCATCTTAAAAGGCCTCATTACAAAATACAATAAAACTCAAACATATGGCCTTATGGATTTTTTTCTAAAAGGGAGGGTGTTCTCCATCATTAAATACAGGGTAAATACTTTCTGAGATACTGTAAGCAGAAAAAACACTGTGGGAAGGAGGACCTTAAATCGAAGGATGTGAGAAAGAAACACTATTGAAAGAAATCTGGTGGCACTAAGAGGAAGGATAGCAGACTACCAAGAGGAGACTTGATACCCTATGAACATATACAGGGGGAGGAGGTTCCCCTCAGCCACAGTCATAGGGGAGGGGAGTAGGGTAAAAGTGGGAGGGAGGGAGGAACGGGAGAATACAAGGGATGAGAAAACAGTTGAAATGTAATATGAATAAATTAATAAAATTTTAAAAAGGAAAATCAAATACTCACTTTCTCATTCACTCTCAAATTCTCAAGAAGGAACAGCCTGTATTTATTTTGAGGTGGGCAATATTTTATTAGCTAAAGTCTGCTGTTCTTATTCAAAGTGTCTCCTGGGCTAAATAAACTCTGAAGGGGGCAGTGTTCTTAGCCTTCACATCCTGCCCCAGACAGAGTCACTGTCACCCTTCTTCTGTGATATCCCTGGTAATGTCACACTCTGAAAACGGAAATGTCATATTAAATGATGCCCCAATGTCTCCTTAAGTCCTATTGAGTACAGACTGTTCACAGTAAAATCACATCTCACTTGACATTGATTTAAGAGTCCTACCTCTGTGCCCAAATAAAATCTGACTGAGGAGTTTAAAGAGATGCCAGAGAGATATTAAAATAATATTGCAGAACTTTGGGGGGACTACACCCACAAACATTCATATTATTAACCTCTTTAATCCTCTATCTGAGTTATGGTGTTCACTTAGCCTAGAAGCTGACAAAGAATCAACTTGATTCTTTTTTTAAAATTAATTAATTTATTTTTACATATATATTTATATTATTATACATATATACAATAAACTACATACAGCAAGAAAAACAATGAAACAATCAAGAATTATATAAATGTTCATAGTGCTTTGGATGTTTGTATTTGGAAACCTTGAGGAAAGCATCTTTCCTATCTTGGTGAGTCTAAAATTCTGAATGTAAATCAATATCTACCATATCTCATCTCTATCAGCTTAAAACATCTATCAGACCTAAAAACACCTTAATCCCTAAACAACTAAGCTTAATTGTAAGAATAAACTATCTGGTCTTCAATCTTATCAGAGACTTGACAAGGAATAAAATTAATTACCTGAATAAATTGATCCTTAAATCATCTGCCCATCCTGTTAGTCATCTGCAGTGCAGTGACCTTAGCGCTGTAAGCAGACACGTTGGCCCATTTCCTTAAAGTAACAAACTTAAATTTTATCACTCTGGCCACTGAAGCTCTACAGTCAAAGATCTATATTCTGTGATCTTGACAGTAAACGAATTCCTAGCAATCTTCTGCAAATAACAATATACAGTTGATACTGCGCCCGGGAATTTAATAAGGTGCCCTCCTGCACAGGTCCTACCAGTCAGAAGTCAGTATCTAAAGACTGGAATTTCCCTGTAATTCCTTTCTTATAATGCTGATGAAGATTTGAAAGGACACATAAATTTCAGAACACTTAAGTCAGGCTTTTAATGTGTGACTTCCAACAGTGCAAATTATGATTATGCTACTTGGTCTATCAGAAGACATGCTAATGAGTATGCAACAAGAAGCAATCCAAGTACAGCACACCAGTGACCAGACTGCACAGAAACTCTTGCAGCTGAAAACTCCTACCTTACTATTCTGAAGTTTTCAGAATTCTCTGATCAGTCGGCCACATTTCCGATAAAACAGTTAACTAGGTTTCTAGTCACTAAAATTCTGAGTCATTTAGTCACATATGAAATTGAGTTGTTATATACCTATGGTTGTGTCATTAAAATTTCTATTTTACAAATATAGTTACATACAAGAGCTCATGGCAGGCCCATGCAAACAAACCGCTGTTTTTCCCACAAGCTAAAATATGATCTGTGAATTTATTTCTGTCAGAAGAAAAGATTTGTTAGTAATTTAGAATTTAAAAATTAACTTAGGTGATCATATTAGGATGGAATAGTCTCATAATAAAGAGTAGGGTTTCCTATTCATGTGTGCTCAGAGTGATGACCTCTGGCTGATAAGTAGACCATCAGTGGACGGTTATACAGGATACTACTAATTTGAGTACTATAGCTGTCTAATCAGATGCTGTAATCTGCCATTCCTTAATTCTTTACATGAAAAATAAAACAACACACTGCTATTGTTTAAGCAAAATGGACTAAATAAAATAGGATAACAATACCTAAAGCCACAAGCACCCACGCCACGCTGTAGGGCTAAGTTGCTTTGCTGAAAGCATAGCCTTTCCCACTGGTGTAAGTGTGAGGTTACAGGTCATTAAATACAGCCCTAACTGGGTATTTTCAGACACCACTGTGGCAGGCTCAGAACTCTGTACAAACACACACACACACACACACACACACACACACACACACACACACCTGGTAAAAGGAAGCACTGTATTTACACAGTGCTTTAATTAGTAGAGTTCGAAGAGCTTTGCAAACATTACCTAATTAAACCCCACACCACTTCAGTGAGGCAATGGAGTTTTACCCATTATCCTCGCTCACAGAAGCTAGTGTCTGAGGTAGCAAGGAGCTAAGTGACTTCTTGGTTTCACAATGCTGAGCCAGAGGTGAGGCTGGGAACAAGAGCAGAACTCTAGTTCCGATAGAAAGCTAGCACCTTGGAAATGTTTATCCAGGTGGATCGCTGCCTCAGCTGGAAGTTAGCCTGCCACTGAACTGGTGAGAGTAAGTGGTACGTGCCGTGGAATTTGCCTGGATGCGTGGTTCCTTCTAGATCAAGAAAACTTTTGAAAGCATCATTTGCTCTGGAGGCAGCCAGACCAGGAGTAAAGACGATTTTATAGCTGACACTACAATATCTGAGAGAAAAGTCTGAAAGCAAGAAATTATCTGTGGCTCCACTCTGTCAGGGAAGTCAGGAGAGAAAGTAGCTGATTCCAGCGTGGGCAGAAAGGAGGATGCCAGTGACAAGTCACCAGGTCAGATCTGACTCCTCCAGCCAGGCTCCATTCCGTAAGTTCCAGACTCTCCCAGACCAGACCCACCAACGTGGGACTCAGTGTTCAACACCCAAGCCATAGAGCATCATTGAGACTGATATCGGAACACCAGCTGAACAGAACCTCCATTAACAGGAAGAGAATTCCTCGCAAGCATCCTCCTAGTCTTTCTAGGGAGTCTCAAGAAATGCTGACAGGTGGAGTTAGAGGACAGCCACACAGAACATCCTGCCCTTTCTGCTGCTTCTTCTGCAAGCTCTTTGTGTCCTGTGTGATACATGGATGGCTATGATGTGTCAGAACAATCCTGTTCACAGTGAAGGCCACATCTACAAATACCAGGAGATGGACTGGCTTGTTACAGAGCTAAGGATCTTGATCTGTAGTAGATTATATCAGCTTGCAATACAAAATTTTCGTGGGGTTTAGAAATCCATAGGGTAACTATGACGTAGTCCTGTTAGCTTCTGCCTCAACTAATTTTCCCACAAAGCTACTGAGCTGCATGTTTCCCTTTTCTTTCTAGGAGTAAATCTTACTCTCTACAAATGAATGAATGCTGCTGCCTTTGTGGATTCAGATATGGGCATAGCTTGGAGGCTGGTGAGGCAAATATCCAAAGGCTATATTGTCAAATGCCATGTTGTATGTGGGACATGAAGTCAAATGTTCCAAGCTCTATTCGGTGCATGTGTGTTTGGGTTTCCAGTGTGCATGCACGGTGTCATACACATAGGGGGCAGAGGACAATCTCAGGTCTTTCCTCAGCTGCTGATCACTGTCTTTTGTTTGTTTGTTTGCTTGTTTGTTGAGACACGATCTCTCACCGGCCTGGACTTGGCCAGCTAGGATCTTCCATAGCCACCTTCACAGTGTAGCATTACATAGGCTCTGGAGAGAAGGAACCAGAGCCCTGTCTGCAAGGCAAGTACTCTTCTGAGAGAAGTTCCCAGCCTCTTAGTTTTTCGTTGTCTTTGAAATTCATTTATTTTTATTTTGTGTGCATTGATGTTCTGCCTGAACGTATGTTTCTGTGCCACACGTGTGCACTGCCTGGGGAGGCCAGAGGAAGGCCTTAGATCCCCTGAAACTAGAGCTCCAGGTGGTTCTGAGCCACCATGTGGATGCCTGCCCAGGGCTAGAGCAGACAGTGATCTTAACCACTGAGCCACCTCTCCAGACCCTGAGAATTTCATTTAAATGGAAAATGCCTACCAGGCTAATAGTGTAAAGCAGTTAGAGGAGTGAGGAGTATGAACTGGGAAGAGAAGACGGGGCTGATCCCCACCAGGCATCCCGGCTCAATGTGAAAGCCAAGCAGGTGTGTCTCTTCATTTTAGAGATGCAACTCCGAAGACCAGATGATCTAATTAATACATTCAGATAAGGTGGATAGTTAGGAGCAAAGTCAATTTATAATTCCAGTCACCTCTTTCACACACAGCTGTAGACGTTCTTGCTTCCTCCCGCCTTTAATCATTTAAGGAGTAGCTACCCCTTTCCTGGTCTGCGGCTCACGCAAGCGACACAAAGAAAAAAGAAGAAAGAACTTGTTCCTTAGATCTGGAATTTCAAAAGGCAAGGATTGAAGGACTCACCTCAAACCAGAAAACAGAAAGGGCAAATAGGAAAAAAACAGAACAAGGTGAGAGATGAAATCTTTAACCGTCAGAGCTTCCTAAGGAAAGGTCGGTGAACCTGGCACGCCTTAGAGAGCTAGCGAGACTTCAGCACGTCACTTGGGAAACAGAAAAGTGAAGTCACCTTCTGTCTCTTAGAGGCTGGGAAAGTGACATGATCCCAAATAATTTAAAGGCCAAAAAACCAGCTTATACATCTGCCTAAGGCCCTTCCAGTGGGTTCCACTGGACCTCAGGGTGCCAGAGGATTGGCAGGAAACTGGAAGCAATTGAACACAGAGACACCATAACAACAGCAGCATGGAGAGTGACAGCAGCAGGCACATGTATGGTGATCAGGTCAAGGGACAGGAATGACGTCTGTCTCACTGGGTGAGTGTTTATAAACACATTCGTGAAAACTAAAGGTCTCCACTGCAGCTTGATATTTAGATGCGGTCTCAAAGAAAGCAAAAGGAGACGTTAAGTGGTTAGACTTTGGTTTTTACTGCTTTAAAAAATGCAATAAATTTTGGAGCAGGGTCGAGCCATGGTTTGTGAGTGTCCCCCAATGGTCCGCGAGCTTAAGGTTTGTTACCTAGTGTGGGAACCTTTAAATGGCACTGACTAGTGCACAACCATGATGTCCATGGGTACTGTTATTGGCTGGGACCAACACAGTTCATTCCGGACTCTATTTGATTTCTATGGGAGGGAATGGTTAGGAAAGGAGCAAGTTGGACCATCTAACCTCCCACTTTTTGTTTCTTCATGTGATTTTTTTTCCCACATGACTCTATTTTATAGTATCTGCAGCGATATCTTCATCACTGTCAACACTGAACTAAGACTTTTGGTCCTCAAATTTAAGAACTAAACACACATTTTCTTTATAAAATATCTACAATCAGGTATCTTCTCATGGCAGCAAAAAAAATGGAATAAATAAAAAATCAATCCACCTGGGAGCATTCAGTCTTTAAAAGCATAATCACAGCATAACTTAACTTGGCATATACTGCAGAACAATGCATGCAATAAATGTATGTATTATTTGATTTAAAATTGTGTTATGTATGGGTTAAAGCAAGAAATGCATTGCATGTTTCATTAGGGTACCAATTATTCCCATCTCACCTTCTCTCCTCCAGCAGACTAGGCTTCCTGCCAAGGGACGTGGCAGCACATTGTACTCAGAAGGTAAAAGGTCCACTCAGAATCTGGGCTTGGCTATAGAAGTCAATTTAAATTAGAGTAAGACGGAAATTGCAACACCCACTACTAGTGATCCGCATTTCCCCACTCGTTCCCTTGTGCTTCTGTCCATCCTCACCATGAAGAAGGTGACATTTGCGTGCCCAGTAGGTCCATGATCAGAATGGGCCACATGTGGAATTGATACGGTGCTTCAAGCAAGCCGTGACCGTATCAAAGGCCAGAGATGACTCATAACATAAAAGCAAGCCAATCAACTCATAGATATATGAATATGAATCAATCTGGGAACAAGTGAGGCCATCCACCAAGGTCAATCTCCTGCCAAACTACAGATTTGTGACTTATAATAGTAGCGATGGCTGTTCTTTTAATATACTGAGGTGCCTCACATTTGACCATGTCCCCTGGAGGGGGAGACCTGGCGGCACTCAGAGGAAGGACAGCAGGTTACCGAGAAGAGACTTGATACCCTATGAGCATATACAGGGGGAGGAAATCCCCCTCAGGAACAGTCATAGGGGAGGGGAGTAAGGGGAAAGGGGGAGGGAGGGAAGAATGGGAGGAAACAAGGGATGGGATAACCATTGAGATGTAACAAGAATAAATTAATAATAAAAAATTTTAAAAAATAATACTGAGGTTTTGCATGGTCAGTCCCACAACAATAGTACCAATAGGCTATAAATGCCTTACTATTGGTCATAATTAAAATACCCGTGAACATTTTGACATATACTTCCTAAGTTACAATATATTACATACGTGCAGTAAAATAGCTTTTCAACTGATAGCCAACATCTCCACATGTAGTGATGTGGAAAGCTGGTTATTATCCCTTCAAAGCACTGTACACCATGACTTCTCATTCATGGTATTCAATAAATCCATTTGCTCTGTCTGAAAATTCAACAATATAGGTAAAAATTATAGAAATGTACACACATAGCAGATATGTAATTCAGAAAGAACAGAAATAAAAATAGGAACTTCCATATGCCTGAAGTTCAAATTTATGTTTACAGTTCAAAATGGTAAAAACCCATGTTCTGTTCTCTACCCTTTAAATGGTAATAATTATGAAAATAAAGCATCTCTCAATGGTAATCCTCATTCTCATCCTCCTAGCAGCCTCTTTGATATTCTTCTAATCTTCCAACCTTTAGGTCTCATTTTTTTTCTACATTGTGGACTCATGAAACACAAAATACACACCCAACACTGCAGTGATCTTAACAGATGTGCCTGAAATAAGAGAATCATATGCATATTGATATGAATTACTTAGAATAATACAATTTATAGGTTGGTAGTTTGAGTCCAAATCTATTCATGGCTAAATTATTATAATGATTATATATTCTTTAAGCCTCTAATATTACAGTATGAAATCAACTTGCTTTTTAGTGCTAATTTCACTTTATTTTTAGCATAGATGATTATGTTGTCTAAAAATGAAGTCAGCCAGCATGGATACATATATCGCTGCTTTTCTTTACTTGTTTATACTAGATAGGACAATAGCAATGTTAAACAGGAGTTATGGGTGGGACTGTCTTTGTTTTGTTCTTGATTTTAAGTGTTATGTAGCAATTTATTATATATTCCTATAAAAGATTCCATTTTGTATAAGACACAGGATGTTCTAAAGGGAGCAGAACATTCTATTCTGCAGGGAAGCACATGAAGATCAAGAAGCAAACAACTCAAAAGCTTCAGGAAGTCCTTGAAACTGAGCAGAATTACTGGACCCTTTTTGTCAGCCATCATTCATGCTGAATGGGTTTTGGTCATATGCTGGTCTGAGTCATTCCTGTTCTAGTAAGTAACCCCTCACCTATACTCCTTTAATTAACTTCAGTAACACTCACTGGATTACAATGTTGGAATTTAGTGGTATCATTCCTTGGGTCTTCTGACAGGTTTAGAGGTAAGCATACATTCTCCAAGCCATCAGCAGAATCAATGCTATAAAAATATCCTTCATCTACAAAGTTCATCCTCCCATCTTTTAAATTTAATTTCATGTTGTTTATTTTACAAGGATAAGAACACTTAACATAAAACTTACCTTCTTAGCAAGGGTTAACTATGCAACAGAGCTCTGTTAACTATGGACACTGTGAAAAGCATGGCTCTGGGGTATATAGATGTTTTTTCACATCTTCCCAGGAATAGAGTTACACAAGAAGAAGCATTCACTCTTTTATCATTAAGACCAATGTTACTTCTAAGATGTTTCCAAATACTTTTCATCATGTAGAGAAGTCCCTTTTGCTGAAAATGTTTATATCAGGAACTAGTGATATATGTTTTCTAAGGTTATGAAGACTTTGTAAAATTTATATTTTGGTTTTTGGTTGCTAACATAGGAAATTACATAAACCGACTTTACAATGTTATACTGATCTTGGATTTATGGGATAAACACCATTTTATTCATGATGCTTTATCATTTAATGCAATGGGCTAAATTTGGATTAAATTCTTTAAACTACTTTACTGAGGTGTGAGTGACATACAAAAACTCTGTATCGAGTTAATGTGAACAACTTAATGGTTTTAGAGGTAAGCATACATTCACAAAGCCATCAGCAGAGTCAATGCTATAAAAATATCCTTCATCTACCAAGTTCTTCCTCCTATCTTTTACATTTAATGTTATGTTGTTTATTTTACAGGGATAAGAACACTTAACATAAAACCTACCTTCTTGGCAAGATTTTAACTGTGAAATGTAGTTCTGTTAACTGTGGACACTGTGATAAACATGGCTTTGGGAATGCATTCCTCATATGTAACTGAAACTTTACAACATTCAAAACCATCACCCCTTTTGCCCTCCTCCGAGCCCTGAAGACCATCGTTCTAGTGTCTGTTCTAGTCTCTCTCGGAGTCTGGGTACTTTAGAGTCTCATGTCATCATCTGTGTTTGACTTACTTCACTAAGCATGCTGTCCTTCAGGCTCATATGGTCACAAATAGTTGCGGTTTATGTGAATGTATGAAAGATATATACTTGTGTGTATGTGCTTATGTGTACACATGCGTATGAGCCCAGAGGGGATGTGGCTACCTTCCTCAATGGCTTTCCACCTTAGTTTTTGAGTCAGGGTCTCAGTGAACTGGGCTAGTCTGGCTTGACATGGGCTAGAGTTCATCCTGTTTCTGCCTAATTCTGGGGTTCTCTGTATTTATGCCATTGCGTTCATCGTGTGTGTGTGTGTGTGTGTGTGTGTGTGTGTGTGTGTGTGTGTGTGTGCTGAGCAGCCAAATTCACGTCATTATGCTTACACAGCAAATACTTTACCAACTGAGCCATCTCCCCAATGTTGATTTTCTTTCTCTTTATGGATGAATAATATTATATTTACATTACATTTTATTTATCCATTGACCTATCAGTGAACAATTAAACTACATGTCATGATTATTGTGAGTGGTGTTCAAATGAGTAAGCGAGTATGGGTAATTCAAGATACTGATTTCTACAGGCTAGATCGCTAAATTATTCTTTGAGAAACTGAGTGTTTTCCATAGTGTCTGTATCAGTTTTCGCTCCAGCAGTACAAGGATGCTTTTGGCTGTGCCAGAAAGTGTGATCTGTTTTCATAACAGCCTTGCTAATAGGTATGGTGGAACAGTGCAGCTTTGATGATCAGTGATGTTGAGTTCTCGTGCTTCTGTTGGTCAGTTTTTTCTTCCTTGGAGTAAAGGTCTGTCCTGCTCCACTGCCCAGTTTGAAATCAGGTTACCCTCCCCTGGCCTTGGCTTTAGGTTCAGAAGGAGAGCCACGAAAAGGAAGGAATTGTGTTGGGAGTTCCTCACCTCTTCAAGTAGCTCTGTGTGCAGTTATTTTTTTCTTTTTTACAAACAGACAGACAGACATAACCTGTCTATATGGTCAGTAAAGGGACTGTGACTCGGTTCACATTTTGAGTGAATGCATCTCACTATTAGTTGTTTATATAGTTTGGCCACTCGCACTTTCTAAGATGTATGATTTGCAAATCATGCCCCCATTCTATAAGCTGAATTCTCATTTTTAAAAGCCCTTCAAGGACATGTTGAGCCTTTGTAGCTAACATCTGTCTATGTTTGCTTCTGTTGCCTATAGTTTCTTGACAATAAATCATAAAGAAGTTTGTTCAAAGATAATTATTCGGTAGGCCTTATTTTGCCATTTACAAAGTGCAAATTTTCCAATGGGACAGAATTGATTGTCCATTTTTCAATAAAGAATTAAATCTTGGATCAGTATTTTGTATTTCAGGACTTAGAATATCTTCCATATTTGATTTCATAACCTTCATTTCACATTAGCATATATGATAAGATATAGAACTATGTGTGACACATACAGAGACTATTGAAAGCCACCTGCACTCAGCACACTCAGAGAAAAACAATGTGTAGTGTAGTTGACTGTCTTACACTCATATGAGTAAAGCTAACACTCAACAGTTCCCTGTAGTTCTCAGGCTTTGTAATAAAGGTTCATGTAAAAATAGGCAATTATTATTATTTGAGAGCAAATGCATTTACTCAAAATTTGAACAGAGTCACAGCCCCTTTACTGACTATATAGACAGGTTATGTCTGTCTGTCTGTTTGTAAAATAAATACATAAATAAATAACTGCACACAGAGCTACTTGAGGTGCAGAACTCCTAACACAACTCCTTCCTTTTCATGGCTCTCCTTCTGAACCTAAAGCAGGTAGCCGGGTGTACTGCCAGACTCCACAGCCCACTTCAAACACTGCCTCTGAGCCATCTGTAATACAAGCACTGGTGTGTAACCCTTCAGTTACTGGTTTATTGCTTTTCTGGGTGTAATTATGTCCATGAGCGCTCCTGCAAGACCGCAGCTGAGAATAACTGACTTCAAGTCCAGTGAAGCCATTTGCTCTCTGCCAGTCGGCACATGTCTGGAAGGAACGCTCAGCGGTGCCACAGCTTGCAAGCCCACAGGAGTGATGAGCTCACCTACAAAAGGGCTCACATTCCTACCCACACTAGATGGTGGACTGGCAGTGTTTTCCACTTCCTCCACTGAAGGCACTCATCATTTGCTCAGTTGTTTCTCCTCCTGCCCTCACCTCAAACTCTGCAGGTGCCAGCCCTGAGTCAACGGTGCTGATGCAATGCCATATTCACTCTTCATAAAGTGGGACAGCCCCAAACAAGGAGTTAAGAAGAATCCAAGGCTGTTGGGTTAGAAAAAGGCTGTCTTCCCTTACAAAGACATCCTCACCTTCTAGGAAAGAAGCGTCAACCAAGATGAGACCCTGGCCTCTGGAGAAGAACTCATTCGTGAGTTGTCTTCTGCTGAGAACAAGGTTCTCCGTCAGATTCAAGAAGCACAAAGCACACTCCTGGCTGCTGAGGTCTCAGTACAGTGGGGGTCACTTCAGTCACATTCCACTGTAATTCTCAGTAGTCCCCACATGTCACATCTCTCCTTTTATTGTTTGGCTGTGTATAAGGCATGACCAACAGAACAGAAGGTCCAAAACTTGACCCATACTGCTCCGCCTACCTGATTCGTGACAAAGAACCATAGTAGAAAAGGACAACCTCGTTTTAAAAAGGTGGGGCGAACCGGGTGAAAAAACATTATCTGCATTTAGTACGATGAAACTAGATCCTGGTGTCGCAGCTTGACTATCAGCCCACCCAGGAGTTGGCGAGGTGGATCAGTGGGCAAAATGCTGGGTGGTTGTTGCAAACAAGTCTAGTGGCTTGAACTTGACCTTTGTAACCCTCGTAGGTTAGGAAGAAAAACCCTGGCTCTACAGGATTGTCCTCTGCCCTCTATAAGCATGTATACATGACATATAAATCATACGTACATACACAATAATAATATTTTTAAAATTCGCCTCAAGATGAATCGAAGACCCTAATTTAAGAACAAAGATTTTTCTACTGGAAGCAGAGGAGCAATGTTACCCTATGTGGAATTATGTATTTATATTTTATGAAGGCATATTTTATGTCCCAAATAAGTACAATAAACAGCATTTTCAAACTATAAATTAACACTTGATATAGTAAACTAAGACATAGTAATCTTTATGGAAAAACCAATAAACTAAAAAGAGGTAAGTCCATTTGAAGTATGGTAGAAAACTGCTGTAGTCCCTTCTTTGGGGTTGCTTTATTGGAGCTATGAAAGCTAGAGGTAATATTTAAGAGATATGTCCAAAAGTAGATTTTCAATCATCTGATAAACCAGGATATCTGTCATGACCTGATTCACCAATATGTTAGAAATGTCTTAAGATACCCCAGATGCAGCCAGGCATGGTAGTGCATGCCTGTAATCCCATAAATCAGGGAGGCAGAGGCAGGCGGATCGCTGTGAGTTCGAGGCCAGCCTGGTCTACAAAGCGAGTCCAGGCAATCAAGGCTATACACAGAAACCCTGTCTTGAAACACACACACACACACACACACACACACACACACACACACACACACACACACACACACAGCAGACAGTCCTGTTTTAAATAAGAAGATAACCATCCACTAGCCGAGGGAGACAGAGGTTGCAGTCTGTGCTATTATGAAGCACCCTATGTGTTGTAATTGAATCCACAGTGTTGCATGGACAGCCCAGGTGTGGACCAATAACAAGCCATGGAGAAATTGAACAGAACAGACAGATGCTAGGAAAATCCACAGAGCCCATGCACAGAAGGTAGTGCTTCCGGTATTCGGATCATAGCCTCCAAAGAACAATAGCGAACTCAGTAGCTGTTACAAGTCAAAAGGAGAGAAGCTTCGCTCAAAAGTCATCAAGCTGTAAACAACTGAGAAGATCATTTCTTCTGACTTTAAAAGGCAAACAAATAACTTTAAAATAGGCAGGAAAACTGCATGTTTAGAACTGAACTCTCCTTGGTGGGTGAAAATGAAAGGACAATACAGTGGGCTGAGGGTGAAGGCTGGAACCATTTTGAAACCTGGACAAACCACATAGCAGAAGCAAATAAAACAAATTGGAGGCATTTAATTGTCATGACAAATCTGCCATGCATTAGAGGGTACACAAGCATGGAGAGAAAATATTATGAATCTGAGTCAACAATTCTAGTGGTAGGACATGAATTTGTCTGTGATACAAGATATATTGTGGTTTGTCAAAGATCTGGTGCTTCTTACATGCTTCTAACTGATGAAAAAAGAAACACACCACTTTCCCCTTACACAACCATTTTGTGCAATTGCTGAAGAAGGAAAGGCTATGTTCAGCAACACTACAGAGAGGCAAGAAGACAATGGTGTAGAATTTAACTTGCACAGTTAAAAAAGAACAGAACGTGACATTCACCCTGTAAGTAAAAACATTATTGTGCAGGCTTGCTTCATGCCTTGCCTGACGTCACTGTTGCTTTTCATTACTCCGGAATCTCTCCCAAATACCAAAGCTGCATATCTCAACCAATCCCTAAGAAGTTCTTCCCAAATATATGAAAACTGCCTCGAGCTCAAATCGAACTTCTTACCTCTTCCCGCCCATTCACTGCCATCGTTCCTGGTCCTCTCTTCCATTCTCTATGCTCCTCTTTGCCACCGTGACACCATGTACACTGTTTCCAAGGCCAATAATGTCTTTCCAGTTCACTCACTGCCTCTCTCTTTCATTTCTACATGGTTTTCTGTTCATTCAAAACCATGTCCAGTTTCGCTTTTACCCAGAAGCTTTCCTAAAATTTCAACTGAACATATGATTCCAATCATAATAACTATGTTAAGATTGCCCATGACATAAGGCCCAAAGCCTACAATCTGGGTAACCTATGTTTCCCATCCCTCAGCTAAACACTCAGTTTTACTTTCCATCACTTACAGAGAGGCACCTCCCAGTTTTAAAAGTTAGTGCTGTTCTTTGATACAGTCATAACACCTTGACAGTTCAAAGCGGTAAAAGTACCCTTCTATTCTTTCTAAAGAACCATGGTTCATGCTATTGGGTGGGACCCAGTTTAATGATTTAATCTTCACATTCAGTGGACTATACCTCTCACTCCTTTTCTGGTCTGCATTCTCATATGTATCTCTTTTTTTCTCTCTCTCAATAGACAGACATATAATAGCTTTGCAACAACATGCTCATAACAACAATGCACTATAAAAATCGCATTATTTTACTCTGTCAGCGCTTCTCTCCTCTCTGCTGGTGTTTATGATTCTTACCACAAGGCCACAAGGCCAAAGAAGTGTGGAAGGAAGGGCTCCGATAAGGGGGTCAAAGGTAATGAAGCTCTGCTTGCAGTGCCGTGTCTAGTACCTCAGCATCAGAGAGGAAGCCCACAATTAAGATCAAAGCAGCCTCTTCGGTCTCCATGTCTGCTGCTAGTAGGGGTCTCAGCTAGAGTCACCCCATCTCCTCCCAGAAGCCTACCCACAGGCTGTGGGTCTCCAGCCTATCTCAGAGATGCCCCCAAGCCATGGGGTTCTCTTTTCTCTGCAAGCCTTCTGTCCTGCTCCCCACCTCCACCACACCCCACTCCCCCATCCCACTCCCCTCACCCCACTCTCCCCACGCCAGATCCCCATCTCATTTCCCTCAGCGTCCCCTCTCCTATCCTGTTTCTTCTCTTCAAGCACTCCCTCTGTCTATTCTATTTCCCTTTCTCAGTGAGACTCAAGCATCCACCCTCAGGTCCTCCTTGTTATTTGGCTTCGTTGGGTCTGTGAATCATAGTATGGTTATCCTGTACTTTATGGTTAATATCCCCTTATAAGTGAGCACACACCATGTGTGTCTTTCTGGGTCTGGGTTAGCTCACTCAGGATGATCTTTTCTAGTTCCACTAATTTCCCTGCAAATTTCATGATTTCCTTAACCAGACTGGACTCCTAAGCAGAGGGAAGAGAACACCAACCCACCCACTAAAACTGTGACCTAAAATTTACCCTGCCCGCATGATGTGCAGAGATAAAGAAAGAGAAGAGATTGAGGGAATGTCCAACAAATACCTGACCACACCATACAAGAGAGGCAACTCCTGGCACTATTAATGATACTCTGCTATGCTTGCAGACAGGAGCCTAGCATAGCTGTCCTCTGAAAGGCCCCACCCAGCAACTGATTGAAACAGATGCTGAGACTCAGAGCCAAACACTGGGTGTAGCACAGAGAGCCGTGTGAAAGAGTCGGAGGAAGATTGAAGGACCCAGAGGGAACAGGAGCTCCATAAGAAGACCAACCTGGGCCCGGGGTGCTGAAGGGGTCTGAAACACCAACTAAGGACCGTGTATGGACTGGACCTAGGCCCCTGACACATATGTAGCCAATGGGCAGCTTGGTCTTCATGTGGGTCCCCTAGTAAAGGGAGTGGGTGTTGTCTCTGAAAAGGACTTTCTTGCCTACTTTTTATCAGTTCTTCCTGGCAGGGCTTCCTTGTGAGGCCACTGTGGTAGAGGACATGCTCAGTCCTGATTTGATTTGACCTGCTGGGGTAGTGAGTGGGTGAGTCTCCCCTTTTCTGAGGGAAAGGAGAGGGGGATTACAGGGAAGAGAGAGGGAGAGTGGGACCAGGAGGAGAGGCGGGAGGTGGGCTAGGATTGGGATAAAAAGTAAATAAACAAGTTAATTACTTTAATTAAAAAGATTAAAGTAGCCAAGATGAAGAAGTATTATTTGTAAGGTCCAAGAAGGGCCAAAAGAGGTCATTCTAAGTAAAGATTTAAACAGACTTCACAGGCTGAGAAACTGATGGGAAAGCTCTTGATCAATAACACTTGTGGAAACTACTGATTAAGATAGCAACCACTCCCAGGGTATCTAACCTGTGGGTGGAATCTTCCATCCCAACTCATCCCCATCTCAAGCCCCTGTGTCACACTCCGGTGTTCTCTTTTCATGTTTAGAGATTGCCTTCCTTCATTATACTGATGAAAGCCCATCTGCTTGAGGGCAGGTTATTCTCTCTTCTATGTCCACATTGCTTTGATCCATTTCAAACTAGCATGTGGTACCCAAACCTGGAAGAGGCTCTGGGGTCCTGTATCCCAAGCCTTACTCTCCAGGCAATCTTTCCTATCTCCCCTTTCCCATCTCTCTCTGTTTACTGATACCCATCCCACCTAGAGCATGGCAAATCTCCGGCTAAAGGCTGTCAATTGCTACTTGAAAGCCCATGTCCATCTTTCTGAAGCCTTTATCTACATGAGCAGAACAAGGCCCATTATGTGGTCGTATTGGTGTGCCACATAAACCCACTTTGGGTCTTTTCCTCTTCTGCCTTCTATCTCCTCCTCCTCCTCCTTCTCTTCTTCCTCCTCCTCCTCCTCCTCTTCCTCCTCCTCCTTCTCCTCCTCCTCTTCCTCCTCCTCCTCCTCCTCCACCGCCCCCTTCTCTCCATTGATCTTCCAACCTCCGAAGCAGAATGCCTTTGCCATTTTTCATTTTCCATTTGCCACACAGGCAGCACATTCAACAGAGAAGGGAACAATAGGGTGAATCTTTGCCAGTTACTCATCTGATAGGAGATTAACACTTAAAGTACATATAGAGCTCAAAAATCAAGGCCCCACAGAGAATCAATTGATTGAGCCAATCAATAAAGGGGCAAAAGTTCTCAAAGAAGAAGGATCAATGAGCAACAAATACACAAAATATACTTAACATCTTTATGTATTACTAAAGTGCAAGTCACAACTTACACAAACAAAAAATGCTAATAGGAATGGAACTTGGGGGGGGGGGGAATGCCCTATGGGCTGTTAATTTTAATATGAGTGGAGACAAAGGACTTCAGAGAGCTGGAGTGACCTGTCAATGTTACCCAATTAATAAGGAGTTGAGCTGGGATTTAAATATTTCTCCCTTCCCAGGGCTCATGCACATCCCTCTGTATCATTACAGATAACTGACAAATTTGAGATAAAGGAGAGAAGGAGTTCTAAATGGAGAAGCAGAGCCTTGCTAAAGGGGAGAAACTGGAGAATGAGAGCCAGGGCATGGGAAGCGTGGTCGTTTTGGTGCTAGCATCGTAACCGTGCTGCCGTCGTTCATAACCTCTGTGGGCTGTATGGGAACTCGCTGTACTCCCAGTGTACATAAGCTAGGGAGTGAGCAGACTCTACCCATGTCCTACCCCTTGGAATTGCACTGTTCAGGCGCTTGGAAAATTACTAACCCTACTCCAGGGAGTGATAAGTGCCCCAGGGAGAAAATCCTTTGAGATTCTCCAACGATGACTGATGGCAATGTGCCATAGAGTTGATTTGATGTGAGAAGTGTTAGAAGGAAGTTTGTTGGTCACCTGGTGTCATCAGAGTGTGTGAATATAACACATCACTAAACTGACCTGCCATTTGTCCTGCTTTTTTTTTTTTTTTATTATGGTATCTATCATGAAAAGTGTTACAGTGGAGATGCTAAAGCCAAGGCTGAGGTGGTTCATCACCTTGCCAGAGAGGATGGCCTAGAAGACAAGATGCCATTTTCAGCCCTGCAACAGCTGCACACAGAAGTGAACAGCCCAGTGACTCAGCGTTCATCTGGAAACCGAAGTCAGAGTTTACTCGAATGGGTGGAGGGACTTTGGGAAGTTCCATAACAAATTGCTGTCCTGTCTGAACAACAATCTGAAGGACTTTTCCACACTTAGTACATGCCTCAGAAGAGGACCCAGAGGCCTCTACTGCCATCTTATAATGTATGTCCTGAATTCGAGGTTGCTGGTCCCTCCTCCATGGCCTCATACAAAACTGACTTTGCCTTGCCCTCAACTACTCCTTTCCTTTCAAAGTATGCTTTATTTTTATTATTAATTTATTCATTCATTTTACATTCCAATTGAAACCCTGCTCTCTGCTCTCCCACCCATTTCCACCATACCCCTCTCCCTGCTAGCAACCCATACTGGCACATAGAAGTGCATCAGGACCAAGTGCCTCCTCTTTCACTGAGGCAAGGCAAGGCAGCCCTGCTAGGGAAATGAGATCCAAAGGGAAGCAACAGAGTCCAAGACAGAGACAACACCAGCTCTAATCCATTAGGGGATCCACTTAAGGACCAAACAGCCCATCAGCTTCATATGTGTAGGGGGCCTAGGACCAGTCCATGCATGTTCTTTGGTTGGTAGTTCAGTCTCTATGAGCCCCATGGGCCCAGGTTAGTTGGCTATGTAGGTCTTCTTGTGGTGTCCTTGACCCCTCCAGCTCCCTCAAGCCTTCCCTGACTCTTCCACAAGACTCGTTGAGCTCTGCCTAATGTTTGGCTGTAGGTCTCTGCATCTGTTTCCGTTATCTTCTGGATGAAGTCGCTCAGATGGCAGTTATGCTAGCACTGGGGGATACTGAGACTGAAGTGACCATATCCTGTAGCCAGGCAGGACTTCTAGTGGAAAGAGGGGCACACCAAACCACCCACAAAACCCTGGACCCAAAATTTGTCCTGCCTACAATATATATAGGGATAAAAGATGGAACAGAAATTGAGGGAATGGCCGACCAATGACTGGCCCAACTTGAGACCCACCCTATGGGAGAGACCCAACCCCTGACACTATTAATGATACTCTCCTTATCTTTGCAAATGTATACTTTAGACAACTATAACAGACTATTTTGTCTTCAACTTCAAACTTTCTTAATCTTAACATTTGTACTCAAATCAGCCCACTCTGATTAACACTGTGAGCGATTCTTTATAAAGAACTTATTTCTTTCATATGAGTTTATTAACTGTAATACAATGACAACCTAGAAATATTAGCAGTTCCTCAAAATAATGTTACACTATACAAAATCATCTAATAACTGGAGTAAAGATTTCATATTTTAAAAATTACAATCTTAAGGCATATCAGCTAAGTTTAAACCGATTTGAAGAAGCCCTTGTTTCAAATATAACTCAAGATCAGTGCCCCACACTTTAATTGGCAGTTGCTGTGATCAGATGGTGTGTGTGTGTGGTGGGGTGGAGGGGCATACACATTTATGTACCTAAGTAGAGAGAACAGACTGACTTCAGTGTCATTCCTCAGGTACCATTACCTCTTCCTTTTGGACACAGGGTTTGGTCTTTTTAAAAAATATACTCTATTAATTTATTCATATTACATCTCAATTGTTATCCCATCCCTTGTATCCTCCCATTTCTCTCTCCCTCCCATTTTCCCCTTACTCCCCTCCCCTATGACTGTGACTGAGGGGGACCTCCTCCCCCTGTATATGCTCACAGGCTACCAAGAAGAGACTTGGTCTTTATTATATGAAAACTCCCCTCGTAGTCTAGGCTGGATGGACAGTGAACAACCCAGGGACATGCCTGTCTCTTACGCCAGCAGCGGATTAGAAGCATACTCTATGCTGCCTGGACTTTCTCCACATGAGTTTTGTGTAGTGAACTCAGATCTTGGTGTTTATAAGGCAAACACTTTACTGACTGAACTCTCTTCCCACTTCTGTGATATTCTAAGTGTGTACGTGACAAGCTCTAGAAGAGAAAGAAAAAAAGGAAGAATGGTCATCAAGCCCATTCCTGCCATATGAGAGTGACAATGACCGACAACTACAAACAGGTACTCTGAGCCCTGGAAACGGATTGTCTCTAGGGGCTCAGATTTGTAGCTTCCTGAAGCCTTGAAGCCTCTTCTTCCTAAATGCAGAGTTTTACACGGTCTGATTTTCCAGTCTGAGACTCAATGAATTCCACATCTCAGTTCTGGGGGATGTATTTTCAAGAGTTATGTGGCATACAGTTAGTCCTATAAAACGGATGCTACGGGAAACTGGAAGGATGAGACCAGGATGAACGTAAACTAATATTGCTCATGCTGCAGGCTCGTCACACAGTATTTCTTCTTTTATTTGTTGTCTACTAGCCCGTTTCCAGATTTCATCACCAAATTCCTCACTGTCGTCGCTAGGAGATTATCAGTCTTTCTGACACATCACGCACCCCTACTCCTGCTCTTTCCAACTTCTAGATGGGACCGCTTCCATATATGCCGACATTCCAGTTGTGACACCGACCCAGCCCTCCCAGTGTTAGCTACCTGTGCCATTAGATCACTCGCTACCTATTTAATACCTGCTGCTGATTGTACGTGTTGCTTCGCCACACAGGATGCATAGTGTGCTCATTTTAGTAATACTGTATTGCTAGTATGTATTTATATAGACCTCTTTTTAGTGGAATTCATGCTTTCTGTTATTACTGTAATTACTAAGAGCTCCATGTTTTATTCCTAAGTTGTCCTGATGACTGTTGATTATTAGTGAATAAATTAGTGGAAATGTAACAACAATTCTTGTCTTCCATAAAATCTCAATGTTCTCCCCAGGAACTTTCCCATAACTAAATATTTATTTATTCAGGTTGATGTCAAGGCTACGTGTGAAGCTGTCCTCCAGCACTCAGTGTGTCTTTGTAACTAGTGAGGGGGCATAACAGGTGGAGGACAAGGCAAGTAATACGTTTTTATAGCCATTCTCTTCCTTCAAAGTGTCTCCTAGCCATGATGGCCTATGGCCAAGTGACCTGCACATAAAAGAGGACTGGATCCTCTGGTGGCAAGAGACTTCTCCAAGGGAGATGGCTGTAGTGGAGGAAGTCATCAGCAAGACCTTAGGCATGCACCTTTCTGGAAAAGCTCAATTCTTTCTTTTCTACCTCTCTTTATTTTCCTTTTCTGTCTTTTGTAACACCTTAGGCTTGATTCTGATCTAGGACTTTAAAAAGAAACCCATGGGAGAAACTCCAGGATGACAGCAGCATTGGGCACCATGACTTGTGACATATAATTTGATCCAGTCACAAGAGACTGTCAATAGGTCTCACAAAAGGAGATGCCGTTTGTCATGATGACAAGACAAGACATGAGTACAAATACATGCTGAGAAACTTTCCTCCACCATAGGGAAATATACATTTAATGTTATAATTGATAAATGAAAACTTTGAGGCATGGCTCACAGTTTCTAAGTCACTAATATTTAAAACAACACTCTCAAAACATAAATATCATCCTGCCTAATATTAGTGGGAAAGGTGACCACTCAAAATCTCTGTTCACCAAATCTTAAGTCTTCTGTGTGGATACAAGCATTTCAAAGATACTAACATGTTATTTGTTGCCTAGGAATGCATTGTTGCTATAGCAGTGTGTCACTGATTAGTCATCTGTTGTCTGGAAACACTAATTGCATCTCTAAAAAACACCTTACTTCTGTCAATCTTATTCAAAACTTTGCACTTGAGTATAACCTCTCATAAGTAAGTATAGCAGCTTTCCCACAACTTCTTTTAGAAAAGGGAATACTTCTAGTTTCACTATACAAGGAACAAATTATTGCTCCTTGAGTTACCATTTTAAGAAAAATGCCTAATAAGTAATATAATTAAACTTGGTTACAACTAATTTAAACTGTCTTATTCTTTTCGTCAAATTCAATTTCACGTGGGATGTTTTCTTTCCCTTTATATTTTATAAATCCTTCTGAAGTTTAGAGCCTGGATACTAGTAACATATGACTGACAGGAAAATGACAGAGGCCATCATTCAAGCTTCGGATACGGCAAGGGATGCAACAATTAACCATAAATTAGAAATAAACACTATGTGCCAAATAAGGCAGAAAATGGAAAAAACAAACAAAACTGGACCCAGTAAGTGAAACTGTAATAGCTTTTCTTTCTGCATCTGCTCCTGGCTCTATGGAAACGACCCTTGATGGTGTGACTGGAGCATTAGAAGCCGGAGCTTATCTCCTGCTCTCCATCCTCGGCTCATACCAAAGTTCCCACCTTTGAGAGCACATGTGAGGTGACCTTGGCTACCTTCTCCACAGTATTTCTTACACTGCCCTTCATAACAAATTAGTGGACAATCAAACCCAGAAGAGTATACACAGTAAACTCCCAGTATCTCCAGTTTGGACCGTACGGCATGCACCCTCCTGTAAGAACTTTCTCACTCTCTTTTCTCTGCTTGGATGTTGTTCTCTCAGACGTTTTCCTTGAAATTTTCTTCCACTTTGTATGGGCTACAGGGTCTGCCTCAGAGCATCACATAAAGAAAGGTTATCAGGGAACTTTTACAGAGCTGTGTTTGGGGCTGTTGAGAGCCTGGGCTTCTAGAGACTATTCCTGAAGAGGCGGGGGAGGGTGTGGCTTTGCTACCGTGCAGTAGGAGCAGAAGCTGTGAGAATGGGCTTGCCAACAAAAGACAGACCCAGAAGAAAGTAGCAGAATGGAGGTAGACGAGAAGAAACAGCCTGCACTGAGCTTTCTCTCCTTTCCCTTCAGATTTCCTGCAGTGTCAAATGTTGGCAGAAGCACGTGGCCAAAATATATAGGCTAAGCTGTCCCCGGGCCAGGTTGTCCACAGGCTGTCCACGGGTCAGGCTGCCCATGGGCGAGGCTGTCCCCAGGCGAGGCTGTTCCTGGGCCAGCCTGTTCCCGGGCCAGGCTGCCCACGGGCCAGGCTCTCCCTGGGCCAGGCTGCCCATGGGTCAGGCTGCCCACAAGCGAGGCTGTCCCAAAGCGAGGTTGTCCCCAGGTCAGGCTGTCCCCAGGCCAGGCTGTCCATTGGCCAGACTGTCCACAGGCCAGGCTGTCCCTGGGCCAGGCTGTCCACAGGCCAGATTGTCCACAGGCTAGGCAGCCCATGGGTCAGGCTGTCCCCGGGTCAGGCTGTCCCTGAGCCAGGCTGGCCACAGGCCAGACTGTCCATGGGCCAGGCTGCCCATGGGCCATGCTGTCCATGGGCCAAGCTGTCCACGGGCTAGGCTGTCCCCGGGCCAGGCTGTCCCTGGGCGAAGCTGTCCCTGTTCATCTACCTTCCTGGATCAAAGCAGAGCAAGGTAAAGTGGATCCAGTGGGCAGATAAATGATCAGGAATGGCACTCTAATCAATGGCCATTTCTTGAAAATTAATTTCCGTGATCAACATCTAAAATGATGTCTCATTCATATTCTTTTCCTTCACTAAACCTCACTGTAGCACTTATCTTTAGCTGGCACTATTTTAGATTGATCAGTTTTTTTTATACTGTTTCCCACAAAAACATAAGTCTAAAATGGGTGAGTTTTGCCATTTTATTAAATAGCATATCTGTCCAATTTGAAACCTCTCCTGCTGTACTGCAAGAGGTCAGTGATTATTGAGTGAACAATCCCAACCCTCCTTCTGCTATCTGACAGTATTCACGTCTGATAAACATCAGAAGCATGCTGCAGATTCTCAATATTTCTATGTAAATCAGTCCCACATATGAACTGCACTCTATCCTTCTCGGGGAGGGTCTAAAATATCATTCAAGTTACCTTATTCACCCTATTGATTAAAACACATACATTTAAACATGTTGTAATAAACATATACATAGTCACTATTTTTTCACATACTTTCCATCACTCTGCACTCTGCACCACTGCACTCGTTACAATGGAGGTAAGAGGTGAAATGCACAGAAGAAACGTAACACGTTCTATAGACAACGTGCCTGATGTGCTTTTGCCTACTTATGCCTATTCGGCATGATATTTGATCTGTTGAGATATTTTAAGAACGCTAAAGAAAAAAGAGCATGAAATATTTATGTCGTTCAAAATACAGCAAGAGTTAATTCTTAAAATTAGCAGGGATTCCCCTAGAATATTTTTTTAAAAATTCTCTTCCTAACAGCTTCAGTGACAGGGAGCTCAGCAGCTCAGGAACTGGTGGCTTTAAGTGGCTCAGTTGATGATCAAGTTATGTTTTGTTTTTCTTTTTCTGTACTCTTTTTTTTTTTTTTTTTAAATGCAATACTTGTGTCTTCTTTATTTGACTTCTTTCATACAAATCAGAGCCTCTCAGTTTGTTGCAGCCAATTTCACACACAACCCTTTGGGGAAGAGCCCTCTCTCTCTCTCTCACACCAGAGGCTCCCACAGGGGCCTGCTCTAGCTGACTCTTAGCCTTTGTCTCAAGCTTAGGTGCGGTCACAGTTGCATGGTGGTTATCTGTCTCTTCCTCACTTAGACAATGGATTTTCACCAACACAATTTTAAAGATCAAATCCCTTCTCTTTTTCTTTTCTTTCCTTTCCTTTCCTTTTCTTTTCTTTTCTTTCTTTCTTTCTTTTCTTTTCTTTTTGGCCCCCTAAACCATGAGACATGAGATGTCACCAACCAGAACTGATGAGTTTCTATACGTGTTGCTCAGTCATGTTTGTCAAAGCAACAGCAAAAAGTGCACATTTCCCCCCATTCTTCCTGTGTATTACAAAAGCCATTTGTGGTTTACATAAAGTGTTACAGACGCTAACACAGGTATGAAAGACCAGCCGGATGAGTATACAGAGACAAAATTCCATCTACAGAAGTTAGTCATTCATACATTTACCTGTGTGTGTCTACCGTATGTTCTTTCGATGCGTCACAGGTCAGGACAGGAATGACTCTGGCATGTCATTTCAACAAATAACAGAGTCACTACAGACTTACCTGCGGCCACTATGATAATATCTGCCAGCTGAGTGTGGGTCTTCAGTTGTTCTCTGGGAGTGTACCTGTGAGCTATTGTCACTGTGGCATCCCCTGCAATGCAGAAGAGTCTCCATTAAGCATTAGTGGCTACCACGCTTTCCAGAATTTTACAGAGGTTCTAAACGTATTGCACTTTTTGCTGCTACCCAGGAACAGGAAAGTTGTTTTGAAATGATTAAATCATGTTAAAATAAATAAATAAATAAACTCTAGATGAACAAAATTTTAAAACCCGCCTTTCAATTGGATACATGAAAAATCAAATGAGGCTAAAATGAGCGTAAGAGCTACCAGTCCTTGGATAGTTATTCTTTTACATTTTGCATTGACTTGGTATAAATCAGTATTAGGGTTACAAATCAGTTGTATACTGGTGTATTAATGACAGGGGAATAAGTATATAAAGCAACAAGATAAATGTTCTAAGAATGGATAATGCACTGCAGAAGAATAGATGAAAGATTAACCCTGCCAAAAGAACACGTCAAGGAAGAGCTCCCAAGGGAGACAAGGTATCTGTTAATGTCCCCAACATGAGTATAACAATTCTGGAAAAGGAGAAAATGACGTTTCAAGCAAAACTGGTAAGGCGGGATAAAGCACATTAGCTGGGGGCTGTGTTTAGGGAAAGCAAAGAGGATAAGAGCAGAGCAGGGAGCCTTGGTATGAACACTTGTGTGGGTTACACATTAATGAGGAAGGGAAGCAAGCCGCTGTGCTATCTCAAGGTGTAAACATAGGCCTGGGAAGAAAATGGGGCAAATATGGTAAGGAGAAGCAGGCCAGGGAGGGACTCCCCAAAAGAGTGGCTGCTAAAGACTCGATTTCTCATCCCTGCTCCTGAAAGATGCCGAGTCCTTCTTTCCTTCCCAGGTGGCAACAGCCACAAAACTATAATCTTGGCTTTAGATAAATGAAAAACCATATTTCTCCAACAGAATCCACAGTATGTACAAGTCACCAGAGCAGCAGGCAGTAGATGTCACACAGATTTAAATCTAGGAAGGAAACACTTGGCAGCAGTGGCAGACCTTTGAAAACGGCCGTCGACACACTTCCTAAAGGTGATGGGCTCACCTCCAAGACACACTGTGGATGGCAGGATGGCAGTGAGCTAATACACGGGATGACATGGAGGAATAGTCCCAATGGGAGCGCCAGGGAAGCCGTAACAGGAGTGGAAGGCCAGGCAGCGCCTCCACCCTAGCAACCAACAGAAATGCCGTGCAAATAGATGGTCTACAAAACTCCATCCATCCAATGATGAGTAATAAATAAGAAGGATTTGGTGAAGCATCTATAAACAGCCCCACAAAGGACAAGTCTGAGGTAATTTGGGGGAGGTGATGAAACCAAGGATTCCAGTGGTGACTAGCCTAGCCATAATGACTCTGCATTTACCCAGATCAATGGAGCCCTGCACCAAAGCAGTAAGATTTACTGTATGAAAAGTTTCAAAGCAAAGAAAAGAAAATATTTCAAAAGTGGCAGAGATAAAAAAAAAAAAATTAAGATGCCGGGCATGGTGGTGCATGCCTTTAATCCCAGCACTCAAGAGGCAGAGGCAAGTGGATTGCTGTGAGTTCAAGGCCAGCCTGGTCTACAAAGCAACTCCAGAACAGCCAAGGCTACACAGAGAAACCCTGTCTCAAAAAAAAAAAAAAAAAAAAAAAAAAAGAATTAGACAAATGTGAAAGCAAAATGTGTTGTAGCTAATTTTTACTGATATATGAGCAAACAACAAAAATTTGTTGTGAAAAATTGAACATTATGCACAAACACTATAACATTTTTTAAAAGTTAGAACTTGAAATAATAAAAGCCATCAGGAAGCAGCTTGAATCCAACCAAACTGATCTATAATGGTCAAAACTGACAAATTATGATGCTTCTTGATTTTAAAGACAAGGAGAAAAAAATCCTATAATCGAGAAGGCAAAACTTCAGATTTTTATAATCAATCCCCCATCCCACCCCCCCATAAAGATAGAGAAAAATCCCAGAAAAACTGATATAGAGAAATTGGAATGCAAGGAATTTCCAACCAACCAGTCAAATTAAAGTTAGGAGTTGTGTCTTTTCAAGGTGGCCTTGATTTCTTGGGTGTTTTGTGACAGGAATTTTTTTGATTTAATATTTTCTTTGACAGATGTATCAGTTTCTTCAGTTGTGTTTTCTGCATCTTAGATTCTCTTCCATCTCCTGTATTCTGTTGGTGATGCTTACCTCTGTGATTCCTGTTCTCCTCCCTATGTTTTCTATCTCCAGGATTTCCTCTATTTGTGTTTTCTTTATTGGTTCTGTTTCTATTTTCCAGTCTTGAACTGTTGTATTCATTTCCTTCACCCATTTGATTATGTTTTTCTGTATTTTTATAGTGATTTATTTGTTTCCTCTTTAAAGGCCTTTATCATCTTAATAAGCATAGATTTAAGGTCATTTTCCTGTGGTTTAGCTGTGTTAGGATATCCTGAGCTTGCTGCCATGTTGCCCTGGGTTTTGTTCATTATGTTCTTACACTGGCCTTTAGCCATCTGGTTGTCCCTGGCATTTGCTGTTCCTGAAGTTGGCTGGGTTTCTTGGGTATGTGGGGTGGGGGGGGGAGCCCTAGGTCATGTGCTGGGGGCTGGATCTCCTCATGTAGCTTACAGCTCTTCTCCACTGGCTATGTAAATAGTTGGGTCTGTAGATAGGGAAATATCTGTGGGTTTCCAACCTGTGTCATCCTGTGATGTCCTGCAGATGTGCTCCTGGTACTCAGAATCCACTGGGCTCCACCATCTTGAAATAAGACCTTGTACGCTCCTATTGTCCAGCCAGTCTCCACTGGGGGACAGGTAGAACTGAGGACCAGGGGCTGGGACCTTGTTCCTGATATCCAGGAGTTGTCCATGGGGAGGTGGGAGGAATCTGGGGTGCAGATGCTGGGGCCATATGTTTCTGGAACTCAGGATTCATGTTCAAGTAGGCAGAAGGCACCAAGAACCTAGAACCATGTTTGTCTTTGGACCTAGGAGCTGTCTTGTCCTAGGGGCCTGAAACTGTGTGATACTAGCTCCTGGGATGCCTCTTATCACTGGAGAAACACAGATGTTGGAGTTTTGGAGTGAGCTGGCAAGGTGTGGAGAAAGGGGAACACTCCTCCATTGCTGGTGGGAGTGGAAACTTGTAGAACCACTTTTGAAATCAATCTGGGCTGGTACTTTCTCAGAAAATTGGGAATGGCTCTATCTCAAGACCCAGCTACACCACTCCTGGCCATACAGATGCTCTACCATCCAACAAGGACACTTGCTCAGCTATGTTCACAGAAGCTTTATTCGTAATAGCCAGAATGTGGAAGCAACCTAAATTTCCCTCAACTGAAGAATAGATGAAGAAACTGTGGTACATTTACACAATGGAATACTACTCAGATATTAAAAACAAGGAAATCATAAAATTTGCAGGCAAATAATTGGAACAGATGCTGAGATTCACAGCCAAAGATTGGGTGAATGATAGGGAATCTTATGGAAAAGTGATGGTGAAGGATAGGAGGACGTGGAGGTGATGAGACCAACACAGCCAACTAACCAGGGCTCTGAGGGGCTTGAGGAGATTCACGCACCAACCAAGGACCATGCATAGACTGACCTAGGCCCCTTACACAAATGTAGCAGATGGGCAGCCCAGGCTTCATGTGGGTCCCCTAGTAAGGGGAGCAGTGAGCAGGGAGCGGGGAGCAGGGAGCAGGGAGCAGGGAACAGGAAGCAAGTGCTGTCTCTGACATGGATCCTCTTGCCTAATATTGTTATCACTCCCCATGGCAAGGCTGCCTTTCCAGGCCACAGGGGAAGAGGATGTGCTAAGTCCTAAGCAACTTGATGAGCGGGGGTGGGTGGATGGAGGGGGGTCTTCCGTTTTCTGAGAAGTAGGGGAGGGGAGAGGGAGAAGAGGGAGGTAGAGTGAGACTGGGAGGAGGAAGGAAGGGGGCTACAATCAGGGTGCAAAGTGAATAAATTAATTAATTTTTTGAAAGATTGAGAATTGTGAACAATTTTGAAAATTCAAGACCTCTGTGAATATAGTTCATGGTGAAAGGATCTCGTGCACACATACGCTTGGATTTGAGAAAATATCCAAAGGACTGTTGGGGAGATGTGACATGCTTTATTACAAAAACAAGACTTTGGAAACATGTGAAGATCAGGCTGATAGGCAACCATGGCTAAGTCATGCTGAAATTTAACTGCCATGGCAACAGTGTGAAGCGGTGAGACCCAAAGGGTTTGTTTAGCTCGTGGTGGATCTTGTGATTAACGCTGCTGTTGGAGTGAATTCCTTATAGAAGATGATTTCAGCACCGCCGTCTGCTAACACGTCCTTCAGAGCATAAAGAGATGATCTTTGCCCTCCACAAAATACCCACCTGTGGAATTCTGCTAACACAGCAAAGCTGGCTCAGACACAGACAAATGTAATTGCTATTTGCTTAGATTATGTAGAAAGAATACAATATACAAAAGTAGATGAGAAGGAAAGGCAAAGCCTGCTGGTTGCTCATATATAATGGGAATCAACAAGTTGTTTTAAAAGCTAATTAGCCAAGAACACAGGCATATATTTCAAAATACAAATTTTCTGAAAGGTAAGCTTCATTGATTAATATTAAGTGAGAAATAAAATCTGAAACCAGAAATAGTGGGAACATTTTATCAATTTGTTTATAGAATTAATAGACACTACACAAAAATAGAGAATCCAATCTAGTATATGTCATAATTGAGATAGTAGAAACCTTAAATATGAAAAAAATAGGCAGAAAAGATTAAAAGTAAAACAAACAAACAAACAGAATAGAAAGTATGTCAATAATTCTGACCGTATGTTTACCATAAAATGAATGGAAATTTTTAAGTCACCTATAAAGAATAATGGAAAGAGAAATTCAATATTAAATAGAAAAAGATGTACATGCTAGAAAGCAATGGGGTGGCATGGCGTGGTAGCACGAGCCTTTAATTCCAGGGTTTCGGAGGCAGATGCAGGAGGATCTTTGAGTTCTCACATAGTGAGTTCCAGGACAGCCGGGACTATGCAGAGAAACCTTGTCTCAAGGAAAAGTGAAAAACACAAAACAGGTGGGGTAAGGTAGATGTGGCTGGAATCCAGCACTCATGGTAGCCAGGGGTTTCCAAACTGAGGCCATTTTAGGCTATATAAAGAGCTTGGGGCCTCCCTAGGCTACATAATGAGTGTAAAGCTAGCCTGAGATACACACCAAAATGTTCTTGCAAAAATTGCTTCCCCTTGTGTCTGTTGTAAAAACAGTACAGCTCTTATCTACTACTTTTCTGCTACTTTTCTTTTGGAGGATAGCATCTAATAGATTCTAAAATTACTACAGAAAGCATGAAAGAAACTAGGAAAAATATGAAAAGAAGAAACAACTAAAAATCACTTGTCAGCCTCTGGTCTTCCTTAGTCTATCAGTGGTGCCACCCTAGTCTCAGATAATTGCCATAAAAGCCCAAGTTTCCCTTTGTTTTTCTTTACATTTTATCCACTACTAGTTCAACAATCATCAACCCCAAAGAGCTGACTATGGAGCACTCACTCACTTCCTGGCTCAGCTGCCTGTTCAGAAGGGTCCTTTTACATCCTAGGCTACCCAACCCAGTGTTCTCTTGTTCAAAGAAGAGTCTCTCAAATTCCTACGGAAAACTAAAATAGACTAAGAATCAAAGTCCAAATTTCCCATTCTATCAGTAATGGTGATTCAGCAAGGAATTGAGAGATAGCTAGCACCACAGTGAGTTACACATACACACACATACACATACACACACACACACACACACACACACATACACACACACACACACACTGTGAAGGTCCATGCAAAATAAATAAAATCTGAACTTCAGTCTTCACAAAGAATTATCATAGTCACATCACTTCCTCTTCAGTAATAAGTTAATTTGATACTCTAAGTTTGGCTAGAAATGCTCATGGCAGATACACCAAAGTCACATTTAGACTTGCCTGACCAAAGTTTAATGACTCCAATGGTAACAAAACCATGGCAAGACTCTTGGGAGGTTATTTGGTAGCCCTGGTGACATCAGTAAACAAAACACCAACCAAAGGAGTTAAAAGCTGAGGTGTTCAGACCTCTAACTCCTGCTGGAGAGCACTTTCATATGATTCCTGGTACCCATCCTTCTGAGCAAATATACTTCTTAGTTGCCATTGCATGGAGGTGGGATTAAGGTAAATGCAGAGAAATCAGTTCATACGTATTGTAATATTTCTAGTGACAAATAAGAGCTGTCTTATTAGGTATATTAGTTGAGGCAGTGACATCACAGGAGTGTTTTACCCAATGTGCTGGTGAATTAAATAAGTGATATGGAAGAGAAAAGTTAAGGACAGACAGCTTCTAATGAACTCATGGTGGCCATTACTAAGATAGTTAAGTAGTTTTGTATTACTGTAACAAACACTTGTGAGAAAATCTTTGGACTCATAAGTTTAGAAGTTGCAGCCCATGTTTAGATGGCTCCCTTGCCTTGGGTGTGTGGTGGAAGCTGTGCTAACATAGAATCATTTATTTACCTTATAGCCAGAAGCAAAGCAAGAAGAGGAGACTAAGGTTCCATGATTCTCCTTGAAAGCACACAACCAATGACCTCAAGGCTTCCCATATTGGAGAGAATATGCCCCACCCTGCTTAGAGAGTAAATCTTTACCACATGCATCCTCAGAGGACCCAAGGGGAAGTCAATGGGAGAAAAATCAGAAATAAGTGCTCTTAAATGGAGTGTGAAGTGTTTACTGAGACATGCCCATGAAACTGTTACGTGGCTGCATAAGTCTACAGCACAATTGGTATTTGGAGTTGTGGGGCTGCAAAGGATCACATAGGAGATGGGTCTGGATAAACATCTAAGTATGGGTCAAAGTTGGTGTTTTTGAAAAGTCACTCTCAAATCCAACCACAAATATTCCTCCATGCTTTCTAAAAATAGTGGTACTTTGTGTAGGCTCCTGGGTTCTCATCTCAAATTGTTGAGTGCTGGCATTGGGAAGCCATATTTTTAAAGGCACCTTGATGGTGCTGAAGCTACATGGGATTAAGAACACTGGGTGAGAAGATGAAAGAGAGAACAGCCTAAAAACAGAGTGAGCAGAAATGTGTACTGAACACTAAAAGCCGTAAACATGAGTAGTTGCTTTAATCTGCACTTAAGTGACTAGAGAAATGGTCCTATTAAATGGACTCATGGTCTTAACTTGAAAAGCATGTCGTACATACTACTGAATCCATTATACAGTTTTCCATTTATAAGAACCCTTAAGAAAAATTGTGTTCTAGTGTTAGAAAAATATTTTATTTTTTTTTTCCAGAACATGTTTTTATTTTTAATCTTACAGATACTTATTTGGGTAACTACTCCCTTTTTTCCAGCTGACAAGTTTTAAAGATGAAACTAATGACCCAGTCATAAGGATTTAGATTCAATGAAGTAAATTCAGTAAATACACACTCGGCTCCAATAAATTAAAAGTAGGATGCTTGACAGTGAGCGTATAGCCATAAAAATGTCATGATGTCTATACTTTTAGTAGAAGTCTTAGTCCAGCCTTTCTTTTTCCTTTTACCTTACCATTTCTCATTGTACATTATACATACATATTGTCTACTATATTGCCATTGATCTATGAAGATTGAATTTTTAGTTTAAATACAGTCTCAGCATGTAAATATTAAAAGTGATCTTAGAGCCAAGGAAATGATCATTCAGTCAGCAAAGAGCCTGTCACGTGAGCATGAGGACCTGAGTTTGGGTCCCCTGCACCCATAAGCATGATGGCACACACCCCTGTAATCTTAGCCCCTGGGCAGTGAGGGGAAGAGATGGAAAGATCCCTGCAGCTCATTGGACCAGCCAGGCTAGCCAATCAGTGAGCTCCAGGAAGAGTGAGAGATGATGTCTCAAAAGATAACAGAGAGAGAAGACTCATGTTGTTGACCTCTGCTCTACACACACACACACACACACACACACACACACACACACACACTGCTCTGCAGTCTCAGGAGGACACAGCCATGTTTAGTTTAGTCACTGTTACATTTTGCATATTTATCAACAAAGGAAGCAGCTCCTCTGTAAGAACTATGATGTTTTGTTGTGAAACAGTGGCTTCTCTCAATGAATGAGGTCAGCATCGACTTCCCCTGCCCTACACAGTGTCCTGAGGGCCTCTCTTCCCTTCCTGATATTGATGTGGCCTCTCCCCCCCTTACTGAACACGAGGTGGCCCCTTGGAGTAGTGGAGCATTAAGTCAGCCTTTTATATAAAGGCTGACGATCTTAAATATGAAAAAATGATCTGTGGGGGAGTGTCTTAACTACTTCTCTCTCTCTTTCCTTTCCTCCTTCCAGTCAAAAGTTTTCTCTCAACAAATGACAATTTATATTCTAAGTTTCTATATGTTGCCTTACTTTGTGCAATGTTGGCCCAGTGTTTGGCACATAAAGTATTTTAGAGATGTATTGGTTGGATGAATTCTATCATTGCCTATGCACTATTATGCTAAATTTTATAAATACAAAGCCTAAAATGCTGTCATCAAGTTCACATTTGGCTGGGCACTGTGGCACATGCCTGTAATCCCAGGCTGAGCCAGGACAATTGTTGTAAGGTCTAAAGCCATCCTAAGTCAGGGTTAGGGTTAGGGTTAGGGTTAGGTTACAAATAGAGTTCCAGATCAACCAGGGCTATGTGATGAACCCTTATCTCATACTGCCTCAATCCCAAAAGAAGTTCACATTTACTTCTTTTTGTAATGAAGGAGAAGGGGGAGAGAGAATTGGCATATGACAGGATCAGGCCTGTGATGGCAGGCTGTGCAAAGCAACGTCTGGGAAGCAGGAAAGGAAAGGAAATTAATTCTGGGAACAAGGGTTTCAGACTAAAGGACCAGGACTTGGAACTCCCAGTGGCATGAGGAATGAATGGCGTGTTGGGAATGGCATGCAGTTCTGTGACGTCTCAGCATAAGGTGGGGAAGAAGTAGATGGTGACGTAGCTGAGAATTCAGTGCCTGCTGGGAAAAGTGTACAGAGCTCAGCGACAGGACACCAAGTGCTGACAGGGGAGCCGATGTGTAGTGTCCTGAGGTTATAAGTAACAGAAAGAGCAAAAGAGGATAGAGAAAGGTTTGAGTTTTGCTTCGTAACTTGTTTTGAAATGTTAACATTTATGTTTATATATTACGAGTGGGAGGGCAGGCGGGGCTTGCATGTACCACAGCATGTGAGTGGAGGTCAGAGGACAACTTCCACGGAATGCTCTCATCTTCCACTACATGGGTCATAGTGATCAAACTTAGGTTGTTGGCATGGCAGCAAGTGACTTTCCCCACTGAGCAGCCCAGGAACCTTGCTTTCTCGTTTAAACAGGTTTACTGTCACTTCCTATCTCTATTGTCCAATAAGAGTGCCTAGTTCCAACTGCGTGCTTTTTAGATACCAGCTGGCTGAAGTTAGAAACATTGGCAGTAAGACACTACTCCTATTGGTCAACCGAGAGTGGGGTAAGAATAATCCTTTTTTTTTTTTTTCCTAATAACTACCCAACCTCAAAATTATAAGTTAATGAAGCCAGGCCAACACAGAGCATCACAGAATCTGAGTTGTTTGAGACAATGAGGTAAGAGGAGCAGAAACGAAACGTCTGCCATCCCCTCTGTCCCAGTTTGGCCATGACTTCTCCATCCCACTCAGGGCCACCAGGACTAAGAGTTTCAGTCCTGATGGTGTGATGCTTGACATGCCTCCTGCATTCTTAGGCATTGTTCCTACTTGGCCCTTCTCTTGGAAACCTGAGGAAGCTTGGCCCCACCTGTTACTGGACAGAGTTTAATCACACATGCCACTCCCATCACGTTGCACTGCTGCAAGCATCTACTACTAGTTACGGCCTCCTGGGGGTAGGAGATAACGCTCCCAGCCTGGCAAAAAATATGCATTTCCAGAACTGGAGTCAATTTTCACAGTGAAAAGACACTGGGTGTGCTGCCTAATTTTATGCCAACTTGATACAAGTTAGAGTTGTCTGGAAGGAGGGAACCTCCATGGGGAATATGCCTCCATTAAGACCAATGGAGAGGGACCCAGCCCAATGTGGGTGGAACCACCCCTAGGCTGATGGTCCTGGGATCTGTACCAAAGCAGGCTGAGCAAGCCACGATGAGCAAGGCAGGAAGCAGCAACCTTCAGTGGCTTGCTCCTGCCTCTGGCTTCCTCCCCTGATTGAGTTCTGTCCTGGCTTCCTTAAATGACTGACCACAATGTTTCGTCACAGCAAGAGAAAAACCCCTAACTAAAACAGTGGGTTAACAGAAACTCCTGTGGATTTCCACTTAGGCTAGGACAATGAGAGACGATGAAGCTCAGCAGGAGGCCAGGCTGATTGAAAATATCAGATGCTGTGCACCACGTGCTTGGAGAAAACACGCCTCCTCCCAAAGATGAATCTGAAGACTGAAGACGAAGAGCAGAGCCTTCAGAGGAGAGAGACTAAGCCTTCGCTCTTAATGATGCTACAACATTTTAGTTAAAGAAAGGTCATGTAACCCATGCCATGCGGCTCCATCAGTCAATTTTAGGTAAGATGTGCTGCTAAAGAGTAAAAGGAAGCAGAAGAAACTTTCTCTAAATGAATGGGAAATAAAATTAGATCCTAAACTCTATGGGTGGGGAGTGACAGCTATGATGTCTTGATTAGGGCTGGGGCTCTCTGCTATCTTGATGGAAAAAATGGTTTTAAAGGTATTAGAGGGTTTTCTCCAGGCCTCCTTCCTTATGGGAACGCTAAAAACAAAAACACTGCTAACAAAGTTAGTGGTATTTGGTTTTTATTCTCAGAATGAGAAACTGCTCCACTTTATACATATAAAAATGAAGGAGAGAAACCTGTTCTTTAGGATCCCAAGTGTGGGATCGGAACGGTCTAGTGAGAGAACAGGTGATGTTAATTCACTAGCAGGGCAACCACCTCATGCAGGAGCTTAATTGCTACCAGATGAAAAAGATCCTGTGAACAGACTCTGGGAGGAGATATATAAACGAGCCCAGAACTGGCGGCTGGGCGGATTGAAGACTTGGGATAGATTTGGCTGTTCATCGCTGCCCTTCAAGACGCTCCTAAAGAAAAACCACTTGAGGGAAGGCTTCAGAGCTCCGGCTCCTGCTGAGGCTCTGGGGTCTGGTTACCCCTGGTTCCAGTGGAAGAAATCCTGTGGCTCCCGACCAGAGAATCGTTCCTCGGGACTGATATCTTAAGGTTTTGTTTTTGTATCAATTAATCCTCATTTCCTACTGTTTTGGTTAATCAGGTTATAATTGACGTAGGCTCGGTCAATAAGTTGTTAATAAAATATTTTGGTTAAGAAAATTGAGTCTAGGGCTGGAGAGATGGCTCAGAGGTTAAGATCACTGGCTGTTCTTCCAAAGGTCATGAGTTCAATTCCCAGCAACCTCATGGTAGCTCATAACCATCTATGAGATCTGGTGCCCTCTTCTGGCCTGTTAGCTCACATGCAGTATAGAATACTATATAAATAATAAATAAATCAATCTTTAAAAAAAAAAAAAAGAAAATTGAGTCTACATAAAAATGTCAAAAAAATTACCCTATAAACTCATGACAGTCACAATGGTCCTTAAATGTCCCAGGAATTACTAAGTTTCATAAGAAGCCACTTTCTACTGTTATCGTCTGAAGTCACTTCATCCAAGCCTGGGCTCCCATAAGTAAGCAGAACATTTGCTTATGGCTGAACGCCTAGAAACCCCTGCACTTCCATGCTGTGTCCCCTGGCATCACTTACTTCCACCAAGACTGTGGGTCTATGAGGATAGAATCTCCTTCTAGAAACTGTGGTAGCTGAACTTCTCACCAAGCCCCTGCAGTTCCTGTGCTCAGCAGCAGGGGCCCAGTCCCTCCTCCCTCCCTCCCTCCCTCCTCCCTCCTTCCTTCCTTCCTCCCTTCTTCCTTCCCTTCCTTCCTTCCCTTATTTCTCCATCTCCTTTCTCTCTCTCCCCTCCCTCACTTTTTTCATTCATGTTCATTTATGTGTTCTTCTCTCACACAGTACATCCTGACTGGAGTGGTTCCCTCCCTCCACTCCTTCCTGTCCACCCACCACCACACACAGGTGCACAGTGCACCTTTGCACTTAGACATTAAGGGGCATCTCACTCTTGAATATTTCAAGCCCCAAGTTAGCTAAGAGATTTTTCCATACAAAGTACCCGAGCTTTGTGCTCTTACTATCAAAACTTTAGGTGATCTGGGAACAGACACATATTAAACTAAATGACAATATGGCTATTTTTGCTGTTGTTTGTTGTTGCTTTGGTGAAAGTATATTTGTCTTTGAGATAAAAATGAATTATTGGGATTCTCAGTCTCTTCTTATTGGCAAAACAATATACAGTGTGTGCTAAATGTTCAACATCGTGTCATTAGGACAAATTCTACAGATATAGATGAGCAGCTAACCTTCCTTCATTATCTCCATTAGCTAACAATGCATGCAATTACTGCTCTGCCAGGCAAAGACATCTGAAACACCAACTTTCCCACAGACTCCATATATTCAGTAAGCTGCTTGCTACAGCTCATGATATTAATAATATGTCACCATGCTCCTATTCAATGTGTATAAGTTAAACACTACCCATGTGGCAAACTTCTATATCATTTTAGTATAGTTTGCTACCTTTTGGATACAGTAATTGTAACAGCAGAAAACTACCACTATAATAAAAGTAAAGGTAACTAACTGGTTTGTAAGCAACATTATAGCAAACTCCACATGTATTCTATTTTTAGCATTCATTAAAATGGAGACGTTTTATTGAACAAACTATAACATGTTTTTAAGGTAATCAGTTTTGACCCCATAATTCTCTCCTCAAAAATCATTACTGTTAGGAACCAGGCCAGCAGACGCAGCATCACTAGCCACAAACTGTGAAAAGGCTCACTGTCCCCATGAGCCACGTGCGCCTGTCTCTCTCTCTCTGTCTCTCTCTCTCTCTCTCTCTCTCTCTCTGTCTCTCTGTCTCTCTCTCTCTCTCTTTCTCTCCCTCTCTCTCTCATCCCCACTACAAGCCAGCCTTTGTCCCTCTCCCCAATAATCTCTTGTGTAAGATCTGTTGCATGGTGTGGTTTCTTTGGCATTCCTTGGCCCTTAATCTGCCAAAGCACTCCTCTGTCACAAAACCCTACAGTTGCCGCCATCCATTTGTGTTTATTTTGATGTTTTACTGCATATGTATGTATCCAAAATAATCACATAACGCAAAAATATGTAAGGTAATATTTGCAGCATAGTATTATATAGCCTAAAATTGACTTAAAAGGGGATAGATTTTCTAAAGTAGTTTATAAATACTTCATAATTGAAATATGACAAGAAATTAGCACATAACATACCGAAGCCTATGATAAAAAGCATGTTGTCAAGTCGTATTGGAATATTATGTAGGACATAGCTAACTGTGGGTTCATAAACCTTTTTAAGCTGAGTTTATTCAAATTCTTACCAAAACAAGCCTAAATATGACTTTTAAAAGCAAAACAAACAAATAAATAAATAAAGCTTGGTAGGAAAAGAAACTAAATTTCAAATTAAAGCCAAAGAAATCATCATTGACCCCGAGGCATGAGGCATTGTCCTGTAAACATCTGAGCAGTGTGTTATAGGTCATTAACTTAAAAACAATTGAAACACTAGCAGCTGCCATGGCTACACATGCATGCTGATTTTCTTAACCTACTATGTGCCAAGCAGTAACACCTGAAATACATTGTAACTAGGACTTCATTAACTAAAACTTCTTTTCACTTAATTTTCACAATAGTTAAGTAAGAAAGATGTTAATGTTATGCATTTCAGACAGACAAAAAAAGCGAAAGTCTACAAAGGGCAATTGGTGGATGAGGTCACAGGATCGGCGATGTGTCTATGACTTCATTGACACTTCTGGCCACAGTAAGTTCTCATCTCTAGCTCCCAATCCTAGGACCTACCCTTCCTCAAAGTCCACCAAGCCTTACAAGCTCGTTTCTTTATCAGTAAAACGGAAATCCTAATCCTAGGTACCAGAATTACCCAAAACCTGGCTGGACAGTTTCTGAGAACATGTGCCTCAAAACACGGGGCTCAGAATGATACCTGGCGAGAGAGAGACAAGAAAACGAAACGTTGAAAATCACACAGACTTGGTGTCATTTGATCAAAGTTTCCATGAAGAAATAATATACCCTTTTAACACTTCCCCCGGCTTTGCCTTACTTAACATATAACTATTATACCAAGGAACGAAACGTCTGCAGCTGTAGAAAGGGTAAACAGCAGTGGGAGCTGGAAGGGAAGAGCGAGGCCAGGATGCAGCCTTGGATGGTGGATGCGCTGACAAGTGCCTGGAGTCACTATCCAGCACTGACTTACTGGGAACCATACACATCTTCATTAGTCCCCTGTGATAGATTCTTAGAACAAAAATGAAAGACAATATTCAAAAGCTTCGTGTTCACACTCATTATCCATTGCATGTTTTTTTCCAGACAGGGTGTCACCGAGTAGCTCTGGCTGGCCTAGAACTCACTATGTAGACCAGACTGATCTTGAACTCACAGAGGTCTGCCCGCCTCTGCTTCCTGAGTGCCAGGACTAAAGGTATGTGCCACCACACCTGTCCATTGCTTTAGATAAGTTAACATCGTGTTTATTTTTCATAGGACTTTGCTTTTTAAAAATCTCTTCACATGAATTATGACAGCCAAGACCCTAAAACAAGACTTTCCAAAATAAATTGATATCAGGAAACTAGAATTCAACATGATTGAGAATATTTTTAAGTAGTAATTTTTAAAAATCTCATACAACTATGTACGATACTGTGTCTATGGATGGGCATTTAACTGCACCTATGTATGGTAGTTTGTACACGTGTGAGCATTTAACTATACTTATAGTGTCTATACCTGTGGTGTCTACATATATTGGCAATTTAACAAAAGTTTGCCCCTCTTTTTGTAATTGAAGAAGCCAGTTAAGTGCTTAGAAGATAAGGCAAAATGTCTTAAGAAGGAAGACTGTTCACTAATAGTCCCCGTGAGCATCACTGGCACATACCCAGACTAAGAACTGCTTCTACTAAAGCTATGAACTTTGGTCTGAGTAACCTTTGGTCCCCTGCCACAGCCTTGGCTCAGGGAAGTGTGAGCAGTGCCTCTTGTCCTTTCTACCCTGTCAGCAGTCCTCACGGCGGATCTGCTTAGCATCCAGCTGTTAGACAGCTGGAAATGCCAAGGTCCTAGGAGGGTGGTAAACCAGCAGCCACTGCATGCTCTCAAACACTTTCTTTCTTTGTCTTGAACTCTCACTGGGGTTTTGTGGTGAGTTGTCACCATTCCTGTAGCCCAGTACTAGTCGTCTCACCCAGGTAATCAGCCTTGAGCCCTGAGTGCCAAGTTCCTTTTCTATTAGGGGAACTAGCCAGCTGACTTGGGATGTACTAAAGCGTTTTCCTACCCAACGCTCAACTTCTAACAGCTTTGAGAACTGAATTTTCTGAAGTAGTGACTTTTATGGGTCTAGTGGCTTTTATCCTTTTTTAATGTCTGTATTGTTAATGGGCTTTAAAAAACGTATTTACAGCCATAATAAGAAACAAACAAACAAACAAAGCAAAAGAAAGGGACCAAAGGGATCACATATTTTCAGCAGTTGTGATTTGAAGAAGAATAGATCCCATAGGTTACTACATTTGAATATTTGAATATTCGCCCTATTGGGGGAACTGTTTGGGAAATATTAAGAGGTGTGGCCTGCTGGAAGATGTGTGTCACTGGGTTTTGGGATATCAAAGCCTGTGTCATTCTGAGTGTGTTTTCAACCTCCTGGTTACTGTCAGGGATGTGACCCACAGCTGTTGCTCCAGCCACCTGCCACCTCCCGCGCACCATCATGAACTCTAACCCTCTGAAGCTGGAAGCCGGAAATAAGCTCTTCCACAGGCCACTCTAGTCATGGTGTTTCACCGGAACAACAGGAGAGCAACTAACACGTCAGCCATTCCTTTTTCACTTCCGAAGCCTTTACACCACGAGATGAGAAATAAAGGGAACAGTCAGCTGCAGGAACCCGTAAGTGAGAGGAGTCACGCCGTCATCGTACGGAGAACACACCGCGCCCTCACAGACCCGCACTCGCTCACCTCCAGGGCGCTCATGCTCTCCGTCCGTGTGCAACAGCATGGCGATTGGCATACCCACGTTCTTGGATCTTCCTGCTACAACCACATTTTTCCCAAATGTTTCAATTCCTTAAAAAAAAAAAAAAAAAAAAAAAAAAAAAAAAGAGTCTGTTTAAGTGTATGACTAGCAACAAGAAGCAAATTAAACATGGGAAAAAGCCAACTGAAGCATTCTTTGAAATTTTCTAATTAAATTTGGATTTCATGCCCTGTCTGTAGCATGACCTCATCAGGTTATTTATAAATATTTCTTTTAACGCTGTTTGGAATTGCCGTCTCCACTCCCATTATATCTTCATTTAAAACCACAAAAATTGTCAAGTTGCCATTAAAGTCCTTTTAAATACCACGTTTCACATGAAGTGTACAGTCCTAAAATATATTAACTGCTAATGAGAATAGACATTCATAGAATAAGCACAAATGGCGATCAGACTTCTAGCGAGGCTGCGATAGCGCAGAGTGAGAGGGTCCTACACTGCACTTCACGGAAAGAGACAGTATGCTCACGGAGTTATCTCTCTGCCTTTTGTGGGCACTATCTCTTTACAGGTAAAATGAAGAAATTGCGACCGAGGCGTATCCAACTACTGACGAGCAAGAGTGCGGTTCTAGAATCTGTTTTCTCTTGGAGAGTTTGTCTAGCAATTAGAAATCGGCAGATTAAAAATGATACGATGTTTCCCAAAGGGAAGTAAGTGACTGTGGTACAGGCAGGAAAGGCATTGATGTGCAGAGCGGCAGAACTCCAGGAACGACCCGCCAGCCTGTGAGCAGAGGATGTTTCTAGCACATTTGAAGCCTACATATTTTTAACAAAAACTATGGTCAATGGACATGGTTCCTATATAATTGACTCATTGTCTTTTCTATACTTTGGAAAGATTGTCATCAAAATAATAACTCAAAAGCAGGAAGGCACGACCATATTTGGAAGGCTCACCCATTACAGCTACAACTGTAGTTGCCTATCACCTGGCACATGTCCCTAATTTCCTTTTATTCTGTCTTGTTCTGTCATGTTCATAAACATATAACGTTTTACAGACTTTAGTTTTATCCTTATCATTCTCGTCACTTGTAGACAAGGGTAGTTCTGTCCAATCAAGGGCAGTTGCTCACCTGTAGTTGACACCTGTTTCCCACAGACCCAAGTTACCAACCTGCTCTTTTTATTATTTCCCAAACAGCACTGGCAGTGGCAGGTATCAGAGAACGCTGGTCAAGGCACAGTCTTCCAATATTGATAATGTGAAATCCATCTACGTCTTTTTCTGGGGCAATTCCATTGCATATTGCTCTCTCGTCCACGTGGTCTGAAAAGCAAATACGATTGGTCTCCTTTAAGATTCACGTGCACGTGGAAGCCTGGAGAGTGAAAAATGTCGACTTATAGCTGGATCACTTATGATTCAGGCTCCAAAGGACATAACGTAATTATTCTTTTCTTGCCATCAAAATAGTAAAGCAAAATGCGCTTAACTGATCGCTGTGATTGGTTGCATGGAGAGTATAGGCTAGTAAGGGCTCACGGTGGCTGCACTGGTGAATTGTGTAGAGCTGAACACGTCCGAGGAAATGCAGCAACTGTAGGTAGGAGTCTTCGCCTCAACATGCATGCAGATTTAAAGGGTTTTGATTCACTTTTCTTCATTACAAGATCTTCCCCCGCCCCCAGTAGACTTCCGTTAAAAATGAGGTAAAAGAGAAAGCAACAGAAGATACCCAAATGTGGTAAATAAATTCTGCTAAAATATCTGGCTAATGTGTTAACACCGTATAGAAGAGGCAAAGTCCCAGGGACACACACGAGAGGACTTTCCAAAAGGAAACAAGGTTGAAGATGTGGCGTACCAAGCAAGAAACCAAGCTGAGCTGTCAGTCTGCTACAGGCATTCCCAACCCCCCCCCCAAGTGGCATATTTAATAGGAAATTGCTGACCTTTGCCCCTGAAGGTCACAAGAGAAAGGCATCCACCGCCACCATTTCTATTTGCCATTTGATTGGCGGCAGTGGATAAGGAAAAAGAAAGAGACCTAGAAGTCTCAAAGAAAGTAGCAAAACCTCTCAAAAGTAGTGCAGTTGTTTATTCTGGATATCTAAGGAATGTATAAGGTAACTGCAAGAATTAACAAGGTCAACTCAGCAAGAACACACAGCACAAAGTCAGGACACAAAGACCAAGTGCATTTCTTCACGTGCACTGCAGTCATCGGAAGGTAAACTATATTTAAACTACTGTTTACGATGTCTTACCAACAGCAAACTTCTTAGGAACAAGCTTTTCTAAACTTGAGAGCAACTCCTATGATACAAACTACAAACGATTCTTGGCAGTTGACAAAATAAACACAAGTTATTCTCGGCCGTGTACTAGAAAACTCGGGATACATCGATTTCTCCAACCTGACCTCTAAATCCATGGGATTTTAGTATTAATCCTATATGGCTTCCATTAGATTCCAGAATATATTGGGAATTGGGTATACATTTTTAAAAACACCTATATTCTCCGATATCAATTTAAGGTGAAATATTTCTTTCATGCCTTGAAAAATCAAAAATTCCAGGCAGAGCTTTATGCTAACGGGATACGGTTCATATCCTTAGCATGTATGTAAGGTTTTTGAAAATTCATTCATTCAGCCACTCAACTAATATTTGAATGTATTTCATGGGGCTAATGGAACTTAGGGTACGTGAGTGAACCAACAGACGAAATTACATTCCAATGACATAAACAGCTGCCCAAACAGCTTAGCTGTAGTCTCAATAAATAGTCTCTGGATGCTACATTAAAAAGAAATCAAGACAGATTAAAAACTTGAAGTGAGGGGGCAGTAGAGGGAAGGGAAGTGGGTCTGACCTCACTGAACCACTCCACCTCCAATTCGAGTCTAGTGCGAAGGCTGTAAATGCTGCAGGCAGGACACTCTGGCCCAGTGGTTCCCAATGTCCCTAACGCTGTGACCCTTTTATACAGCTCCTCACGTTGTGGGGACCCCAGCCTTGAAATCGGTTTTGTTGCTACTTCATAACTGCAATTTTTGCTACTGGTGTGAATCATAACATGTATGTCTGTGTTTTCTGATGGTCTTAGGTGACCCCTGAGAAAAGGTCATGTGTCTCCCAAAGGTTCTCGGGACCCACAGATTGGAGACTACTGCTCTAGGCCACTGAAGGGGTAGGCCTCTTCCTCCGCCCATCTATAGCCTCGCTCTCTTAAAGCCACAGAGACCACTCGGGATGTCTAGAGACTTATCTTGCAGACATCCTGTGTGGGGTTAGGACCTGTGCATCCTACGAGGCTCTCTAAGCTGGCCTCCATCTGGTCCTCTCCTCTTCTCTGGTGCGAGCTGAAGCATATGCTGCCACTAAACATGACCGCAGTCCTCCAAAGAGGTTGGAGAAAGCCCTGTTTTCTTAAGCCCTGTTCAGTCCCTGAAACACTGTATAAAGTGATTTCTGTCAAATATACAGCACCACCTTTGAAACACCATATGTTTTCTTGAACAAAATACTCAGAAAAGTGGGTTTTTTTCATATTAAAATTTAAACCCACAGTAAATAGAAAGAAATATTGCTTTGGGGGTGTCTCAAGAAAAATAATTTAGATTCTGATTGTTTTTTAACTATCCCTCTTCCCTGAGTGTGTGGCCAGAGTTGTTTTTTGTTTTTTGTTTGTTTGTTTGTTTGTTTAGCTTAAACTAACAATACAGAAGACCAGAGGAAAGCCTATAAATTCATATGCTTTAATTTTTTAATTACATTATTTTTCACATTCCTTGTGTACTGTTTTTATATTAGGCCCCATTCTCCTCCTCCAACCTCCCCACACCCCAGTCCTGCCCCTCTCATGTCCACGGCCTCTTCTACTTTGTTATTGTTACTTTAACTGTTATTGTTTAAGTCAGTAAGTATGGAAATGCAACCTGATGAGTCCATTTAGTGTTGCTCATATATATTTTAAAAATGCTTTAAAGGAAGAAATATACACTATGCAAATAGCATTTTGAGATGAATACACTAAAAAACATGATAAAGTAAAAAAAAGCAAAAGATGGAGGGAAAGGAGAACAGTACTGTTGCTTTTGAAATTCCTGAATTTGAAGGTTTTGTTCGGGGTTTTGTTTTGTTTTGTTGAGAAGCCATCTCAAAACAGATTATGCCCATAAATTTAAACAATAAAACACCCTCTTAGGATGGCTTGCACCTAGGAACGAAGGTGAGGACACATTAGTGGTTACAGAGACCAGCCTTCCCTCTGAGATATAAGTGCTCTCAGTGATGTACTGTACTGTCTCGATAAAGCTTTGACATAGTTTTAAAAGATGCTTGTTCACATCAAAGTCAGTCCCTTTGGTGGGGAGGCCTGATGGCACTCAAAGAAAGAATAAGCAGGCTACCAAGATGAGACTTGATAGCCTGTGACCATATAGTGGGGGAGGAGGTCCCCCTCGGTCATAGACCTAGGGAAGGGAAATAGGGTGAAAGCAAGAGGGAAGAATGGGAGGATACAAGTGATAGGATAACAATTGAGTTGTAATCTGAATAAATTAATAAATTTAAATTTAAATTTAAAAATATGCTTGCTCAATGCTGCCATCTAGTGGTAATACCCTTCACTTACAGGACAGTCTGCTTTTTTTTTTTTTTTTTTTTTTCCTTCTTTTTTTCTTTCTTGTGTTTTTCTCACTTTAAAAAGTGACTTACAAATGTTTTAAGGTAAAAGACGACCTTTTGAGAATGGGATTATGAAAATGATGTCAAAATTATTTGAAGCAAAAACTTATTCATTAAATATTGTTTTTTCTTTTAATGACTCTTAAATTGAATAACAATAATTCACAGCTTATGAGATAATAATTTATTGTCATTGATATTATTTTAGTGCACTTTGTGTGCGCATGTGTGCATGCATGAATGTGTTCATGTGTGTACATGTGTGTGTGTTTCATGTGTGAAAGCCGTAGGTTAATATTAGTTTAACCCCCTCCTCACCTTTTGAACTGGAGTCTCAGTGAACAGGAAAATGTTAGTTTGGTAAGATAAGCTAGAGAGTAGGTCTCAGAGGCCCTTCTGCCTCTACCTGCCAGTACTAGTGTTAAAGGCATGCACCACCATGCCCAACTCTTTACAAGGGCACCAGGGACCCAAACTCAGATCGTCACTCTTGCACAGCAGACACATAGCCAACTGAGGCAGCCCTTTCATGACACAATGTTGATATTGATCCCAAGGTGTGCAAATTTTAGAGAATTTTTTATCTTCACAATAATAGATATATTCAAATCTGCCACTGAAAACAAAAGCTACCGCCTTGACAGTAACCTATATTTACTGAATTACACGCATTATCTATCTATTAACTCATCTCCATTCCTCTTCCAACCTGTTTTTAACTTCATCCTGGTTCCTGTACCCATCATCCCTTTGGTACCTTTTCTGAAAACCTAAGTCTGAAAGATTTAACGGTGACAAATAATATCAAGTTGGTGTTTCTATGCATGAAGTAAACCAGAATTTAAAATTACTATTCCGTGGCGGGTCCTCCTTTAGGCTATTTTATTTAATGCTCAAAACCTCTTATGAGGCAGCAAGGAATTCATTCATTCAGCCACTCAACTAATATTTGAATGTATTTCACGGGCTAATGGAACTTAGGGTACGTGAGTGAACCAACAGACGAAATTACATTCCAATGACATAAACAGCTGCCCAAACCGCTTAGCTGTTGTCTCAATAAATAGTCTCTGGATGCTACATTCTTTACTTCTGAGATGGGGAGACTGAAACAGAGGGGTGACTGGTAGACAGGATGTATTGGTGGGTGTGAGGCAGAAGACTCAACCCCAGACAACGTCATTATAAAATCTACCTTGCCAACACCACCGTCTCTGAATATTGAAAGGTAGGGCACGAACACGTTCACTCCAGACATTTACAGAGTCCACTAGTTTATGCTGATATCTGGAAATATATTAACTATGGCTAAAATACTAGCATGGGAATCAGTCCGCCTGGGTTCAAATTCAGTTACTCTGAAGGAAAGAACTTACTCTCTGTGTTCTTGTCACCAAATACAAATAATGATAGCTTCACCCCCACAGAATTACGGTGAGGATTCAAACTGAGGATGACGGAACATAAACTCTTCATACAACAGACTTAGTTCGGTGGATGCTGACCACTGGTATTTTGGCTACATATTACAGGCTGTCCATATAGAAAAATATCCTCTCTCAGGGCATCCTCACATTTGCTGGGGTCCCCTTACCTGTCTGCTTCTTATTCTAGGAACACAGGACCCAAGCAGTTTGTCTGTGGAACAGATAGGTAACCAGTGCCATCTACTGGCCATTAGTAACAATGTCACCAAGTAAATGTCACAACGGCAACATGTTTACTATTTGATTTTGTTAGGACAAACTAAATATAGTCCAGTCAGAAATGCTGAAAAAGAAAATGTACTAGTTTGGAAAATAACTCTAAAACATTTTAAATTATATGTATTTGTGGTATGTAATATGAGGCTCTGCCACATTGTATACTGTATATAATGGTTAGCTCAATGTAGTCAACATATCATATACTTCTTTATGTACGGTCAGAATATGTAAATCTGCTTTTGCGGCAATATTCATCACTGTTTCATGGTGCTGCACATTAGGTCTCTAGAAGTTATTTGTTATATCTAACCAATGTATTAAATCCTCTGGCCAGGACTTCATGTATGCACCCCCAGTCGTCAGCCCCTCATAACCACCACTCTATGGTAAGTTTTCTGCAGACTCGAAATGTTTATTTGTTTCTGTGCTTGTGACATGGTGTCTTGTAGCCTGGGCAGCCGTGACGACACTATCTAGCCAATGAGCCCTGACCTTCCTGCCTCCAAATGCCAAGCACCCCAGGCATGATTTATACCCTGAGTATTAGTGTTTAGTTCGGTATTTGTCTTGCTGTGTGGTTTGCTTCACATGCAGGGCCTTTACACAAGCTCAGGAAGTTATTTGTTTCCTTGATGCTTGGTTGGATGAATATGTCTGAATTTTGAGGATTAACCTCTGATTAGACGCAAGGTTCACAAACATCTTCTCCAATCCCACAATGTTGACTCTTCACTCTGTTGGTGACTTCTTTACTGTAAACCAGTTTTTAAATTTGGGGTTTTCTCACTATTTTTGCTTTCTTTCATGTTGTCACACCCAAGAATTATTAGCACAGACTGGATGCTAAGAAACAGGCCCTCTGAATGTTCCTTTTTTGTAGCTTGCAGTTTCATTTCCACATTTAACATAAGTTTAGTTACTATATTAGTTAGTGTTGAGTTAGAGGGTGATATGAGTCTAATTTCATTTTGCATATGTATATATGTTTCCCCCAATACCTTTTCTCCAGGTCTGAAAGATACAGTTGGCCTTAAATGGGGCTCACTCCTAGCTTTCCCATCTGCTTCACTGATGTCAGTGGCAGTACCGTTTTGTTTTGACTGCTGTAGTTTTGTAGTAGTTTCTGAGATTAGGTGGCTTGATGCTACCATCTTTCATCTTCTGCTCAGCCTTCCTTTGATTACTTGGGTCTTTTGGGCCTCCATACTAGTTTGGGGATATTTGGAGTGAATGTATCCATGCTATCCCTTTGGCTTTTTAGAAAGCGCACAGGAGTTTTGAGAAGAAAGTCACTGAATTGTAGATGATTGTGGACAGTATGACACTCTTAGAATTAACACTATAAATAGTTCATAAAACTATTTAAACACTGTGGGGGAACTTTCAAATGAAGCAAAGTGTGAGTTGATAGCTTGCTAATTAAATTACAACCCCGCCCCCCACACACACACACATTTTTGCACGAGCTAAGCAATTGTCAAGTTACTGCCAAATGCTTTAGAAATGTTTTTAATGTCAATAAACTTATGGTCATGCTTAAAGCTCATTTCCCTATGGCATAAACGGAAATATCCCATGTATTTGGCTCCTTCTTACTTTTGAAAGAAGATGCTTTTAACATCTAAGTAATATTCCATTGTGTAAATGTACCAGAGTTAGTTTATACATTCTTCAGTTGAGGGACACCTAGGTTGTTTCCAGATTCTGGCTATTACAAATAAAGTTGCTATGAACATAGTTGAGCAGATGTCCCTGTGGTATGGTGGAGCATCTTTTGGGTATAGCTGGGTCTTGAGGGAAAGCTATTCCCAATTTTCTGAGACAGCACCAGATTGATTTCCAAAGCGGTTGTACAAGTTTGCACTCCCACCGGCACATCCTTGCCAGCCTGTGCTGTCACTTCAGTTTTTGATCTTAGTCATTTTGATATATGTAAGATGGAATCTCAGAGTTGTTTTGATTTGCATTGCCCTGATGACTAGGGACACTGAGCTTTTCTTTAAGTGTTTCCTGGCCATTTGATATTCCTCTGTTGAGAATTCTCTGTTTAGATCTGTACCCCAATTTTTAATTGTATTATTTTGTTTGGTGGTGTTTAATTTCTTGAGTTCTCTATATATTTTGGATATTAGCCCTTTGTCACATGTACAGAAGACATGCATGGTATATACTCACTCATCAGTGAATATTAACCTAGCATAGATGTCCTCTGAGAGACTCCACCCAGCAAGGATCAGGACAGACGCTGGACTTGGAGCAGACTCTGGGCAGAATGCTGAGAGTTGTATGGAAGAATGGGGACAAAGGACCTAGAGGAGTCATGAGCTCCACAGGGAGATCATCAAGGCCGGAGGGTCTGGACCCAGGGGGGCTGCACACACTAATGCACCAAGGACAATGCATGCAGAAAACATAGACCCCCTGTTCAGATGCAGCAGATGGACAGCTCATTCTTCATGTGGGGGAGGGAGAGTAGGGACTGCCTCTGATACCAATTCTGGTGCCTGTGATTTGAACACTTTCCCTTGGTGCCGCGGCCTTGAGGGCACACAGAGGAAGGGGATGCAGGCTATTCTGATGTCACCTGTCAGGCTGTGGTCAGATGGTGGGAGAGGAGGGGGCCCCTGTCAGAGGTCTAGCAGAAGGGAATAGGCAGAAGAGGGAGGGTAGAAAAGGAAGATAAGAGCAAGAGGGGGTAACAATTGGGATGTAATGTGAATAAATTATAATAAATAATTTTAAAAAAAAAACAGAAAGAGAGAAGGAGCTGCATCAGTACGTTAGCTTTACCAGGATGCAACTGCAGCTTTATCTGTCAGAGCATTTTGCTTACTGGGAAACTTTGATAGCACCTAAGATCCCTTATGATTTAAAGTTTTAAAGTGGTGGTTCTCAACCTTCCAAATGCTGTGACCCTTTAATACAGTTCCTCGTGTTTAAGTGATCCCAATGAATAAAATTATTGTTGCTACTTCATAAGTGAAATTATGCTACTGTTATGAATCATAATATAAATATCTGATATATGAATACGTGATATGAGATTCTGTTTGGGGTTTGAGAACCACAATTTTAAAGTGATGCCACAGTAGAGGCAAAGTATTGAAAGTCTGAGATTTTAAACAAAATAAAATCTTCAGTATATATTGATATTATGTCTTTGTATAACATAAAACAACGCAATTAATTAATTTAAATATTTTCGCATGTAATAGCATCAAGCAGCCTTGTTTTCGTCACATGAGATAAGAGTTTGCCTACTACATAATTTAAAATTGAACAACGATATGTCCTATACGATACCAATAATATCGCAGAGTTTAGACATAAATGAATTTCAGAACCACAGTTTAGTGAAATAATATCAATCCCCCTGTAACATAGTTCAAATTTCAGCTCTTTAACTACATTTCAGGTAAATTCACTATGACTACATAAAAGCTATTGGCTCTTATGCTCAGGAACCCTGTGACAGCTGAACATGCCAATCCTTGGCCAATCACATATTTCCTTCAAATATCTGATTGAGCATTGAATGTTTCTTATTCAATTCAAGTATAGATGTAAAGTGTGTCCTCACTATGTATCACAGACTTACACCCACATGACACTGTACAAATACATAATAGGCAAAGGGGATTGGCCTATAAAGGCAAAGAAACTACATGTGATAATGCTCTGTAATGTCTGTGAGTAGATCAGATTAGTAAGGAGAGGCAGGTGTCACCTATGCTTCCATGATGTCGAGGTAAGGACTATGTTGTAGAACCCTGGCATACATAGGAGGAAGAAATGACTTCATCAGGACTCAACCTGGATGTCAATGGAGGCATGCAAACTGACTGGAATGTTAACACAGCATCCTATGAGGAGCTGTAGCTGGGACTGAGGCAAGTGCCAATAAGGGAAGGGGCTGTGATGAAAAGCCAGGGAGAATCCTAAGGGAGGCAACACCTTCGAAAAGGGGCTCTTAGCAATGTCCATGATGCTGCGTGTTCAAATAAAAGGTGGCCCGCTTAGAAAGGAATATGACGAGCCAATAATTCACCACGCCATTGAAAAGGTGTTGTCCCAACTCAATTGTACATCAATGAGGCAATCACTCTGCAAACTAGTCCTGACATAGTTTCATTTTAAAAATAAACAAAACAAACAAAAATAAGATACTTTAAATCTTGCATCTAATGTTTTAAGAGACAGTATCATACAATTGAGACGTAATATGAATAAATTAATAAAATATATTTAAAAATCAAAAAAGATAGTATCGTGAATAAATATTAGCTATACCACTTTCCATTTCATAACTTCAAACCACAATAAGATAGCTTTCCACACCTGAATAGATTTTTAAGTGACACAGAAAATTGCTAACTTCCCCATTGTTTGTTGGGAGCACTGCCTGCCTTCAGTTGGCAGGCTGCTGAGGCTGTACCCTGCTGTACAGAAAGATATGTCTTGCCCACACCTAACTTTTCCATGCACAATTTTTCATCTTGTAAGTATAAATCATTAGGACACTGTTAGCTATTACTATAGCACTGAGGTAACAGCCAGTCCTCTTCTGAATGTCTTTTTTAAAATATATTTTATTAATTTACTCATATTACATCTCAATTATTATCCCATCCCTTGTATCCTCCCATTCCTCCCTCCCTTCTGCTTTCCCCCTACTCCTCTCCCCTACAACTGTGACTAAAGGGGACCTCCTCCCCATGTATATGCTCATAGGGTATCAAGTCTCTTCTTGGTAGCCTGCTATCCCTCCTCTGAGTGCCACCAGGTCTCCTCATCCAGAGGACATGGTCAAATATGGGGCACCAGAGTTTGTGTGAAAGTCAGACCCCACTCTCCACTCAACTGTGGAGAATGTCCTGTCCATTGGCTAGATCCAGGTAGGGGTTTGAAGTTTACTGCGTGAATTGCCCTTGGCTGGTGCCATAGTTTGAGTGGGACCCATGGGCCCAGATCCGCCCATCATGTTCTACTTGTAGGTTTCTAGGACCCTCTAGATCCTTCTATTTCTCCATTCTTCCTTGCTTCTCTCACCTAGAGTCCCAGTAGGAAGTCTTCCCCTCTGTCCCACTTTCCTGATTGGTGAAGACTTTCGTGGGACATGTCCATTGGGCTAGTGTCCAGATATAAGTGAGTATATACCCTTTGACTCTTACTGCTTCTGAACATCTTATAAATCGCCCTCAGGCCATGACAAGCCCTTTCTCCTGCCCAACCTGGATATACAAAAGGGCACCAAGTACCTGGAAGTGGCAGCTGAACTAATATACCACTGACTCTTGGGTCCATGTTCAGCTGATCAGTGATATCCAAAAGTTCCTCCTGAGAAACATTCCTCGGCTTCAGAATGAGCTCACTGCAGATTCCTGGGAGAAAACCAAACACAGAAAGTCGCTTGAATACCCAGAGAGGATTCTCCTATGCAGTATTCTCCCATGGAATGCTTTTACTTAACCAAGTCTTCCCTGGTGTGTAACTGTTGTCTTCGTCCCTGTGCCACCGGAAGGAAGGCTCTTCTACAAAGTCAGTGTCCTAGTCACTAGGAGGAGGGATTCTCTGTCAGTACACAGAATCTCTCCTGATTCCTACGCTCCTCTGTCTGCCACTCCAGGTGACAACCTGAACGGACTTGTAAGACCCCCTCTTAGAAGACTTGAAGATGCCAAGTGAGACAGGAAATCAGTGAGGTTTATGATTCAGTTCAAGCAAATGTAATAAACAGGCTCTTTAAATGCAGAGTCCTGTTGCGTCACCCACAAAATATGAAATCACAATGAAAAAATTGTATATGAAACCTGAAAACAGTAAGAAATTCATATAAGCTTTGTAATTGAATAATCTCTAATAATAAGAACCCATGTTATCTGAATGGGGCTAATTGGATAATTATCACTCCTGATTGTGTAACTTTATGTGATAACAGAAACACTTAGTAACAATTATAGCTGACACACATACCCACCTACAACAGAGGCAGCTTTTATCTTATTCCTGACGTAGGTGTGGCTTGCTGGATTATCTCCCACTAAAATGATACTGAGGTGAGGCCTTCGGTTTCCAAGAGCAACCCATGACTCCACACCTTGTTGTATTTCTTTCTGGATTTGTTTGGCCATTTCCGTTCCTGAGATGATAATGGCTTCATGTCTGTGGGAAACAAAACACTAAGTATAATATTAAAAAGCCAATAAGGACCATTAAACTGAATAAATATATATTACAAGAATGTTACAACCATGGAGGCTGGTAAGATGGCTCAGCAGTGAAGAGCGCCTGTTGCTCTTGCAAAGGACGGAGCAGGGTCAATTCCCAGAACCCACATGGTAGCTCACAACTGACTGGAATTTCAGTTCCAGAGGAGCACATGCCTTTTTCCAGCCTCCACAGGTTCTGCCTCACACGGTATACAGCCATGCATAAGATAAAAATAAATATTCAAACTACTATGAACATTGAAAATTTGACTTTTCTAACTTCAGGTTCATGAATAATATTAGTGATTTCTGCGATTATAGTTCTTCTGTACTTCTACCTTACAATTTGCTTGCTCTACACTGAATGTGTTTATGTCACCTCAAAGTCTAAACTGCTCAGTTATGAAGTTAGGAGGGGAGCTCTTGAGAGCAGGTTAGTGTGGAGATCTCTACAAACACCCAGCAGAAGGAAGTCAGCTCAACAAGACTCAGTAGCGAGTGTTAGTTCAAATGTTGAGAGCCTGACACTGGGCAGTTTATTTTATGCATATGTAGATACAATACAATTGAGGGAGTTTCTTAATGATAACTAACTCAATCCAGTGTGTTCAGAGATCGAGGGAATGGCAAACTATTGACCACCAGCTCAACTTGAGACCCACCCCATGGGAGAGAGCCAAGCCCTGACACTATTAATGATACTCTGCTATGCATGCAGACAGGAGCCTAGCAGAGCTGTCCTCTGAGAGGCTCCACCCATCAGCAGATGGAACCAGATGCTGAGACTCACAGCCAAACGACAGGCTGAGCTGGGGGAGTTTTGTGGAGGAGTGGTAGGAAGGATGGAGGGATCCAGAGAGACCAAGAACACCATTAGAAGACCTACAGAATCAACTAACCTGGGCTCACGGAGGCTTATAAAGATTGAACCACTAACCAAAGAGCATGCATGGGCTGGACCTAGAGCCCTACACATATGTAGCAGATGTAGACCGTGATCAGCATGTGGATCCCATAACAATAAATGTGCCTAGTCCTGCTGTGACTTGATGTACCAGGATGGGTTGGTACCCATGGGGGAGCCTCCCCTTCTCTGAGGATATGAGGTGGGGGAAATGAGGTATGGTAGTGAGGATGGGACTGGGAGGAAAGAAGGAAGGGGGACTGCCATCAGGCTGTAAAGTGAATAATAAACAAATAAGTTTTCCTGGTGGTAATTAACTCAATTCGGTGTGTACAACAATCTTAAGACATGATAATATTGTAACTCTTTTTAAAGTAGATGTGACCTCTTTCATAAACATGGGGATACACACACACACACACACACACACACACACACACACACACACACACACACACACACACCACCGAGTCTATTTGGTGCTGGGTATTTAGTACTGATCACTTGAGACTAGTAACCTATCAGAGGCTTGTCCCTGAGGAAGACCGGTTGTCCTCCTCTGAGCAGCTATCAATTGCCTTCATGTAGGGCTGAGGCCTTAGGAGATCACCCTGTCCACACTGGCATGTCGACCTTTGTCAACATGTAGGTCTTATTTAGGCAATGTGTATTACCAAAGAAACGGGAAATGTGAGAAGGGATTGTGGTGAGAGGAGCTGTGAAAGGGGGCACAGGCTGGCACAGAATCTATGAAGGGGGTTGTGGGAAAAACAAGAGAGCTCTTAGCTGGGGAGCAGAGAGGAAGGCAAAACAGAGGAAGGAAAGAGAGAGAGTGGGATAAAGAACATTAAGGATGATTCTTTTCTGTTTAATTAAAATATATACTATATTCAAGTATGTATATGCAGATATAAAAAATTTAAATGAAATTTGAATTATTTAAATGAAGTTTCCCTTGGGGTGATAATGCCCCCCCACACCCCACACACTATCTAACAAAAACCACGCCTACCTTGGAGTCGCTGATTGGGGGAGTTCAAGAGACCCCAAAATCAATACAGGCTCTCTCTGTTGCCCAGTGTTGCCTCCTAGAAGGTAAGGCATCAGTTGCTGAAGACATCAGTTGCTTTGGACACAGGACTTACAGGAACTGATCTGGATCGGACCTGGGAGCCTCCAATCTCTGCCTCTTAAAGTTTCATGTGTGTTTTCCTCCAGCAGTTTCAAGGTCTCACACTTTTTATTATTATTTTTTAGTTGATTTTTGTGCTGGATGAGAAATGTGAACCTAGTTTTATTCTTCTGCATGGGGAAATCTAGTTTCCCCAGTACCTTTTCTTAGACCTTGCCTCTTCTCCACTATTTGGTTTTGACACCTTTGTATCACACATACACATGACTTGTTCTTCCTTTCTTATTTGGACTCCCCCTGCCCCCCCCAACATTTACTTGGCTCAATTGCTCTAGCTTAGACTTTCAATACCATATTAAAAAGAAGTGGACAAAGAAGATGCCTTCACCTTACTTCTGATTTTAAAGGGAAAGCTTTTAGTCTTTTCAGCATTAATCTGTGGATGTATTAAAATAAAGTTAATGTGCTGAGGCACATCTCTATATTTAATTTACTGAGTTTATATCATAAATGAACACTCCATTTTTTTCACATGATTTATCTGCCTGCAGCTAATGAGACAATCATAATGTCTGGCCTCCATTCTATTAATGTGTGGCGTCACATGTATTTATTTGCTTAGGCACTGAGCCATCTTTGCATCTCAGGGACAAATCCAGTCTACTATTTACACCATCCTTTGAATGGTGGTTGAATTGTTTGCCCTTGTTTTACCAAGTATTTTTGCATCTGTGTTCATTGAGGAGGACTCTGGTTCATTTTCTTGTGGTGTTCTTGTCTGGCTGTGGCATCAGTGTAATTCTGGTCTCACATGAGTTTAAAAGGAATTTAAAACTATTTCTCCCTCTTGTACTTCCTGAAGGCATTTAAAAAGTATGGTATCACTTCTTAAAAGTTTGATATGGTCATCAGTAAAGCCATCCGGTACTAGAATTGTTTGCTGCTGTTGAAAAAAAGGTTGACTATTTATTCAAGTTCTATATTCATCAATGCTATTTATATTTTTGTATTTCTTCATAATATAGTCTTGATAGTTTATATTTCTAGAAAATTTTTGGTTTCTCCTTGCTTATCTGATCTGTTACCAGTAATATTTCAATTTTAATTACAACTTTAAATTTTATGTCTATTCATGGAACTTTCATATTTCACCCAGTTATTGAGACCTAATCTCAACAAACCTACTGATACCTCATCTCAAGAAACTAATAACAACAATCAAATTTTATGCAAAAATTTTAAATGTTTACACTCTAGCCTGTGCATTTGGGAAGTATTCAGCTGATGATGAATGGAATGTTCTGTGTGTGTTAGGTTAATTTAGTTTAAGGTGTCACATAAAACTGTTTCGTGTCATTCTCTATTTGGACGATGCGTTGCCCAAAGTACAGCACTGCAATCCCTGACCATCATTGGCCTGGTCTCTAGTTCTGCCTCAATATTGAATATATATATATATATTTTATCTTCTTGACAAAAAATTGACACATTTGTCTCTTTAATAGTTCTTTTTCTACTTACAACCATGCTACTACTACATGGACTGTTTCTTTCTGATTCATGTTCAGCCAATGTGTTAACTTTATAACTAAGATGCCTCTCTTAAAGACAGAATGGAGTTAATGCTTGTTTTAATTTATCCATGCATGCACTCCATGCCTTTTAACTAAACAATTAATTAATTTGCACTTACAGCTAATAAGTAAAAATTTACTACTGTCCTGATGTTTTCTTGTTATACATAGATCCTACAGTCCTTTCTTCCTCATTTTTTCCTGATAGCTTCATGGAGTGTTCCTTTGAATGGAATGACTTGTTTTCTTGCATTCAAATTTCTTTTACTTCTGAAAATCTATCCTGGCTACCTGGCTACAGTGGGTCTGTCATTTCTTTAAGATTCCCTTTTCTGTTCTGAGATTTTTATAATTTGTATATATATATATATATTGTATATTGTATATATTTTGTATATATAATAATTTGTATACATATAATATATTTGTATATAATTTTCATAAGTTGGTTCTTTTGCGGTTCATCCACTGCTTCTTTCTTCTGCTTTATCACACTATCTCAGATTTCTGTAGACTTTTTGTATCATTCAGCAAACTGCCTCATTTCTACATGTTTCTTCTCAGTTTCCTCCACTTAATTTTGTTTCATGTATGCTTTTCTGGAGCTTGCTGAGCTTAGGATATTTTGAATTCTGTTACTGAGATGAAATAAAGATGGTATACAATTTTGCTTCTTAGCTAGTGGTATATTTTGATGACTGTCTGTGATGCATTGATTACTATGCATGCAATGCTGTGGGAAGTTATTTCAGCCTTGCAGATCAGCTTCAATATAGACTTTTCATCAGCCAACCCACTAGGAGATTCTTAGCCTTGTTTCTTTAGCCTTGCTTGAGTTTTTAGGCGAGCGAGTGCCTGGACCATGCAAGTACTTACTAAGTACCCAGGAGTCAGTCTATTACCTGGGTCTACCAAGATAGACCTTAAGCTTTGGTCTATGGGGACAGCCTGGCTACAATGTCTAATTGGATGACTCTGTCAACTGGATATAACATCAAGGCAATGTTTATCTCTCATAACGAACTTAAAATAAGTTCATTTATTAACAAATCATATTGTTGTTGATAGTCTTAATAAGTGTTTATATTCTTAACTTTTTTTGATAGTGATGAGTGAAGCCCTTAGGTAGGCAGGCCTGTGTAATGTATCTATGGGGGCAGATCCGGAGCCTGAATCCATTCAAGATGACCTGAAACCCAACTCCATCTAGGTAAATCTGATACTAGGACAAGCTTTAAATTAATTTCATGGTTATACAGCCTAGCACTAGAATGAGATTGGTCTTGAGTCTGTAGGGAGTTGGCTGATGATGGTGTCCATTATGGTAAGCCTGGTTTCTAGGGCCAGTATCTGCAGAGATTCACCTATGGGTAAAGTCTGAGGCCTGAGACTGTGGAATACACTGTAACTGATGTTGGTAGATGCTGGCCTGATACTGGAGTGGGCCTAGAGCTGAGTCTCTTGATGCTGATCTGGAGTTTGTGGCTACAAGAGTCACCCTAGCATTGGGAAAGCCCTGAAGAAGCCTAGAGGAATGGGGGCTCAGGCTGCTGCAGAAGTCAGTCTTTCAGCTAGCAGAGATGTAGACCATGGAGTCGTGTGTACCAACCAATAACCAAAAGCAAGCCTGGAGACTGAGTCAACTGCGGTTGGACTAGAGTGTGACTACCAGCACTTGCTTCACACCAGCCTGATATTATAAGTCTGGCAAGTGCAGGGGTTTGCAGCAAGGCTGAGTGCTGCTTTCACTCTTCCCTCCTGCATCAAAGTGTGTGCTCCATATTGACGCACTGGAGTTTGAACACTGGGCAGTTATGCAGATGATATGAAACTGGCCTTCTTACACTCTTCAATGCACCTTTTCTTATTTTGATATTACAATATGCTGCCTCACCGTTTCACTGGATTCAGGAGTATTTGCAGAGGTATTTTCAGTTATGGAAAGTTGTTCAAGTTGATTCTGTGAGGGGACTACTGGAAAGACCTACGCTGCCATATTGTTGGTGTCATCACCCTTTGTTCATTGAAAACACTAGTTTTTCCCATCAATGAATCAAAGTAGATGATATTTCCAGGATGTACTCCGTATCCTCACTCACTTAATAGTTGTTTTGAAAAAGTATTCTAAAATTTAAAGTTAAATTCAACCATCATTGCTTCTAGGCTCTGCATTTCTCCTTTTCTTACATGGAGAAAACATGGTTGTTAATGCAGAGTGTCTAAAAGCTGTCATATTTCAAAACCTTGTATTTTGTTAAGGATCTATAAATAGGAGAGATGTTCTCTTCAAGGAAAGATGTTCTCTTCAAGGAAAGATGTTCTCTTCAAGGAAAGATGTTCTCTTCAAGGAAAGATGTTCTCTTCAAGGAAAGATGTTCTCTTCAAGGAAAGACGTTCTCTTCAAGGAAAGACGTTCTCTTCAAGGAAAGATGTTCTCTTCAAGGAAAGATGTTCTCTTCAAGGAAAGATGTTTTCTTCAAGGAAAGACGTTCTCTTCAAGGAAAGATGTTCTCTTCAAGGAAAGATGTTCTCTTCAAGGAAAGATGTTCTCTTCAAGGAAAGACGTTCTCTTCAAGGAAAGACGTTCTCTTCAAGGAAAGACGTTCTCTTCAAGGAAAGACGTTCTCTTCAAGGAAAGACGTTCTCTTCAAGGAAAGACGTTCTCTTCAAGGAAAGACGTTCTCTTCAAGGAAAGACGTTCTCTTCAAGGAAAGACGTTCTCTTCAAGGAAAGACGTTCTCTTCAAGGAAAGACGTTCTCTTCAAGGAAAGACGTTCTCTTCAAGGAAAGACGTTCTCTTCAAGGAAAGACGTTCTCTTCAAGGAAAGACGTTCTCTTCAAGGAAAGACGTTCTCTTCAAGGAAAGACGTTCTCTTCAAGGAAAGACGTTCTCTTCAAGGAAAGATGTTCTCTTCAAGGAAAGACGTTCTCTTCAAGGAAAGATGTTCTCTTCAAGGAAAGATGTTTTCTTCAAGGAAAGATGTTCTCTTCAAGGCTGTCAGATACAAATAGCCAAAACACCGAGAATGTAACATTCAGATAATTCCTGATTGTGTCATAGTTCTTCTTGCTATAAGTAGCTTATTGTATCTGTGTGTAATAATATAAATGTATATGTAAAAATCAAAAAATAGTAATAAAAATAAATAAAACTAGGGATGCAATTTATGTCTAATACAAAAAATTATCGTAGAGTAATCACTATTTGATGACTACAATCAGATTCCAGAAATGATAAGGATTTGAAAAATTATTTTGTAAGTCAGTTTATCATACCTAAAAACGATTACATTTCATTTAAAAATCTGATAGAAATTGTTAATATAATCAGCAAGTGGATCAAAAAGAGGAGGCACTTTCAGTCTTCGAGTTTTAGGCAAATTGCAATCAATGAATGGAAAGCTTATAAACAGAAACTTATCCTTCATAAAGCAAAGAACTAAACTAATTAAATAATAACCCACTGTGCAAGTAACTTTTAAGTTATATTGTTCATAAATCTGTTCCTTCCAAAAGCATATGTTAACTCTAAAATTCCAGTCCCCGTGAATGCGACCATATTTGGAAACCGAGCTTTGCTTGTGTGTCTCAAGTGTAGTATCTCGTCACAGAGAAGAGCCTTATTCCAATATGACTGTTGTCCTTTCAATAGACACACAGGCTACCGTGTGAAACACTGAGGAAAGACTGGGGTGTGCAAACACAGCCTAAAGAACTCCAAGGACCACAGGTAAAATCTAGGACCTGGGAGAGAAAGCAGTGCACCGCTGTAACTTGGTCTCAGACTTCTAGCTTATGGGAGTGTTAAGGATCAATTCCTGTTGTTTTACTTTGTTAACAGCAACTTCAGTAAATGTGTGCCACTGTGCAGTAGCCCCGCTCTCCAGATTCTGAAACCACAGAGTTTCACATGCCCTATGTATGTGAAGTTAAGCTGTCTTCATACAACTTACAACCAAGACAGCTTCTAAATGAATAATGTGTAAGTCACACAGGAGCACTCTGACTGAACAACAGTTCCCATTTAGGATGGAGTAATGAAAGATGATTCAGTATTGCCTCATGCTACTTAGGGCCGCATGTTTTTTAAAACATGCTTACTTCTGGAACTTTTCATTGAACATTTTCAGGTAACTGAAGTCATGCAAAGTAAAACTAAGGACAAACAGAGACTTCTACAATCTTTATCTAAATGCTCCAGTTCATGAGGAAAAAAAAAAAATTGAATGACTGAGCTCAAAGTTTTCTTGTAGATTATACTTTGTAATATATAAAAATGCAACCGAGAAGAAAATTTTACTACATCTAAATATGATCAAGTTGTTCTAAAATCAAACAACTTATGTGATGGCCTTATCTTTTATTTTCTTTTTTCCCTTTTATTAAACATAGATTCTTTTCTCATTCAATATAATCTGAATAAATGTCTCCTCCCTTTACTCCTCCCAGTTCCTCCCATCTTCTCTTTCATCATGATTTTATTTCATGTATTGTGGTGCAAAGACACCTCAAAGGGAGACAGTAGTCACCTGTGAATTTATGTAAACAAAAGTATCTTTATATTTCAATACAAAATAAAGTAAGATTGAGACTGTTCCATGTAGAGTTTTTTCTAAGCTTAACATCTGTAGATAAAATTAATTTAAAACTAAAATTGTCACTATTTGGCAAAAGAAAACTTTTAAAGTTGAAACTTGTAAGACCATTGCAGAAATTTTTCTTTTAAGATTAAGCACATGCTCAACTTTGCCCAGAAGAATTTAAGTATCACCATTTAAAAGGCATGATTAAGAACGTGGTTCAAACTTGTCATAAATACTAAGAGTAATTACTCAGCCTTACTAAAATTTAACATTCTAAAAATTTATAGGAAATTATTGTTTTAGTTTATTAGGATACAAACTGTCTTAAACTATTGCTAAGTATATTCTGAAGACACTATTTCACAGGTTCTGTAATATGTTCCTAAGACAACAAATATTCTAAATGTGTAATTTTCATCATTTAAAAATCATTTTTAATTCTCAAAAATCTGCCAATTTGGTCAAAACATCTATGGTCACCAGTTCATATCAAAAGTACACTGATCCTGACCGGTTAGACACAGCTCTCCCAGCACACCCGTGCTCGCTTGTTCGGATTCATTTCCTGAAATGACAGAATATCTTGATCAGCTCCCATGAAAGGCAGGGAGGCTCTCTCCCAGTAGCCTCTCTTCCCTGTTGCTGCGCTAGCCTCTAAATGCAACTTTATTACTAAGCAATAAATCACTGGCGACAGCTACAGGTGCGATAGAGCAGCACTGTGCAATAAACATTGCCCAACTGAAACCAGAAGGGTTGAGTGTAAGCCTGGTCCACGCTGGAGTAACATGAGGATTGACAAACTTAATTGCTTCCAAAGACACAGAGTTACCTCGTGTGTGTAATGAGAATGCTCCCTGTTGACCTTACACAATAAGATTAAGAGTTGCCTGGCTACTTTACAAAAATGGTTCTACTTCATAGTTCTCTTAAATAACAGAGGTGAGTTTGCATAGCCTGGAGCCATATGAGAAGAGAGTCATCCCCATTTGGCCATGCTTCTAAGGGCTTATCTGTCTTACTTTTACAAATGTAACTTTATTAAATTACAGTTACTATAATCAAATACACTGTACAGTCTATGATAAACCAGAGCAGAGCAGTAAACAAGAAAGATAACCTTTTGTATATCAACATACACTTCCAAAAGCAGCAGAACTTAGTCAAGGCCAACGGTGCAATGACAAGTCCCAAACCGTTGCTTCAAATTCATGTTTAATTATGACGTTAACTAGAGCACCAGTGACCAGCTTTAGGATTCATAAAGACGAAAAGACCTAACATCAACATAAACTGCTCCAAGGTCTCCACGAGTTCAGCTCAATCAGTTTGTGTGTCTTGTGTGTCCTGAGGCACAGCATGGGTTAGTTGAAGATTACGCTAAAAAATATTCAAGAGAACCAAGGCCAAGTCAGATATGGACTATGTCTAATAAGGCTAATAACAATAATTCTGAGCCTTCCGTGGCACATTTCTTTAAGTACATGAGTAGTAATGAGAGGTAAGTTTATGACCTTTTTATAGGTGCCTCAATTTCCCACCATAAGTATTTCACTCAACCCTTGAGGAAATTTTATGAAAAACCATAATTTGGAAATAAACAAAGACATAAAGCAAAGCACGGTCTATCATGAATGATTCATTCCAATGTCAATTTATAGCTTGCCAATTTAGAACCCTAAAATAAAACCAAAGGATTAGTAATTGCCAGCAATAAGCCTGGTTATATAACAACTTTTCCAGAAAAGAAATTGATTTCATGAGAATGCCTGCTTCACCTACAGATGTCCTTGAACACATTCTCAGAGAACTCACTTCAAATATGAATACATAGAGTTACAAGGGAAGCCAATTTTATTGAGATGGCATAAAAGGTAAGACTAATAATAGCAAAGGGATGAGTATAGATGATGTTTTGTGTTGTCTTAATCAATCATGATATTAAAATATTTCTAGGTGTTTGTGACCTCACAAGTGCTGACTGATGATCATATTAGTGTGATTTGTTGTCAACATTTACAAGGGAAGGATGCTGAATGGAGGAGATGCTAGTGACCTCCTTTCCAGGTAGGTTTATAGGTTGCCTTGATGCTATCTATAGGCTCCTACAGGAAGATATGCCCCAATAAGGTAATTTGAGAAACTAGGAATAAACCTGGTTATGGTCCGGGTTTAAGAATGAATATTTTGGGGGCTGGAGAGATGGCTCAGCAGTTGAAAGCACCGACTGTTCTTCCAGAGGTCATGAGTTCAATTCCCAGCAACCACATGGTGGCTCACAACCATCTTCCGGCCTGCAGGTGTATATGCAGGCAGAGCATTGTGTACATAATAATAAATAAATAATTCTTTTTTTTAAAAAATGAATATTTTGACCAGATATAAACTTGAATATTGAAAGGACAGAGGCAGTCGGATCTCTGTGAGTTTGAGGGCAACCTATAGAGAGAGCTTCAGGCCAGCCAGGATGACATAGTGAGACGTGTCTCAGAGAAATAAGTATATTTTGTAATCTGAGGGTGTAGTTCTCTGGTTACTGAACTTGCATAGCATCTCCAAGGCCTTGTGTTCAATCCTTAAGAACACAAACAAACAAACATCACTTCTGAAAAAAGTATATATATATTACACACACACACACACACACACACACACACACACACACACACACACCACGGGGCCTTTAAGGGGAGAAGAGGCTTTCCTTTCCTTTACAACCTGGAAATGAGATTCATTAACAAGAATAAAAAAGCCAGGGAGAGAGAGCCCTACTGGACAGGATGATGAGAGGGGACGTACAAGGAGCCTTCAGAGGAATCACCCAGTATTCAGCTCTCATATCTTTTCCTGGTGTCAGGAACCCCAAGACCACATGGTTTGCTCTGGGGTAGCTTACTTGGCAAGGAGCATGGAGAAGTCAGGCACTGGGCAGGACCACAGATTGGGAGCTAAGAAAGCACAGTACAGCAAGGCTTCTTAAGTGTCCCACAGGATTGAAGGAGGTGTGGCCTGGTTTCTCCAGGCTGTGGGATCTGCCCTCTTACAAGTGGCCAGTGTTTCAAAGGGGCAGGCCCATGTTCTAACACTGTTAATCTTAAATTTTGTCTTGAAAATGTTACATTAGCACACTATCTCTGTACAGCTGAGACACAGCTGAAAAGATAAAATTCAAATAGGAGACACCAAATGGTGAAACATTTAGTCTTAGTTTTCAAATGTATAGCATACCTGCTTAAAAAACAAAACTGTTGCCAGATTACTAAGTTCAACAAGAAACAAAGCCAGGCCTGGTGATGCACACCTTTAATTCTAGCACTTGGGAAGCAGAGGCCGGCAGATTGCTGTAAGTTTAAGGCCAACCTGGTCTGCAAAGGGAGTTCAGGACAGCCAAGGCTACACAGAGAAACCCTGTCTCAAAGAAGAAGAAGAAGAGGAAGAAGAAGAAGAAGAAGAAGAAGAAGAAGAAGAAGAAGAAGAAGAAGAAGAAGAAGAAGAAGAAGAAGGAGAAGAAGAAGGAGAAGAAGAAGGAGAAGAAGAAGAAGAAGAAGAAACAAAAATCACGTGTTCATCTTTGCCAACAAAACAGTATGATTTTGAGAAACTGTTTTGATAGCCTTTGAATAGCTCTCTCTAGACTGAAATCAATCTATATAAAATCAGCTTTTATAACAGTCCAAATTAGAGTCTGGGTCCTTTAAGCTTCAGGGAGGATAAAAGGTTTTCAAAGCAAATGACAACTCGGTGTGGAAAGGCAATCCCAAGAATGCTAAAAGGGAGACTCTGAAGACTCAGGACAGTCACTGTGACGTCCATGGCTTGAGGGACCTCTGGGCAGCAGCACAAGCCTGGAGCAAATACATGGGATGCCCCTGAGCTGCTGCTGCAAAGGAGTGGGAGGCACGGAGCAATCTCAACAAGCCCTGCAGAGCTGTTGTGGGCTATCTGCAAATCTGCTTTGAACCTGGTGTTAGATAATGGGCAAGGTTTGTGAAATTCCTGCCCCAAAGGGCTAGGAAGCTGCTAAGCTCCTCGTGGTGAGAAGCACTGGCCCCAGATTCACACAATGCTTTAAACCAAAGCCATTCTGATGTGAAAAGTCCTCATCACACCGTACCTGAAAGAAGGAATAATTTAAGCACCAAGAATGTTTTTTAAACCTTTTGACCATGTAGATAATTCATTTCAGAACAAAAGAAGCTTCAAAAATTAGAAAGACAAAATTAGAAATGATGTATTGACATTGGTTTCCCTCAATTATTAAGCTGTAATTTTTCAAGAATAAACAGACTAATGATGGATTTTAAAGGGGAAATACTGCAAGATAAATGGTAAATAATATTATTAAATTTTATAGCTTCCAAATTCTACCAAATAGCATATCTTAAATTTCAACGTACTAAAATAATCACCTGTGTAAAGAACACCTAGTGTGTTCTAAGTTTCTACTTAGACAAATATAAAAAATTCAAGACTTTTTTCATTTAAAGCTAAAATAGCTAAAAAGGATGATGCATTTGTTGATTTAAAATATTTAATATCATCATGGAGTGTATATATATAATCAAGGATAATTTCCGATCAAAATATGCTATGATTCAAATTTCATGTCAACAGGAATGATGTTAAGTGTGCAATCACTATGAGGGACCAGACAAATAAGGTGTCAGTAAAAAAGATGACTGAGTGGGGAGGCAGACAGTGGCGACCTCTGGAAGATGGAGTCTCTTCTCTCTGCTGGTCCTAGAAGAGAAAAGAGACACCAATAAACACCAACACACTGTCCAAATTCCTCCCCACCCGAGATACACCTGTCTGCGGGTGTTTCTCCTCCTTACAGCCAGCCGCACCTTCAGATATGGCATTGGGTGCAAAAAGAGATGTCAAAAATTGCCACCTTGTCCCAACTTGATTAGTATAGTACTGCCTTAAAAAAAAAAAAAAATATTACAAATAGCATTTCTTTTCATGGAATTGTAATCTGCATCAAACAGAATGGAAAGCAGGCTGGCACAAAGTAGTGTCTTTTATCATTACATTTTTTAAAAAAGCCTTCTATTTTTGGTTGTGAGCCTAGCCTTTAATGGCTGAGCCATTTCTCCAGCCCACCTGGTGGCACTCAGAGGAAGGATAGCAGGGTACCAAGAAGAGACTTGATACCCTATGAGCATATACAGGAGGAAAAAGTCCCCCTCAGTCACAGTCATAGGAGAGGGGAGTAAGGGGAAAATGGGAGGGAGGGAGGAATGGGAGGATACAAGGGATGGGAGAACCATTGAGATGTAATATGAATAAATTAATAACATTTTTAAAAATAGCATTCTAAAACCCACTGTATTGTCAGCTTCTGATTATAAAATAACTATACCGAGGCCACTAAATGTACTCTCTGTGTATGTGATATCAGAGTTCAAACCCAGGGCCTACCATCAGACCAAATTACAAGTTACAAGATGAGAAATGCCCATCAGTGGATGCCTATGTGCTTGTGCGGATGAAGCATGTGGCTACAGCCAAATATTGGGGTTGCCCCTGTCGCCTGTGACTCATTTAGTAGGCAGTGGACATGGAGCAAGTGGGGAGACGGAGACACTGAATTGATGAAGGAATGTTAGCCAACTTGTACACCCAAAATATTATCCTCACTCGAGAGACACCGCACTAAACACTTGAAATTCCAAGCATAATGATTTAAATAGAGCGCCTTTAGTAAATAATCCTTTCAATGTTGTAAATGCAAACAGAATCCTACCGAATCTGTTTTTCCATGGGAGCAGAGCACTCGGGCAATGTCAAGCGAAATAGCAAATCTCAACACTACTACAGTGTACAGCACTAGAATTCTGAACCACTCTCATTTTTCACATATGCTTCTATGACCTAGTCATTATAAGCCATCTCCGAAGGTAAAACTACAGGAAATACTTTACATTCCAGCGACTCAATACTAAGATCTAAATTTGTAGGATGGGAGAGTTTATTTAAATTAAATAAACAGCATGTATGGGCACCACATCATTGCTTACTTTCCTTGGGGACACAAAGTGACTATAACAGGACAGGCGAGTCTCTGGCCATCTAAGCAAGCTGTAAATGTAACGTTACCAGAAGCCCTGAAAGTTCACAAAATAAGTTTTTTTCTGAATTCACTGGCCCTGGGTAGGACGCTATGAACTGCTATCCCATGGATTGGATTCTCCAAAGAACACGGGAAGATGAGGCAGGGTATTCCTGGGCACCAGCGTGTTTTTTCATTGTCCTAGCCACCAACCAAACCCAAGGGGACCAAGCAAAGTAAAGGACTAACAACTCCAGGGAAGTTGGCAGGTGCCATACAGAGAAAGGCTGAGTGGCCAGCGTTGACGTTCACATGAAACCACTAAGACATTTAGACGTGGGAACGACTTCAGCAACGCGGGTGACAAAGGAATACAGAAACTGAAGCGCTCGTTGACTGTCTACACAACGCCTACTCTTGCTGGCACAAGAACAATCCGAACAAAGCCAGGGTCCAAGCGAGCTGCCCACGCCCACGGCCCTTTCCCTGACCACCTGGCTGCACCACGACGCCGCGTCCCAACCCCACGCTCGCAAGCTCTCCACGCCCAGGCCCCTAGGGCCTCCTCAGGCCCGGCCGCCGCCACGCGCGCTCCGCCCCACGCGCGCTCCGCCCCACGCGCGGCCGCTTCCCGCAGCTCCTACCCTAAGCCGCTGCTCCCGAAGCGTCGCCACGCGCGCTCGGCTACTCCCGGGGCCCGCGCAGGCCCACGGCCCAGGAGCAGCAAGAAGCCGCGGGCCCGAGTCGCCATGGCTTGTCGCTGTCCTCGGAGGGTCCCCGCGGTCAGCTCTGCGGCTCTCCCGGGGTGGGGGGGGGAGGGGGGGGCTCAGCAGGGTTCCGGGGCACGGGGCGGGGCGGAGCCCGGAGGACAGGGAGGCTCGGCTGGTGGCCGCGGGGTGGCGGGTGACTTGGCTCTGGCCTGCGCGCGGTCGCCACAAGGAGAACAAGGAAGGCCTCCGCCGTTCACTGCAGGCTGCACTCCCCTCTGTCCCCAAAGCCCAGCGCCAGTCCCCCTGGTCTCCATGGTTACAGGGAAGGCGACTTGGAACAGGAACTTTGTTTCAGGTCCTAGCTTTTAACTCCCCGTGTGACCTTAGGACGCTTTGAAAAAGAAGACGTGTCCTTGACACGTCTAGAAGATCCATTGCACTCCAAGAGTTTGTGGTCCCTTGAAGCAGAGTGAGTTTGCAATGAGAAACAAAAGTTAAAGCCAGAAAAAAAAAGGTCAAATCTGCCGCAAAGCTAACAGGAAATATTCCTCAGGAAGTCAAGGTGTGGCTGTGAGGACCAAGGTCTGTCTGCTTCAGAGCTGCTGACCCGACTGAGGGGAACTTATTATGGAAAGTTCCAGATACTAGAGAGCTTGTTCTGTAAAAATCCTGTCAAGAACAAAGTTGCATGGTCTGGCTGATAGAAAGCAATTACACCCAAAGGAGCACCAGGAAAAAAACTTACAAGAGAATCTTGGCATTGAAACTTTAGGTATAACACTTAATTGTAACGTATAAAGATTTATAAATTGCTGTTGTAGGGGGAAAAAAACCTGCCCAGAGAATGAAAAATCAGGAAGAAAGCTACTGTGGGCTGGGGTGTTTGCCAAATGTGTATTATGAATTTGCACCCAAATTATACAAAGAACTGAAACAAATCACTGTCCCCGGCTTTAAATGGGGTCTGGGACTTAACTACCCACCAAGCCTCCTTTTGGTTTGTATATTAAGATATTTGATCCATCTTGAAGTGGTTTTTCTTTTTCTTTTTTCTTTTTCTCTTCTTTTTTTTTTAACCTACAAAGTTATTTTTTCTGTTTCACAAAATTTGAAGATTAATTTACAAACATTTTAAAATATATTTTATCAATTTATTCATATTACATCTCAGTTGTTATCCCATCCCTTGTATCCTCCCATTCCTCCCTCCCTCCTATTTTCCCCTTACTCCCCTCCCCTATGACTGTGGCTGAGGGGGACCTCCTCCCCCTGTATATGCTCATAGGGTATCAAGTCTCTTCTTGGTAGTCTGCTATCCTTCCTCTGAGTGCCACCAGGCCTCCCCACCCAGGGGACGTGGTCAAATATGGGGCACCAGAGTTCGTGTGAAAGTCAGACCCCAGTCTCTACTCAACTGTGGAGAATGTCCTGTCCATTGGGTAGACCTGGTTAGGGGTTTGAAGTTTATGGCCTGTATTGTCCTTGGCTGGTGCCATAGTTTGAGGTTTTTCTTTTCTGACAGAGATACGTGTGTAAGCCTATCCTTCAGTAGATGGACATCCGGTTTTCCAAGCATCGTTTGTTAGAGATGTTGTCTTGTCTCCCACACATGGTCAGCACTTTTTGCAAGAATTAGGCGACTGCTGCTGTGTGGGCTATTTCTGGGACTTCTCTTCTATTCTCTTGGTTTATATATCTGTCTTTGTGCCTGTACAATGCTGATCTTGTTACAGTGACCATGCAGTAAATACAGATATCCAGATCAATTCAGTTACAAAATGAGAAAATTGTGTTAGCACTGTCTAGGCCAGTGGCTCTCAATCTGTGGGTCACGGTTCCTTTGAGAGACCAAATGATCCTTTCGCAGAGCTCCCCTAAGAATATCCGAAAACACAGATATTTATATTATGATTTTCAACAACAGCAAAATCACAGTTGTGAAATAGCAACGAAAATAACTTTATGGTTAGAGGTCACCACAACGTGAGGAACTATATTAAAGGCTCACAGCAATAGGAAGGTCAAGAACCACCTAATACTAATCAAAGTAGGCCCATGACTCTTGCCTTGAACACTGACCCCTACAAGATTGCATTTATTGCTTATAAGTTGCATTCTGTGGTCTGGTGGTTTACTACAAGATGCAGGGTATAGAACCCGTTTTGTTCTACCCACACGTATTTCACTGGGATTACTGAATACAGGATGCTTTGTCTGGGTGTGGAAGAACCTCACTTATATCTTCCCCTGACACAGTGTGCTGCAGGATGGCCTCAGGTGATGGCCATGGGAGACGGGCAGCTGGCCTAACTGTGACATTTGTAAGTGGTCTCCTCATCTCTATATTACTTGCGTTCACTTGCCTGCTGGCTTTCCCTACACCTCCTTAAGACACACTTACACGCCAGTCTTTGTCTCAAGGGCCACCCTCATCCCTTCTGCGCCCAGTGATTTGTTGACTGTTTGAAACTGGCCTTTGAACAACACTGGGTTGTAGATAAGGGATTTCACCCAAAAGAGAATGTTTTTTTTTTTATTTAGCTTATTCAATATATTGATATTCAGTATGATCTACATATTCGTCTGAATAAGATAACTCACCTGTGAGTTTAGTGGGGACAATTGTGACATAGGGCATTCCTAGGATTCTACCACATCACATAAAATGTACAGCGCGGAATCATTCAAATCTAGAGTTGACCCTTTGTTTATTATCTAATCTGAGAAAAATTCTATCACCAAAGAATGGGACCATTAAAGAATAAAGTTGCAATGTACATTAACAGTCTCAATTGGCTTCATTGTCAACTCTTAAATTGGCCAAATGTCACCTCATAAAAGAGAAAAAAGGAACACATCTTTGTGTAAGAAATTGTGATACTAGATAGAGCACTCATATACATAAAACAAATAAATAATTATTTAAAGGGCATATGCTTAACCATGTTCATATGGCCTTATTCATAATAGCCAGAACCTGGAAATAGCCTAAGTGTCCCTCAGTAGAAGAATGAATAAAGAAACTATGGTACATTTATACTATGGAATATTACTCAGCTATTAAAAACAAGGAATTCCCAAAATTTGTAGACAAATGGATTGAACAAGAAATTATCATAATGAGTGAGTTAACCCAGAAGCAGAAAGAGTTACATAGTATATACTCACTTATATCTGGACACTAGCCCAAGGGGCATGTCCCATGAAAGTCTTCACTTACCAGGAAACTGGGACAGAGGGGAGGACATCCTACTGGGCCTCTAGGTGAGAGAAGCATGGGAGAATGGGGAAATAAAAGGATCCAGAGGGTCCTAGAAACCTACAAGAAGAACATTATGATGGGCAGATCTGGGCGCAGGGGTCCTGCTCAAACTATGGCACCAGCCAAGGACAATACATGCAGTAAACTTCAAACCCCTACCCAGATCTAGCCCATGGACATGACATTCTCCACAGTTGAGTGGAGAGTGGGGTCTGACTTTCACACAAACTCTGGTGCCTCATATTTGACCACGTCCCCTGACTGGGGAGGCCTGGTGGCACTCAGAGGAAACATAGCATGCTACCAAGAAGAGACTTGATACCCTATGAGCATATACAGGGGGAAAAGGTCCCCTTCAGTCACAGTCATAGGGGAGGGGAGTAGGGGGAAAGCAGGAGGGAGGAAGGAATGGGAGGATACAAGGGATGGGATAACAATTGAGATGTAATATGAATAAATTAATAAAATATATAAAAAAAGAAATTGTGATACTAAACAGTGATCACCTACCAATTTTTGTTCTACATTAGTATTATTTGTACAACACAATGAGACAATTAAGAAGCTTTAAATGTTTTAAGACAAGGTTTGGACAACCCTGTAAGACAGAGAAGAAGTATAATTAAATGTCTTTAAAACTTTAAAAACAAAACAAAACAACAACAACAAAGGTTTTGAGCAAACAGATTGGTTTTATGGATGCAGAAGGACTTGCAAACTTTATCCAAACCCAGAAAGTAATTGCTCATTTCGAAGTTACTTCCTTGTATAGTGGGTCAGGGCAATAGGAAACCTATTGAGTTAATATTGGATTGTTTCACATTACTTACATTACTTACTACTTTATTAAAGCAGAAAGAACAACCACGACAATTGAGACAGGCGTATTTGGGAAATTTGATCATTATCTCTCAACCTTAGTTTGGATAAATGTTATCCAAAGCCTCCTGTGTTAAAGGCATAGAAAGTTCCCAGTCAATAATCCTGTTGGAAGGTGATGGAGCCTTTAGAATGTAGAATACAGTAAGATGTCTTTAAATCCCCAAAGAAGACTGCAAGACTCCGATCTCTGCCCCCTGTGTGTCTCTGTGTGTCTGTGTGTCTGTGTCTCCTCTTCTTTGTCTCTCTCTCTGTCTCTCTGTCTCTCTCTGTGTCTCTGTCTTTGCCTCTGTCTCTGTCTCTCCATCTCTCTCTGTTTCTCTGTCTCTCTCTCTCTGTTTCTCTCTGTCTGTCTGTCTCTCTCTCTCTCTCTCTCTCTCTCTCTCTCTGTTTCTCTCTGTGTGTATGTGTCTCTCTCCTCTTCTCTGTCTCTCTCTGTGTCTCTGTGTCTCTCTCTCCTCTTCTCTGTGTCTCTGTCTCTGTGTCTCTGTCTCTCTGTCTCTCTCTCTCTCTCTCTCTCTCTGTCTCTCTCTCCTTCATACCTGGTTGTGAGAAGAAGGAACTACCTCCTCATTTGTGTCCGCCCATCCTGTTGACTGTCCAGCCTCAGGCACCGGCCAACCACACCTGTCAGAAGTTCATAGGCCAACCCTCAAAACTCTGAGGCCTATGTTTGACTGTGCCTCTTTGTTAATTGACTCTTCCAAGATGTTTGCTACTGTATTTGGAAGGTGACTCACACACTCTAATCCTGTTTTCTCTAAAGGTCAGTAAATGGCTCAGCTGCAGCTTGGCACCTGGAGTACTGGATATATGTCTTGCTTCACCTTTTTAATGCAGTGTTGTGGTCAACTTATGTTTATTATCAGGCCTATGCTTACTTTTAAAGGCGGTATTCTAACTCACTAGCAATCAGTCAGGACACAGACACCTGTTATATTTTAAAATAGCCTTAGTTAACCTGGGGCAGGGCAGATATTAATCCCCTAAACTACTTCCCATGTTGGGGCAGGTTTAGGATCCCTGCCCCAACCCCATGTGTTTCTAATAATTTCTATTGCTCTACCTCCCACCCATAATCCCAAATACTTGCTAATTATCATCATCTGGGCCGATCTCCATCCAAGGGGCCATGTGCTTACTCCTGCCTAATCCCTGGCACCAGCTCCTTCTTCCTCCTGTTCTTCTCCTACCCAAGATTCTCTCTGTCCGCCCCCCCCCCAAGCCCATGAACCTTAGCCACGCCTATCCTATTTGCCCTGTCCAGGTGTGATGGCCCTCTATTGGTCAAACAGGATGTTCCTTAGACAAGGTTACATAGCAACCCCAAGGTTGCAAGCAGTAATTAGCATCAAAGTATATCAGACCTACCTCCAACAACCCAGTGTGTGCAGAAGCCTACCCTCCTGTAATTTTTTTTTTTTTTTAGAAATTTATTTATTTATTATGCATACAGTGTTCTGCCTACATGTACACCTGCAGGCCAGAAGAGGGCATCAGATCACATTATAGATGCTTGTTAGCCACCATGTGGTTGCTGGGAGTTGAACTCAGGACCTCTGGAAGAGTAGACAGTGTTCTTAACCTCTGAACCATCTCTCCAGCCCCCCCCCTCCTGTAATTTTTAAACAATGTACACTATGCTTAAATATTCCCCATGATTATCTTTTGCCATGCCTTCATCAGAGCTCCATGATAACTGCCATTCCTGTATGCGAACTCTAAAAAGGAAACTGGGTTTAAATTTTAACGTAAGTTTGCATTATGAGTTGTTGTTAACAACTGTATACGTGTTCAAAACAAATTTTCTTCCAGTGTCGCATTAACTGTGTATTTTTCATGCAATTTTCTAAAAGCGTTACTCCAGTTACTGCTTATCGCTAGTACGGCTTTTGATACAGGGTAGGGCATGTTTGCAATGAACCGCTCAGCAGCCACGTGTTACTGTATATAAAGTTACATGCTGGGTTTGGTAAGTTGCACAGCGTTCTCCAAGCTGCTGCCACGGAGCGCTTATTGCATATTTAGCGTTGTCTTTGATGGTCCTTTTGTTCTCTTGGTTTTGTTTGTTTGTTTGTTTGTTTGTTTGTTTGTTTTTTGTTTTTGGTTGCTTTTTTGTATGTTTGTTTTAATCTCTGAACAGACCCTCGGTTATTGTCGGACAGCAGCTGAATTAAGTGGAGAATTCTGTGTTCCCTTTTCAGATTTCTCTTAAGTTAACTCTGAAGTTTTGAGTGCTTTTCACAAAGCACAGAGTTCTACCTAAACCCTCAGGACTCGTGAAGCTTCTTAGCTGTAGACTTGGCCATCAGTGAACTAGGAGTATAAATAGGAAAAATGATGGTACCAGCGATGCTCATTAATAACGGTAGTGGTAACTACAACAGTAACAGTAAGAAACAGTAAGAATGATTCAATTTGATATCAACTCATAACCTTAAAGGAAATAATACACTAATGGCAAATAGCTTCCTAACTTCGTGAAGGTTAGGGGATAAAATGTTTAAGAAGTTTGTTGAGAACTGAATAGCAGCATTGGCTAGCACTATCTCCATTCAAATATGAGCTGCACTGGAATGCCTCGCTAACGCAGTAAAGCTAGTTAAAGGCATAAGTGACAGTGAACGAAAAACATCAAAGTGCCTAAGTGACACATTCTATAAGTGTCCACAAAGAAAATTCAAAGTAGATGCATCATTTAAACAAATTACACTTCAAACGTCAGAAAATGAAGTCTGAATGATACTACTTATAACATCCAAATAAAAGACACAAAACTTTCTAGGAACAAGTTTGAGAAGAAATATTCAAGAAGAAGATCTTTTAAAGGTTATTTTAAAAATTTAAAGATCTTTATTCACACACTACATGAAAATTATAAAAACGATTTACTATTTTAAAGAGTCATCAATTATCTATCTTCAAACTAATATATAAATTAAATATAATTTCATTCTAAATTACCATATTCAAAATTTCTGTAACTATGTGAAACGATACTCACACATCTTTATTATAGACTGCATTTGTAAAAGGGAAAAGTACATAGAGACCAGTAACTATTATTAAGTCGTCAAGTGGTTAACAGTCTGACAGCGTTGAGTCTGAAAATGACCAGCAGGTGGCAGAAGAGGAACGCTAGTGAATTGCTTTGGTCCAACCATCCCAACCCAGAGCCACCTTTGCAGAAAAAATTTTCAGTTGGACACACTGCAAAGATGGCTGGATCTTGGGGAGTCCAGTAGCAGTGGATACTCTGCAGCGTGACTCTTGCATCTATGGCTTAAGGGGACATTGCAGAAGGAGGACGGAAAGATTTCTCCACAGAGAAGGTGGGACATCGGTCTGCACTTGATCCTCATCCCCACAATGAAGCAAGTGGTAAGAATGAGTGGCCTTCCCCCTCTACACAGGACTTCTATGCTCTCACTAGTGTCTCTTATCTGTCTTCTATCAACATTAGAATTTATCAGCCACAATGCAAAATGATGAAGGTTCATTCAGATTCTGTTAAAGAGAGCATCCATACACACAGGAATGGGGCGATGTTTTCATTCTCACAGCAGCAATATTCATGACAGGAATTTATTTACTTAAAATTTTTGTGATTTATTTCTTTGTTTAAATGAACTTTTCTCCTCCTTTGCCAATGATAGAACCCAGGGCATTACACATGTTGATTAAGTCAGCTGGGGCCCTAGCCTACAAGCCCTTTCTTTATTTGAAGCCTTACCAGTGATTTTCGTGTATTTATTTTTCCCTTCTTAGAGGTAGCAAGTTTAGGCCAATAGAAACTGAACTTTCTTCACTTGAAGTATTTGGTTTACAAACAGCAAGGACATTTTCTTACTATGTTCATAGCAGCTTTGTTCATAATAGCCAGAATCTGGAAACAACCCAGGTGTCCATCAGCTGAAGAATGGATTTTTAAAATGTGGTACATTTACAGAATAGAATACTACTCAGCTATTAAAAACAAGGAAATCATGAAATTTGCATGCAAATGAATGAAACTAGACAGGATTATCATAAGTGAGGTAACCTAGACCCAGAAAGACACACATGGTATGTACTCATAAGTGGATTTTAGCCATATAGTCCAGGATAACCATACTACAATTCACAGACCTAAAGAAGCTGAGTAACAAAGAGGATCCAAGTGAGGATGCTCAAAATATTTGGCTGAGGAGAGGGAAGAGGGTAAGAGAGGGAGTGCAGAGAGACATGAGGGTTCATATCAGACCTGGGGGGAGCAATGCAGGGAAGACAGAGGGCATGCAGAGAGAAGAGAAGCCTTGGGCAGAGGTGTCTCTGTGAGGATATAAGAGAGACTCCTAGTAGCAGAGGTCATGGAGACTGAAGAGGTCACCCTCTACCTAGACAAGAGTCCTGCCAGAAGGAAGGAAACAGAACCCACCCACAAAAACTTTGACCCAAAAACTTATCATGCCTACAAATGTGCAGAGACAAAAATAAAACAGAGATTGAGGAAATGTCCAACCAACGCCTGGCCCAACCTGAGACCTACCCCATGGAAGACAGCCAACCCTTTGCACTAGAAAAGGCACTCTGCTGTGCTTGCAGATGGGACCCTAGCATAGCTGCCCTCTGAGAGGCTCCACCCAGCAGCTGATGGCAACAGATGCAAAGACCCACAGCCAAATATTGGGTGGAGCTCAAGGTGTCTTGGGGAAGAGTTGGAGGAAGGAAAGACACAAAGAGGACAGGAACTCCACAAGAAGACCAAAAGAGTCAAGTAACCAGGGCCCAGGCTGAGTCTTTGGAGACTGAAGCTCCAACCAAGGACCATGCATGGACTGGACCGAGGCCCCAACACAAATGTAGCTGCTGGGCAGCTTGGTCCTCGTATGGGTCTCCTAGTAAGGGGAACTGGATTGGGGGGGGAGCTAACTCTGACATGGACTCTGTTGCCTGCTTTTTGATCACTTTCCCCTGGCAGGCTACTTCACCAGGCCACAGGGGAAGAGGATGTTCTTAGTCCTGATGTGAGTTGATATGCTGGTGTGGGTACGTAGGGGGTGTCTCCCTTCTCTGAGGAGGAGGGAATGACAAATAAGGAAAACAGGGAGGGTGGGACTGGGAGGAGAAGAGGGAGGGAGTTATGGCCAGGATGTAGAGTGAATAATTAATAAAATTAAATTTAAAAAGAAAAATATTTGGTCAAGTACAAATCACTATAAAAATTGTCTGATAGATGAAAAATAAAACCTTTTTCTACTTTGATGTCAAAAAGAAAATAGTTTGGGTCTGACTTGCTCAACGTGAAGATGAGTTTATAATTAGTACAGCATAGCTAGTAATTCCATTTTTACATATATATTCTTGGCCTCTATAATAAATATAGCTGGAAACTAGTACTAAAATGTTGAGTTTTGCCCTATTCATAATAGCAAAACTATAAGCAACTCAGATTTCTAGCCCTTGATGAATCAAATAAATGCTGAAGTGAATTTCTACAAAGTGTGAAGTGTACATACAAGCCACTGAATGTCAGGATGGACTGTTGTCTATAAAGCACATCTCATTCATCCAAAGGTCAAACATAAAACTAGACAATTGTTGAAAGTCTGTTGATGGGTTAAATTTAGTGGTACATGTGAGACAACACTGTCAAGATAGAGCTGCGGTGGAGAAAGTGCTAGAGAGGGATTGAACCTTGGGAGGGAATAGAGACAAATGGGAATCCCAGTAAAGTTCTGGGACTGTGCATGGCTGTTCATTTTGTTCTTGTTTCTAGAATTGTATATATCATACAATTGTATATATGCACGGATATAACATGTGCATGTATACATAAATATTTTATAGAAGCCTTGATATCACAAATAAAAAAGTAGATTTTCCTATGATCGCATTTTATACATTTTTTTCATCTATAATCTTATGAAATTACAAAGTTTGTAAATATGACAGCGAGGTGGCCCAGAAGGTAAAGGAGCTTCCGGCCAGTCTGATGATCTGATTTGGATCCCAGGGATCCACACAATAGGAGAAAACTGACTCCTGACAGCTGTCCTCTGGGCTCCGCAAGCCCTTCATGGCACTCACATGCCCCCACACATAAACATACACAGAAATAAATGAGCACAAAAACATAAATAAATAAAATGACAAAAAAATAAACCTGGAAAAGTATACAGTTTTTTCTACATCCTCTATTCACGTGCATGAACGAATTTCAATAGTCTATAAAGATACCCACACAACCTTATTACTTTCTGTATGTATGTGCTTATATGTAATGTTGCTCTTCATTATCAACTCGATGGAATTAGAATCACCATGGAAACATACCTCCTGGTGTGTCTATGGCAGTGTTTTTACAGAAAGGCTTGACAAAGCAGGGAAACTCACCCTCAGCATGGGCAGCGACATTCCATGGGAGCAATATACTAAAAGGGGGTCCGGGGAAAGGAGAAGGGGAGTGGGCTAGCAGCACGGGTCACTCTCTGATGCTCGACTGTGAATAAAGCTTGAGCAACTTCCTCATGCTCCGGCTGGCACAGCATCCCCCACCTTGAGCTGCAAGGCAGAATAACCCCCAAGTGGTTTTGCCAGGTGTTTTATCACACCAATAAGATGCTAGCTAAGGCATTATGGATACTCCCTCACACTCAAATGAGCCCTGTGCATTCTAACTCACACCCTACTAGTGCTCCCCTGCCAGACACTGCCCTTGCTTTTCTTTAGTCTCCCACATTCCTGATCAGGTACATTGTAAGCGTTCCCATTTGGAAAACACTGTTAGAGTCCCTTGTTTTAGCCTGATGTCTCCTAGCATTTAATTTCTTTTTGGCTACAGTAAAAAACAAGTCAAATGTCAATTGGACATTTTCAATAAATGGGAAGGGGAGAAAAACAGATGCTTCAATATGCCGACACCGCAACTCACTGTCACAGGTATCAACTGTGTAAGACAGATACAACAAAACTGAGTGAGGCTGATGACAACCACACTGTCTAACACTAGTGAATATTTAAGATCAGTGTAACAGGCCCTGCCCTAGTATTGAACCTAATAACTCAACATTGAGAGAAATAATCATGAAGAACTCACCAAGGTCTAATTATTTGCTAATATAATAATCAATATGAATTTAGCAAAGGACAACTATGCGATGCTGTTGGTCATACCTGAGGTGTTTAATGTAGGCAAGGCAACAACTTATGTAAGTATAAAATCGTTGCTTCAGGCAGAGGCGGTGGATCTCTGAAAGTTTGAAGTCAAGGTGGTCTACCTAGCAAGTTCCACATCAGACAGTCCTTTATGGATAAACCCTATCTCAGACACAGCAGAAGCAAAACTGCCTCAATCCAGTGAAACTTTATTAATGCAATAATTTTACATGAGCTCTCAGTTGAATATAATAATTTGACTCATTTCCTAAACAGTCTAAATTGAGCTGTAGGAATACTACCACCAGCGCTCTTAGTAAGGGAAGTGCGGATCCTACACTCAGAATGACTAGGTAGTTAGAGTTTTTCGCCTCTATGTGGATTTTTGTGCTTAAAAACCTGCCTGGATGCCCTGCTTTAATTTTATCATCTCGCAGTTTCTGTTTCACTTGAAGCCAAAAGCCGGCTCCGGGTACAATAGCTCACACCTGTAATCCAAGCCTTTTGGGGGCTGAGATAGGAGGATCAAGAGTTGAGGCCAACCTGGGTATCTAAAAAGGCCATGTCTCAAAACAGGAGACAAGAACTCAGTCCAGCTAGGCTTTGTCTTTTCTAAGTGTCCTGTGGGCAGAATAAAAGGATAAAGTGTGGAAGGGATGCAACAGAGAGGGATGCTATCTCTCCTCGGCAGCTCTGATGGACTCGGGTACCACACTCTCCAAAGCAATTTATTGTCTTGTCCCTCCTTATTGAAAAAGAAAGAAAAGGTTCCTAGACATAAGCCAACAAGGAAGTGGATTTTATTCCCCAGTGTGTTTTATTTGGAAGGGAAAGGAATTATGAGATGCAATAAAACTCTTAATAAAGTCATGACCTTTTCTTGAGGAGGAACTATGGAATTTTATAGAAAGCAATGACATTTGCAGTTAATTTAAAGAACACTTTAATGAGAAAATTGTGTGTGTGCATGTGGGTGCTTGCGTGTGTGTGTGTGTGTGTGTGTGTGTGTGTGTGTGTGTGTGTGTGTGTAAGGCAGAAGCAACATCATGCTCAGCTTTTATGTGGGTGCAGTGATCCAGACTCAGACTCTCATGTTTGTGGGGTGTACACTCTGCTGACTGAGCCATCTCCCTATTCCTGGAGAAAGTTTTTATTTATTTTTTTTTCTTTGAGAATAATCCATGTTCCTACAAAGCAACTTTCAGCGTGTTGCAATAGTCTTTCTTTTTACGCCATTTTCTATAGCCATCAAGATCTAGTGAAACCCACCTTCTGTGTGTAGGCTATCAGGACAATGGAATTCAGGACATATGAACAATTTGTATTTGGTTAGGAGCTATATGCTGTTTCAGTGTTCCGAAAATTGAATTACTAAAACTGAATCATGAGTTCCAATTCTTCTGTCTTGTTAAATGACTCAGTTATACCATATTTACATACTTTTCCTGCGTCAACAAACCAAACTTTTTAGGCGAAAAGTTACTAGAACTGTGAATACCATGTCACTTAGTAATCTTGAAACTCAAAGTATCTCATTTACCTGACAAGGAGAAATAGCATTCAGTTTTATGGAAAGAGATTAACTTAGTGTGGTGTGAGTGGTCTGACAGGAGGAAATGGGGAAAAAATGTAGATTTACTTGCTAGGGAGGGTGAGGGAGATAAATGCAGAAGAATGAGAGGGGAGGGTAAAATAACAGTAAGGATAATATCTGAAAGAGTCATAAGAGTGCCAGGCCACCAGGCAAGTCCTCTCCTGGATGCTGTTCCTCAGGGTATGAGCTAGCATTGATGGCCAAGGGACAGGTCCAGTGAATCACTGCTCTCTCTCTATTTCCAATTTCCATATACACACCCTTTCTTCCTGTTCAGGTCGGGAGGGTGCTTTCACAGGCTCAGCATTGTTCCCGGCCTCATGTCTGGAGGTTCAGTGTGCTCTTGTCTGTCTGGGAGTTTTAAGTTAAAGCCGGCATGCTAAGAGGGCACTTAAGCTTGTTGACCTTAGAAGAGCATTACATTTCAGGAAATTAACCTCTCTCTCCCTGAAGGTTAGGAGAGCCCCCCCTCGTGGTGGTCTTTCACACTGATTAAGCACCCAGTTTCATCTTCATTGTGCAGACTGAGTCCTGAGGAAGAATCTGCCACATTACTGCAGTTCAAACCCAACTTTATTATGAGAGAAAGCAAGGGATGTTTGTAAAATAAATAAAAGCATAAGAAAATAATTTAAATGAGAGCCTTAAAAAAACTACCTGTTAAATTTTCAAAAGCTGTTGTGCTGAGCCTCAAGTTGGTTGTAGTGAGGAAAATACATTAAACAGGGATTCTTTCCAAGACCAATCTACATAGATGTGGAAAAGAAATGTCAAGGTGCTTTCTTGAAAGAAACAAGGGAGGGTCCAGCTAGCAGGGGTCCCTACAGAACAGATGGTTTCTTTTGCATTCTCGACACCTTGGGTACAGTGGAAGAAGCAGAAAACAAACTTAAGCGTATTTATATTTTTAAATAAAGGTTTTATTGTTTTTTTTTTGTTATGTGCAAAAGCACATGAATAAATAAATGTCTCTACTTCAACACACGAGAAAGCATGACAAAATGATCGCTAATCAGGCACTGTGCCTTACAAGGGAGACCGAAATTGTCTACAGGATATTCATAATCCACAACATCGCCGTTATTGAAAGCCCAACAACAGAAATATTGTACACATAATATAGAATCAGTGAAAAATAAATAGCTGCTTGAAAGTGATCTGACTGCATTTGTTCGTCCGCCGATCTCTATCATAGTGTGGGTATGATGTAGCTAGTGCCAAACTCACCCGCCCCAGAAAGCAATGAGTGAACAGATTTCAAAATGCATCACCCTCTAACTACATAAGCAAAACAACTTTAATTTAACACAATCAACATTATTAAATTAAACCTCAATTTCACATATGAAAATGACATGTTATGATATCGCAGTGAATTAGCAAACATACATCTTTAAATATAATAAACCTAACATTATCTTAGCATAGAAAAATGAATAAATAAATAAATAAATAGGCATATAAGTAAACAGATGAACTCTCAGACGGTGAGGCACGTCAGGCACAATGCAGGCTTCCCAGGTGCTGTTTGCTTCTCTTTATCTTCAGTTTTTCTCCTTGAGGTGCAACAGCCCACACCCATTCTTTCCTGGTCAGTTAGCCTTGCCTCTGATGAGAAAAACAGTTGATTTTAGTAGGTAGTTTAAAGATTGATTGCAAAGCCATCATCTGTTGACTTGACCCTGGACCTTGTTTTATTTTATGCTCCAAATGCAATCGTATCTAACCTGCCACCAGGGAACTGTTCCCTGAGCCATGTCTGCCCTACCTAGCAATAAACACTCTGGATGCTGCGATATTAGGGTTGTAGCACTGGGGTTACCATTGTGCTAGCCTCAGACTGGCCAAATGATATTAAGGATAACTGGCTCCCCTCAAACTGTAAACAAGAGGGGCGTGGCAAACCCTTCTTCCCCTTCAGGAAGCCTCAGAGGCACACCTTGACCAAACCCAGGAGTTACCCTTTACAGCTCAAAGACCTAGAAAGCGCAGGGTTAAGTACTGTATCATCATCATACACCAGAGGCTTTTACCAATAGCGTTCGCTCATTGGACTTCATTCTTAGGGACACACACAGCGGCCAACAATCAGAGTCGAACTTTTGAGAGTGCAGACGGTAGAATTAGGTTGTTTCCTTCTGATACTAAAGCCAAGCGATGATCACAAGGCAAAGTTAACTATAATAATCTAGGTTTCTGGTCCGGAGTTAACCTTTATTTTCCCACCGGCTACAATTTTCAGGAATCAGATGCCAGTACTCTGACCAAGGCTCCAGGCAAGTGTAACCACAACTCACTTGTTCAGGATCTTCTGGATGATCTTCTGAACCAACGGGGCTTCAGGATTGAGACAAACTTCTTGACCATTCTTGAGAGTTGCTCTGCAGAAAGAAGTGGAGACCCTTGTAAGTCACCAGGTTCCACTGGGGGTGAGCATGGGGGCATAAGGAGGATGTGGGCGGCGACTCTAGCAATGGCAGAGGTAAGGGGAGAGGAGGGGACGACAACACTCACATGACTTCTGTCTTGGTGCAGTGGGGGCCCGGGGGTGTCACGGTCAAGCTCTGGATAGTCTTGAAATCAATCCTTTGTAGGGTCTTCAGGCACTGGCATCGCAGCTCACTGCCTACAATCGCCCACCATGGGAGAAGACACTTGGTCAGAGGGGCTGCGGGTGGCTGCGCCCACCTGAGGCTTCTCTCGGGATGTAAACGGGTCTCACCTGTAGCCTGTTGGTTGGTGGCCAGCAGCAGGAGCAGCAGCAACATCGCGGTACGGAGGAGTGGGCAGGTGCCTGGGGCCATGGCGCTGAGCAGAAGTGCAGCTGGAGTTTGGAGCTCAGGGGCTGGCTGGAGGCTCTGAGGAGCAATCTGGGGCTCTGGGGCCCAGCGAGTCCCTTTTATGCACAGTGGCTGGAAAAGCCCGAGCCGCGGGACCCGGGAAATTCCCTGAGTTCAAGATCCCGCATCAGAAAGGACAGCGCCCCGCCCTTGAGCTGAGTGGGCTGGGGACACGCGCACGTGTGCTGCATGCCTCATCCTACTGCCCTGCCCTTCCACTGTGGGACCCTGGGATGTCTTTCCTCAAAGTCTCCAGAAGAAGGAAGTGATCTCTGCGGTGGAGGGACCACCTTCTAAGGCACTGTGGTCACTGAGTGACTCCTCGAAGGAGCGATGTCATCAGTGGAGAAGTAACAGTTTGAGGAACTTTAGTCATTAGGGCTGGAGGGATTAAGGTGTGTGAGCACACAGGGCAGGGGGTGGGGGCGGGGCATGCTTCTCCGTTAGTTACATACTCAAAAAATTTCTAGATGAAGATTTACTCATATCTGCATAAGTGCAGTGTTGAAATACCGTCATCTCAGGCTGTACACAAGACTGCTCTTTTTTCCTGGTGTGTAGCGAGCACGAATAAATCACATTTTGTGTCATATCCTCCCACTGGGCTTGCGGGGGGCGGGGGGAGGAGGATGTGTCAAAAGCTTAATTCATGTTTCACCTAGGACATAGTGTTGTAATCTCACATAACTTCCTCAGTGAAATTCTGGAACTTCCGAGGCTTCAGTGTGCCTGTGAGCACCACACAGGGTGTAAGAGGTTTTCATGAATTCAGAAAGTAGAAACATCATGGTGGTTGTCTCCCTCGGAGCATCTAGGGGAGGGAGGCAGTGCTGCGAGGAATCTCAAGGAAACAGTGAAGTCACCAAAGTCAGTGCTGACACCTACAGGGAGTAGCGCCCCGCCCTACACTGGTCAACATAGGAAGAAAAAAAAAAAAAAAAAAAAAAAAAAAAAACTCATTCCGGAGAAACATCTAAGGACCAGGTTACAGTCTCAAAATTCCTCTCTTTTCTTTTCCTTCATTCCTTTCTTTTTTTTTTTTCCGTTATCGAGACAAATCTCGTTTCTTTCCCACTTTATACAGGCTTTCTTGTCCCATTGAGTTGAGTTCCCCTCTGGAGAATCATATTTTACCTTCCCCTGTTGTGATAAGCTATTGTAGATTCTCAGCTCTAGCCTTCGTAGTTCACTAGCTTGTTTTCTCACCCTGGGTTTTAATTCTTGGTCAGATAACATGCAAGTTTTAGATGGTTTGGGTGTGGGTCTAGGTACAGCTCTCTGAGGGTCCTGTAGTCATCTCGCAGAGAGGCGAGTTAAGGGGAGCAAGACTCAGAGCTGCCATGTGGTCAGTGTTCTGCCACAGTAACTGGGACATGGAATCCCACCTGGTCTTTGATGCTGTGCTGTCTTGTCTTCAAAACGCATTTAAGTGGTTATCTCAAAATGTTCAGATGGATAAATGTTAATATGTTAAATATCAGTGTATATTAAAGGCTAATATTTAAAAAATTGTTTTTGCCTCCATATTGCTATAAACAAGATTCACAAAGAAAATTAGTTTTTGAAGAATAAAAACCATTTTCTATTAGGTTTTTATTCGTCTTAGGAAATAATTAAGGCATGGGGTGATGACACACACTTTTAATCCCAGAGCTTGGGAGATAGAGGCAGGAGAATATCTGTGAGCTCCAGGTGACCAAGGGCTGTATATTGAGACTCTATTAGGATATATCTCTTATCTAACTTAATTAATTTTATTAACTAAAACTACAAAATGTAAATGAAAGTAAATATAGTCCTCTCAATTATTAAGAAAACTCTTTTCCTGAAATAACTTTTCCTGAAATAACTAGTTTACATAGTTTAGGGGAGTTGCTGTTGTTTAATGTTTGTCTCTCAGGGCTCAGCCTTAACTCTGCTAATGTTTAAAACCGGTGAATTTCTGTAAAATCCCTAGGTTTTATTTTACTCACAGTAAGACTTTTCTTTTGTAGAATGAATATGGTGTATTTAATTTAACAAAATATGTATACTTGTCCCCCCCTCCCCAATTAATATATACTTTCTTTTCAAAATTAAGGCCAGTGGAAATTGGAGTTTTCTAAGAGGCATTTTATACCTAGGCATTTTGTTTGGAGTTTGCAGGGATGAGGCTCGCAGCCTTGTGTCGACTTAATTTGATGACTTTATCAGGTTTTAGTAACTGAAATATTTGCCTTCCATATTGCAGGATGCTGTTCAGCCTGTTAGGCTCTATGATGTCAGAAAACAGAAAATATCAGCTGTAGTGATTTCTAATTACAATCTGATATGTTAGCACAAGGAAGCAGAGAGGTAAAGCACCAGGTTCCTACAGTAGTCACCAAAACATAACATGTTTCAAAAAGCAATATATACTATATTTAGCAATTTACTATATAACTATATAGTAAAACAACTGTTGCTTACCAAATGGGGTACTAGCACTTTTTCTTTTTACACAGAATCTGTCTTCGTAGGGAATCCCTAACAACTTTCTGACTTGCTGTTTTTGAAACTTTAAAGGATAATCACATTCTACTAAAAATAATACAATTCTCTCCTGAAGTGTTAAGTACTGTCTCCATCCAAGTAGACTTTGTGTGAGTAACATGACACGTTTTGGGTCCAGACTTTAAAGTCATACTCACGCCAATTTGAAGGGAAGGGGATCATCACTAGGCATTGGTTCATTATTCTTCTGAGGCTTACCAGATTTGCTATCTTTCCGTTTTAATGAGGAGCACATGACAGATTAAGTCAAGCGCTGCGCCTGGATGCTCTAGAGGGCAGCACTTCACCCTGCTTGCTACCAGGAATCAAGATGTCTCAAGTGTCAGCCCTCTTTTGCTGCAATGATATAGTTATGTTGCATTAAATCCCTGAACCCAGGCATGGAGAGATGCCTCAGCACTTAAGAGCCCTTACTGTTCTTGCAGAAGACCCAGGTTTCTGTCCCAGCACCCACATGGCATTTGACTCTTCAACACTAGTTGTGGGGAATCCAATGCCCTGGAACTGGCCTCTTTGGGTACCAGGCAAGCACAAAGTACCCGTATATACATTTAGGCAAACATTCATCCGCATACAATAATAATGAATGACTAAAACACCTCTAGACCTCTTAATTCATTCAATCCAAAACACCCATTGAGTATATATCTCTAGTTTCTTTGCCTTTTATGCCTGATATAAGCTCCTACGTGTTGACCTTTGATGACAGAGGCCCGACTTCCCTTTGGAAAGCAGGCCTCTGGCTTCAGGTTTCTGCTATCTGTCTCTCTTCCCAGTCTTGGTTAAAGACAGTGCTCTACTCCGAGGCTCCAGGAAGAAGCTCACAGTCCCATAGAGAGTTTGCCAGTCTTTTGTGCCAGAGCCTAGATGCCTTGGTAAGCTCGTCAGTGGGCAAATGACATAATCCTGTGCAAGTCAGAAAAATTCCCTCGAGTCCTTTTTGTCAGGAAATGCTTTTCAAAAAAAAAAAAAACAAAGAGAAAAAAAAAAACAGGTCCTTCCTTCCTGCTGGGTTGCAGCTGGCAGGACAAGACCTTGGAGCTTTGCCAGTGTCTGGGAGAGGCTGCCTGAAGCTCTGCCAGTAGAGAGAATTGTGGCCTAGCATGAGTGAGAGCAGTCTCAAAGGGTAAGCCTTGCATTTGGAGACTCAGCCTTTCACGCTCACCTGTCCTTGGGTGTCAGGGGAAGATGAAACGGTTCACTTTTTCATATGTTCCACTTCACGTAGCATTGTATGTTACCAGTTTCACTTACTGATTTCGTTACGTCAAGAGGGGCATTTCAGCTTGATTTCAAACTTTCTTTCTTCAATGCTGTTTCTCCAGATTTAAAATGTGAGAGGGAAGTTAGGTGCCTTGGACGTCAGCAGAGTTCAGAGACCCTATGACCCTTGACCTCTCACTGCAATAGGTAAGATACATGTGTGAGGCAGAAGAGCCAAAAACCCAGCAAATGCTGTGGTAAGCTACATGAGACACGCTCAGTATATTTGGAGATAGGCTGCATCTAACAGCTCCCACTGTGGCTTGGTGAGCGTTGACCGGTATGCTATCGTGGAGAAAATTCTCACTTATGACAACTTTAAAGATGGTTTTCCAGAGAAAAGAGATAACACTGATGCAGGAAACCTCCTGGAGGGAGAGGACTGAGCAAGCAAAGGCTTGTCTGAAAGGAGCTAGGCATGATGCGGCGGCAAATGATGGTCATAATTTAATCCCTGCCCCTGGGTTCTGTATGCATTGTGACTTTTGACCAGGACTTAGCAAATCAGTGCACTGTGCCTGTCAGTCTCATTGTACCCCTTAGATTTCTCCACAAGTACCTTTTTCTGTCACAAAGCTGGACCTCTTGAGGTATGCCTGTTTCTAAGGGTTCCCAGCTTTTCTCTATATGTATACTGAGATAAATTCATCTTTTAAATTAAAATTCAATGACGTTTCTCCTTGTAAGGTAAATGAAATACTTCAAGTTTCAAGACTACTATGCGGCATGGTAGTCACAGTTCTGTTAATTTTTCACTTAAGGAGTTTGATTTGTTGATGCAAAAAAAGCATGTAAATATGGTATGACTGAGGCATTTTATGAGATAGCAGGATTGGAACTCATGATTCCTTTTTAGTAATTCTCCAGGAATAGGGAGATGGTTAAATCAGCAGAGTGTACACCCCACAAACATGAGACCCTGAGTCTGGATCTCTGCACTCACATAAAAGCTTGGCATGGGGTTGCTTCTGCCTTACACTCGCACACACACACATACACACACACACACACACACACACACACACACACACACACACACACACACTTTTCTCATTACAACACTCTTTAAATTAACTGCAAAATGTCATTGTTTCATTTAAAATTCTATAGTTCCTCCTCCAGAAAAGGCCATGACTTTATTAAGGGTTTTATTGCATCCCTACTTCCTTTCCCTTCCAAATAAAACAAATGGGGAGGGGATCCATTTCCTTGTTGGCTCATGTCTAGGAACTTTCTCTTTCTTTTTCAGTAAGGGGGGACAAGACAATACATTGCTCTGGGGGATGTGGTGCCTGAGTCCATCAGAGCTGCTGAGGAGAGTTAGCATCCCTCTCTGTTGCCAGCCCTTCCACACTTTATCCTTTTATTCTGTCCACAGGAACACTTAGAAAAGACAAAGCCTACCTGAAGAGAGGGTTTTGCTTCATTGGTTTTTGTTTTTGTTTTTGTTTTTGTTTTTGGTGGGAGGGGGTTTTCCCCTTTTAAACAAGGCATGGCCTCCTTAGAGACCCAGTCTGACCTCAATTCTTGATCTTCCTGTTAGCCTGTGTGCTGGGGGAGGGGCGCTGTGACCTTTAGGATTCTGTCAGTTCCTCTGGATGCTACTTCCACAGAGAAGCTATTACTGATCAACTGCTGTTTCCATGGCCAATGTGCAGATGCCACACCACGAGATTTACCCAGTGTCTATCCTGAGAGGGTGGGAAGGCTGTGGAATTTTCATGTTCAAGTTACATAACAGAATAAAATGGTGATGAATATTAAAATCAAAAGACATTTGTTAGATGGGTATGACATATCAGGGCTAGTGACATGTGTAAAAGATGAATAAAATAAAATTGAAAAAGAAGGGTTTTTTTTTTTTACATGTAAGATACTTCCATCCACTAACACAACTAGTATTTTTTATTCTTGTAGAAAGGATATTTTTATGCTTTCAATAATTTGTACTTATTTAAATTATTTTTAGTTAATACTAAGCAACAACTAATACTAATTAAATACGTTAGATCTTTCAAGACTCTTACTAAATGAGTCTTAATGTAAAACTTTGTGTTTATATTTTCTTTAAAAATTAGAGCCTTTTGTGGCAGCAGCATCATGCAATTAAATTGCATTATATTCATGTACTACAGCGTAAGAAATAGGGGGATCCCAACATTGACACACTATGTCTGAAATAAACACATGGCAAGAGCACATCTCTCCATGGCAATGTTTTTATCATACTAGACGTTTGCATTGCATATGAAAAAGCAAGATGCTTCTGGCATTGTGAAAGCAAATTTAGGAAGCTAAGGGGTGAGTCAGCAACCACAAGCACACACAGTGGATGGTCACATCTGTCTCAACTAGAAAAGCAAGATCATCGTAAAAAGTGATGGCCACGGCGTGTTCTCATAGCACTTCAACGTTTTCCATGTTCAACACACTCTTCAAGGCTAAGATGGAATCTCTTATAGGGAAAGTTCCCTGTGCACTGCAAAATGGAAAACAAAACAAACAAAAACAAACAAACAAACGAACAATGCAAACAGTTTACCTAGAGGTGCCAGTCAAGCTGACTCAGTTATATATTTTAACTCTTCCATACTATTAGCAGTATTTCATTACCTTCCCTACTAAGCTTTGAGATATGGATAAAGTTAGGATCTTTATCTAAGGGGAGCCAACAATATGGCAATTCCTGTAATCCCAGAATTTTCAAGAACTGAGGTAGGTGAATTCTATAGTCAGGGTCAGCATGAACCACACAGTGGCACCCTATCTCCATTCCTTTTTTTTTTTTTTTTTTTAAGATAAGATTTCATGTAGCCTGTGATGGCTTCTGAGTCGCCATATGGCCAAGACAAGTCTCTAGCTGCAGGCCCTTTAAGCACGGGGATTATAGGTGTGTGACACCACCACACCAGGCAGAAAAACAAACAAAACAAACAAACAAAAAAACTTTAACTACAAATTCTGGTTTGTACTGCTTTTTGTTAGCCTTTCAAAATTGTTTTATGTATTTTAATGTTACTCATAAAAATTTTAAATTACTTAGTCTCTTCTGTGTAATTATCCCCTTTATATTTTGAATCAGATTTTATTCACCCATGATTACTTGTTTCCATATGTGCATTCCTTAATAGATCAGTTGTCCATAAATGTATCAATAATACATTACTAATTGTTGATGCACATTGGGTATCTTTCAGACAGTTCTTGTGGGATGAGACATATTTTAAATTATTGTCATTCCAAGCTATCTAGAGTCAAATATTTAACTTTTAGTAGCATGGGTTATCTTATTTTCATAGACAAATAACCTTTGACTTTTAATTACATCAGTACCATTTAAGTTTTTTGTAATTTTATTATAGTGTATTAAAGTCTATTACTTAATTGTTTTGTTTATTGTACATTTTCCAAAATCATGCTGAAAATTTGAAATTTTCACCTAGAATAATTTTAGAACTAGAAAATATTTATGTGGGGGAAGTTCCCATGACTTTTTGTTCTGTGTCTCCTGTTGTTGACATGCTGCCTATAGTGTATTTATCAAAACCAAGAGACTGATCCCAGGGCAGTCTTTACTCAGATTTTACCAGTGTTCCATTCGTGTCTTCTTTTTTTCTATTCCACACTCCAATATATCACTGACACTGTATTTGGCACTCATATCTCTTTTGTCTCCTCTGATCTGTACACGTTTTTGGTGGTGTCTTGCTTTCCCTCACGTGGAAAACCTTGAAGAATGCTTGTTGCATATTTTGAGGAATGTCCTTGAAATTCGGATTCCTGTGCTGTTCTCTTGCTTACACTGGGGCTATGGATTATGTAGGAGTGCATAGATGTGACTGACATTCCCTTCTCTTCCCTGCCACTGTCCATCAAGGGCTGCAGCACAGCCATTCCAAAGCCTTGGCTGGTGGTAGTCAAGTGTTGGTCATGTGGTAGGGTTTGGGGCTTGTGAACTTTTTCTAATACACAGTGTTTCTCCATGTCTTCTATGGCAGCAAATCACCTCAGAGTCCTATGGGTTGAAAAATTAAGCCCGACCTTTGGGAAATTTTCTGTCAGACTCCCCAGACACTTCTTATGTTATTTTCTTAGGTTTTTGTATGCATAGCTGAGGTATTTCTTTTATTCTATTTTATGTACCTTTCATATCTTTTAAGTTCTAAATTTTCCATTTTCTTCTTCAGGATTGCTTAGATATCCTAATATACATTCTTTCCTCATTAGAATTTTCCTTAAAACTTTAGCCATTGATAAAACATGGCATCGTTTAAAACCATACATCTCATTAGTTTTAGTAAATTTTACCTCAAAGTGTGTACTTTTCTGTATAAACTGTTACTTTTATTAGCATGTTCAGTAGCTCAGGCCTTTAAAGTCTTTAGAAAGAATCCATTTTTTCCACCTCTAGCCACTAACCTCATTAAAAGGGAAAGATAATTACCCATTTTGGAAGACCCACAAACCAAAATAATTGAAGAAGAGCCATTGTAAAGATGTTTATAAGAACTCAGGACTTTACCAATAATTTTTTTTTTTACAGCCAGGTGTGTTTTCTCTGCACACTTGCATCCTAGCAAGCAGAGAGCCTGCGGCAGGAAGACTGGGCACTCAAAGCCAGCCTAGGCAGCATAGCACGATCCCTCTCAAAATTAAAGGGCATTAAAGAAAAAGGAGCTACTTTGAATGGGAAATTGGTGAGTGTAGAAAATAGCAATGTTTTATATAAAGCTAGAATCATCAAGAATGTTGGGGGAGGGTAGAGTGTGTTTCTCAGGAGTACCAACTCTTTCTCCTCAAGTAAGGAAAAGTCCGAAGAAATGCCAACCAGCACATGTACGAGATTAACTATAAACCATGATGTCAAGAAGAATGAAACAAAAACACCCATGTTATCTTTTGATAAAACTTTTATCTTTATTTCATTTGTAACAGTCCTTTGTACTTCTTCTGTCCAGAGACAAGGAGAAACATTGGTTAAAGGACATAAAAGGGCACTATGCCCTACAAAGTAGACATAAAATGTCCAAGGGACGCTTCAACACGTCAGTGTTGACCATATAATAAGAAAGATGTCTGTTAATAAATACTGGCATTCTTTTCAAAGCACACAACCATAGACTACCATACATTTCCTTACCCTAACACAAAACATGATCATATACTCTCAGCTCTCAGCTCGCCTTTCCCACCCCACGCCCTTCTATCACGGTAATTGACAATGGTCTCCCAATAAATATTAGTTTAATGAGCTATTTTAAATCTACCATCTTTAAACTGAACAGTCAGAACTCAACTACCATTGATGAAACACATCCACATCGTTAAATATTAATTTAAGAAAAAAAAGCACATGCTTTGTGAAATAAATAAATACATAAATAAATACGACCCTCACAAGAAATTGTAAAATGTGTTGAGCTAGTGTTGTCAGACGCCAGCATTCACCAGATGGTCGCCATCAGAGCAATCTTACTTCTTTTTCAGTCACTTGGAGATGCCCCTGTAGTGGGGGGAAAAGCCAGTGTTACAGGTAGTCATCAAAGCCATTCTTGTCTTACCCCAGTCCCTGAGGCTCTAGGTAGCATCTCTGCGTATCTACCCTTGAAACCAGAGTTCTGTACAGCTGACAACTTGGCTTCTTATGGACTCAACAATTTGGGTTTAAAAAAAAAAATAGATCACCGTGGGTTAATTTGCAAGTGTGACTTTTCTCCTCTCACACTCACAAGCCTCTCCCACTTAGCTTTGACTCGAGAAATTATGCCACATTCACAGAGAAATTAGCCGCGAACTCAGGGAACTCTCACTGCCAAAACGCCCCCTTCTCTGTCAAGAAGGCTCACAATCAAACTGTGCCAAGGAGCCCGTTTTCAAGGCCCTTAGGGGATTTTTATAGGTCACCTGCTACTTTATCTTTTAGGGACACACATTGCCACCATCCATTTGTATAGGGATTTTGAGTGTGGTGATGGCCAAGCTGGACACAATTCTCTAGCATCAGCACCAATTAACGGTCTCAAGTTAAGGTCAGTTATCAAAGTAACAACCAAAACTTTCCGACCTTCACCACTAGGACCCGGGCTGACTCTAGAACAAACACAAGCACAACTCACTTCTTTAGCATCTTTTGGACAACCTTCCGAACCATGGGGGCTTCCGGGTCAAGGCAAGCTTCCCGACCATTCTTGAGAGTGGCTCTGCAGAGAGAAGGATGGAATCACATGAGGAAATCCCGCTAGGATGATGAGTATGTGGGCAGGCGGAGAGTTTGGGCAGAAGTTGCGCAGGAAGACACTCACATGACTTCGGTTTGGGTGCAGTGGGGTCCTGGGGGCGTCACTTTCAAGCTCTGGATGTTCTTGAGGTGAATCCCTGCCACAGTCTGCAGGCACTGACAGCGCAGCTCGCTGGCGACCGGAGCCCCTGTGGGAGAAAATGCTGGGTCAACTGGACTGTGGGCGGCTGCGCCCATCGGAGGGTCCCTCCCTAGAACAGCAGCGGCGAGTCCTACCTGTGGCCTGAGGGCTGGTGGCCAGCAGCAGCAGCAGCAGCAGCAGTGCTGCACGGAGAAGCGGGCTGGTGGCTGAGGCCATAGTGCTGGGTTGGAGTGCGGCTGGTGTCTGGAGTGCTGGAGCTGGTTGGAGGCTTTGAGGTGCGATCTGGAGCTCTAAGGCTTTAACCAGCCCCTTTTATGCGAGAAAAAGGCAGCTCCAGGCCAGGGAAATTCCCGGAGCTCAGGGTGTTTCCCCACAACCGGAAAGGACATCGCTCCTCCCCCCCCCCGCCACCCCCACCCCCACCCCTTGTTCCACTCCCAAGGATTAGACTCTGGGATTTTTGCTTTTTGTCCCAAGTCTCAAAAGGGGAGGGAGTGATGGGCTTTGCAGGAGAAGTGACAGCTCACAGGGAGTAGTGAGACTCCTGGGACCTCAGTATGCTTGAGGCTGGTCACACCCCTTATGTGTGCACGTGAGCTCCGCCCACCAGGACTGCATTTAGGACTACAGTGATTGGGAGCGGCCGGGGGGGGGGGGGGCGGGGTGGAAGGAGAGCATTCACAGCTTTTCTTCTCTTTTGAGTTTTGCAGGTTCCATTCATGTCTCAGACAGGAACGCATTCTTTAAAAATACATCTATCTTGTCTTATCGCAAATGAGGGTTTGTTTTTCCTGCTGTTTTTGTGGTGTCAAGTAAATCACATTTGGCTCGCAGGGTTTTGGTCAGCCAAGCATGGGAGGAGGGTGAGGAGAAAGATCATTGCCAAAGTGAGGTCAGTGTTTATTTTAGAACACTGTAGCAATCTCCTCTTTGTTTTTTGAACTCTGGAACTTCCCGAACTCTAACGGTTCCTGAAGCATCACTACCCTGCTGATCGGCAGGTCATATTTTGTTTTGACTACGGAAAATCCACAGGAAAGCTGTGAGGGGTTACTCTGCGCTAAGGCGGGAGAGGGGCCGCGCTGGATAGAAAAGGCCACCAGGGATGCCACAAAGTACCGCTTGAAGTGCAAAGGACTATGGCTTTCTGTAACAATTAGCTTACTGGCACAACTCTATTTTAATGTTAAGTGAATCTATCTGTATTTTAAGATTGATTATTATTATTATTATTATTATTATTATTATTATTATTATTATTATTATTATTATTATTATTACTCAGGCTGGACTGGAAGTAGCCACTGAACTTCCAAACTTCCTCCTTCCATCTCCCAATTGCTCCTTAGACTCAGGAGCCACCACAACAGTCTTGATAGTTATTGAAATGTTCGTAGCTCTCTATTTAAACCATCTCAGAGTCTGCCTAACTACAGTCTTCAGTGTTTCTGGTTCATTCCCTTTGCTGCCATTGCTGGTATTTGACTGTAGATCCTAGTGGAACACCACTGACTCTATGTGTCTGTAAGGGAGACGGGGAGGTATCGGATGGAAGAAACCCTTTGCCTGGATGCTCTCTACATGTAGAGCTACAGGGACACCCCGTTTTTGAGGGCTACCCATTCAGCTACCGCACATACCCACGGAATGATCACTGGCAGTTTATCCGGCCTTGCTTAGCTTACGTTTCTCATCTGCATAAGAGAGCCAATAGTAGTCTTTGCCTCACAGAGTCGATGCCAAGGTGAACTGTGCAGAGCACTGGCACCGTGTAAGCAAGCGTTCTGCAAATAGCTAGTGAATAAATGAAGCAGAAGTCGTGCTTCACAGCTTTCTTGTCAACTGACCGAATGGTGGTTCCCCCTTCCACATGGCAAAGCCTTAAGCTCCAATGTGGTAATATTAGGGACTGGAACTTTGGAAAATAACCAGCTAGGCATGAGGTGATAACGGTAGGGTGCTCAGAATAGGATGGAAGGCCCTATAGGTTCAGAGATCCTGTCTATGCTGAGTCTTAGTGCTCACCCCCTCCTTCCCTGATAGGGGAATGATGGTCACCTGCAAAAAAAGAGTCCTTCAACAAACGCTACACCTGCTTCCAAATGTTCTAAGAGTAGCTGCGTTGAAGCATACTGTGATAGGAGAATTCCTCCTTGCCTTACTCTATGCTGACTGCTACTGTAAATGTACACAGTGTAAATCACATAACAGTTAGCTCAGCCCAGTCATTTCTTACAAATAGAAGCTCACCCGGGGCTGGAGGAATAGTTCATCAGCTAAGAGCATGTTCTGTTCTTGCAGAAAAGCACCCATATCAGGCAGCTCCTCACAACCACCTGTATCTCTGGCTCCATGGCTGCCTAATGCCTCTAGCCTCAGCAGGCACCTGCACTCATGTGTACATATCTCACTCATGTATATAACTGAAAAATAAATCTTAAAAAACAAAACAAAACAGAAGCTCAGTCTATTAAGTTCCAGTATATATGGGAACTTTTCTTTTTATCTTCCATATTAAAGTATATTCTCTGACAAGCCAGTGAGAACACCTTGTCCACACTGAGCACTGGCTGCTACCCAGGTTCCATGAATGAAGGGGGAGGCTTGACTCTACCCTCATTCGCCTTGAGGACTTTATTGGTCATGAAGAAAACTTCCCCCGTTTTCTGCCATCCACAGCTTGCTGTATAATTGCTTTATTCTGGAGGGATAAAGTGAAGATGTTGAATGTCTCACTAGCTATGTCTCTGTTTAAGGGAACTCGGTTAATTATTAGTGTTAACCTCCCCTTACAAATTCTAATTCCTTCTATCTCCAATATTCGGTTTGCAACCTCTTTTCACCAATCTTTCCCCCTTCTTCTCAACTCAGAGCTCAGTTTCCCCAGTGGGAATTCTTACCTTTGCCATCATCAGGCCATGTTGTTGTTACTTGACTTTACTCCTGAACACCACACAGAAGCTTACGGGACCAAGAAGGTTCATCTGTTTCCTTATCTAGGACTTGTGTTATCAGTTCAGACTGAAACAGACAGCAATCTTAGGTAGAGCAGAGTCAGTGCTAGCCATGCCAGAGTACAGGCAGTTAAGAGATACTTGCTTACCGTTAACTCCCACCCCAAATGGTTTTAATTCCTCAGTGACACCAGAACCTTCATGATTTAATTACACCTCAAAGGCCCTGTTTCTTAGTATCGTCGTAGTGACAGTCAAGTTTCTGGGTCTCAAGGGAAACATCCAAACTGTAATGTCTGTGTGTAGGAATAACCATCCTTTACACTTTTTTTTCATGTGTGTTCTCCTGATGATTCTACAAACTCTCATAATATATTAGTAGTTGGCTAACTAAGGCATTGTTTGCATGCAAGTGATTGAAATCTTATCAAACTATCATACGCATGCTTCAACCCTTAAGTGCTCAGGAATGCCGAACACCACCAGGTCAAGAGCTAGAATCTGATTGAGTGTAGAAGAGTGTGAAGGGTCTAGCTCAGTGGTTCTCAACTTTCCTGATGCTGTTACCCTTTAATATATTTCCTCATCTTGGGGTGACCTCCAACCACAATTTTTTTTTGCTATTTCATAACTGTTATTTGCTGTTGTTATGAATTGTAATGTAAATATTTGTATTTTCCAACGATCTTAGACAACTCGTGTGAAAAAGTGGTTCAGCCCCTACAGGGATCTCGCCCCACAGGTTGAGAGCTGCTGGTCTATGTATGGTATCTTCCTTTGTTAGATTTCAAAGTAAAGTAAGGCACTAGTGAGAAAGAAATCTTAATAGAGACTGGCAACAAACACTTGGTGTTGTCATCAAGAAGAGTTCAGATCACTACTTTATAGCCACAGGTCATAGTCTACATTAGTGTTTCCTGAAGTAACTTGAATGGGTTATTCCAATATTTGAATATAATGGAATAACACATAACAGGCTAGAATTGCTTCTTGAAAGATTATATTTCAGTGTATTGTATATTCTTCATTTAAGTGTTTTTTATGTGT